>NC_055990.1:93498184-93816351 GCF_018446385.1 Zingiber officinale
TCCTCTCTTCCAATCCTTGGTGGTTGACCCTTGTCCTTCTCTCTTCTCCTTTTGTTTTTTCTCTTGGTGGCCGACGGCATCTTGTGTGGAGATCTCTTGGTGGTTGGTTGCTTGAAGGAGAAGAAGAAGAGAAGTAAGTTCTCTTGTCTAGCATCCCTTGGAGGTTAGTTGGTGGCCGGATCTTGGAAGCCTTGGAAGAAGCTTGAGTGGATTTCATCTTGGAAGATCGTCGCCCACACGACGTCCAAGAGAAGGAGAGGAATGCAATAGAAGATCAAGAGGTCTATAAACTACCCTATTTAATCTTGTATTTTTAGTACTCAAATGACCCAATTTGAATGGGAACAACACCGTCCGTCCACCACTTTTCAATGGAGACGACTTCCCATACTGGAAGAAGTGAATGGAGGTATATCTAAAGATTGATTTCAACCAATGGTTCAATGTCACCAAAGGATACAAGGCTCTAGTCGACAACAACACTGGAATTTTAATAGACCTGGAAAATTGAATCCGGAAATGAAGAAGAATGCCCAAATCAACTTCAAGGCCAGTGCAGGCTAATGAAGGAGGAGCTGAACCGCATCGTCCCACACGAGAACACAAAGGAACTATGGGACAAGCTTATAGAACTGCACGAGGGAACCAACGATGCAAAGGTAACGAAGAAGGATTTGTTTTTAAATAAATTATCTAATGTTAAAATGCAAGAAGGTGAGACTGTCAGTCAGTTGCACGTGAGGATAAAGGATATCCTCAACGGACTTCACACAATCGGCCACCAAATGGAGAACCGGGATCTAATAAGGTATACTCTAAATGTATTTTCTCGAAATGCACTGTGGGCATCCATCATGGATGCCTATAAGATTTCGAGGAATCTGTCTAAGTTAAAATTAGACAAACTTATTTATGAATTGGAGCTACACGAACAAACTAATGCTAAAATTGAGAAAGGTATTGCTCTTGTTGCAGGAACGTCGAAAGAAAAATCTAGGACTAAGCCGGAACCTGAAGTCGAGTCTAACCCAAACTCAAATGATGAAGAATACCTGGTAAACTTGGTAAGAAAAATGTTCACCAGGAGAAAGAAGAACTTCATCAACAAGGACCTGTAGAAGATCAACTTCACCTCTAACTCGAACAACAAGAATGTGACATGCTTTGGATGCAACAAGAAGGGGCACTACTAGATCGACTGCTCGAATCTCAAGAAGAAGAAAGCCCTTAAAGCGACTTGGGGCGAATCGTCCATGGATGAATTGAACGGCGAAGAACCAAAGCACACCAACTATTTTGCACTGATGGCGTATGCACCAGAATCGGAGAGTGAATCGGAAGATGGGTCTGAACCTGAGTCGAGCCACGAGTCCGTACTTATTTCCGAAGGTTCCGATGAGGTATATTTTGGTTTAAGCAAAAAGGTTTTAAAATTATTACATATTTAAATAATAAATTAACTAATTCTTAAAATAAAATAAATGAACTAACAAAAAAAATAGAACACTTAATGATCAATTAAAATCAAATTCAACGACTGAGCCGATTCAACCTGAAATCTCAACTCAAGTTACAAAACTTGAGAAGGACAATTTCAGATTGAAAAGCGAAATAGTCGAACTAAAAGAATTACTGGAGAAATTCACAACTAGATCCAAGTACCTCAACATGATACTTGGGTCACAAAGAGCTATGTACAACAAGTCCGGACTCGGATACAAGTCCATCTCGACTAACAAAACCTTTATATCCTTAGTTAATCAAAGTAAAAATCAACTTAAGGCTTGGGTTCCAAAAACGTGTTTAACCACACAAGTATGACTCAACCAATACTACGTACCTAAAAATAAAATACACTATCTAAAACCAAATAAATCAATTAACTCAAACTCTGTTACTCCCTTTAAGATAAATTCAATAAAACCACATAAAACAAGTCGAACTAAGGCTAGATCAAGTAAAAACAAAACTAATCCAAACTCAAACTATAATCAAGTCTATTATAGCTATAAAACAAAATGATATAAACCCAAAACTTAAAATCTAAGTCCAATAATTCAAGGGGAGACTTCAAAATAGTTAGCACCTTAAAAAATAATAATTTACTCGAATGGGTAATTAGGACTAGTCTAAAAAAGGGCAAAAGTTTAACTTGACCGACGGTACTGGTAAAGTTTTTAATGATAGTAAGTTAGGGAAACTCTATTTATGCATGTCTAGGAAGATATGACTTCGACCTGGTGCATTTGACTTAGTGGAACTAACTAAAACTACCCCTTACGAATCCTAACTAGTTAGACCAAGGTTTTGTACTAAGTTCAGTGGATAGGACTATTTAGAAAACTTCGAATGCATGGTTACTCTAATGATGTCCAGGTGACTCACCATAGCCTAGAAGTTTATTCAAATAATGTCTAGTTGTTAAACTCAAAGTTAAATTTGAATATAACACAAAGTTAAACCCAACCCTGAAATTGAACTTAATTCATCTTACAAAATCATAAGATTCCCTGATTGAAAACATAGATCGGGTGAGATAAATATAGATTAAATTTAAATTAAGCATTAAATTAAATTTGATTAAATCAAAATAAATACTAATAATAAATTAATTAAATCCTTAAAACAAAATTAAATTAAACTTAGATTAATTAACGTATTACACATAACTCATTTTAAAATACTTTAAAAAAACCTTTTAAAATCTTTTAAAAAATATTTTTAAAAATCCTTTTTAAAATTATTTTAAAAAACATTTATAAATTATTTTCAAAATCTTGTTAAAAAAGGTTTTTTTAAATCATTTAAAAAATATTTTAAAAAACATTTAAAAATTATTTTCAAAATCTTTTAAAAAAAAACTTTCTAAAAAAATAAAAATCATTTAAAAATTATTTAAAGAAAACTTTTTAAAATCATTTTAAAATTCTTTTAATTTTTTTTTAAAAAAATTCTCTTAAAAATTCTTTTAAGAATCTTTTAAAAATTCTTTTTAAAATATTTTAAAAATTATTTTAAAAAATCTTTTAAAATCCTTTTAATTTTTTTTAAAATTCTTTTAAAAATACTTTTAAAAATTATTTTTAAAATCCTTTTGAAAATTATTTTAAAATCCTTTAAAAAAATTATTTTAAAATTCTTTTAAATACTTTTGAAAATTATTTTAAAAATCCTTTAAAAATTATTTAAAGAAAATTATTTTAAAAATATTTTTAAAAATTCTTTAAAACTTATTTTTATATGTAAAAAAATTCTTTAAAACTTATTTTTTTTTACTTAATTTAACCTTAAATCTTAATTTAAATTCAAACATAAATTGTATTTGTAATTCAATAATCATTCATCTTAGTTAATTCAAAATCTATTAACTTATCTGAATTAAGTTAACTAATAATCAATTAACTCAAATTTTAATTAGTTTATCCTAATTTAATAATTCATTCAATAATATGAATTTTAATTATTTTGATCAATTAATTAAACTTAATTACTATTATAAATTATTCAACTTAATTACTTTCAATAATTAATCCAAAAATAATTGTAACTTATTTATTAATTCAAATTAAGATTAAATTATATTAAACTATAGTTAATCCTAATCAGAAATTTACCTATTAACTCATTCTTAACTTAATACATTAACATCTGATCTATTACTCTAAACTTAATAGATCAGTCAATATAAAAATAATATTAGACTTTTCTTAAATACAACTCAATCTAAAATTTTATTTCTAAATTTAGAATAACTAAATAATCCATGATTAATTAATAATTTAAGACATTAATTAATCAAATTTGATTCATGATTAATTTTGGATTATTTAAGTTAGAATTAAAAAAAAATTATGTCGGCCTTAGATAATACATATTAAGCATCTCTCTAAACATGTAAGATTACTATGTTTGAAAATCTAGAATGGTTGAGATGCTAGGAAAAGAAAATTGAATCATGATTACAATTAGACCCCAAACAGGTGGTTAATAAGGATTTCCTAAAGAAATGTCAGATTAAGGGGGAGACTTATTTGAAAGACAAATTTAATTACATACTTTTGAAATTATTCTCAATATTTTAATTATTTTTAAATATTAGATTCAGGGGAGGATATTTAACAATCATCTTCAATTTTTTTTTTTGCACATCCTTTGAAAAGATGTTTTTAAAAACTCTTTTTCAAAATACTTACTTTGAAAATCATTCTTAACACATTTTGAAAAATCACATATTTTGAAAAATTTTGATAGTTATCAAATTATATGTTTTGAAAAATTATTTTGAAAATTGTTTCAATTTTTGTAAACTATTTTTAAACCAACTTTAAAAGATATTTTTGACCAGAGTCCATTCTGGAAAAGGCATTCATGCAAAACCTAGTCTTGGTTAATCGTTTCATTCTTGAACAAGTTTCATCGTTAAAATTTTTTGATTAGTTTCACCTTCTAGACAAATGTTTGTTAGTTGATTCCAAAGAATGTACCATCGTGTGAGCTTCTCCTCAAATGTGCCTTCATAGAGCTCTAGGAATTTTTTTCTAGAGTTCTTTGGCTAAGGAGTAGCTTCCGATGCGATTGACTTCTTAAGACAGTAATACACTAATTAGAAAGTGGTATTCCGCTCTGCTATTAGCTATGAAATCACTTTATTCCTTCTTTGTCCATTGATTTTCTTCTTTTTCTTCTCATTGTTGATCCTTAGGAACTACAAAACCATATTTTATTAGTAAACGAATTTCGAAATTAGTTCGTAGGAATATCTCCATTCTGCGTTTTCAGTGTGTGAACTCCCCCTCAAACTTTGGTGGATTGAGCCATGGTCCAACCATTGATTTTTTTACTTTGGTCAGCATTTAGTTCTTCTGAAGCATTCTTGCTCTGATACCAATTATAGGTCTCTGGGCGGCCAACAAGAGGGGGGTGAATTGCCTGAAATTAAAATAACATCCTTTCTCAATCTTTGGACTAAGTTAGGCAAACACTTGTTAAAAAATAAAAAGTAAATGCATAAAATAAAGAAAGAGGCAAGAATATTTACTTTGTTTGTAATCAGAGAATTATTAATGCAAGGTAAATGTAGCTCACTAAAAATCTCTTTTTTTCAAAGATGGATTAGCCTCTTATAATGTTGAAAGCTCAGAACAGTAGAGAACAGAACTAGAAATTAAAGTACAGAACTCATTTACAAGTGTTATGTTGAACTACTGAGACCAGAGCTCTATTTATAGCCTATTGGTCAAATCTGACCATTTGCTGACGTGGTAGCTCTGGGCATCTAGAAAGGCTCCGGGCACCTAAGTGTGGATAAAACTGTATCCACGTCGCAAAGGTTTACAACAAATCAAACTTATCTGGTTCGAGCGCTTGAAGCAGCTCCAAGCGCCCAAACCGTGTCGACTAGCCCATTTGAAGCCTCGCCAAGGGAGGCACCATGTGGGTGCCCAAGAGGTCTGGGCGCCTGGACTTGGTCTGGGCGCCTGGACTTGGTCCAGGCACCCAAACAGTCAACATAGTGCTGACTGTCTAATTTCTCCTTCATTCCAACTCCATTCGCTGGGTGATTTTGGTCATCACAAATAGGGCTCACCCAAACTCATTTTCTAGCCTTCTTCTTGAGCAATGTTCCATTCCGGCTTCTCATCCCTCAAAAATGTCGTGCGCTTCCTTCTCGTCCGCCAGCATACTCCTCCGCAGCACCTCATCTCTCGGGCGCAGTGAGCCCGTCGACTCTCTCCCATGTCATCCTTCTCGCTAGCTGCGTCTTTCGCTCAACTTCTTGTGCTCTTAAGTTCCTGCACACTTAGATATAAGGCATCAAACATACACAGGGCCTAACTAGACTTGATTGATCACATCAAAACCACCATAGGGTACTTATAGATTGCTACGACACAATAGCTAAAACTATCTCTCCCTTTTGCTAAGTCGTTTCCTTCATCATGCTCGGATTCACCGTGTCCACCCCAAGCGAGGTAAGATGCACAGCTTGCATAGGAACTAAGCCAATTGGCTCTGGATTCTCAATTACTGCCAAGGTCATGTCCCTTCCACCCATGGCCGCCACTATGTTGGGTGCACCATTCATATTAGTCAGTATACTCGGTACTCTAGTCTTTCGTCGTTTCCTTGATTGGAATTGTCGATGAATCAATTGGGAACTTCTGGGCATCTCTCCTACATGTACAACCTCAGGGGCAGTTTATTTCCTAGATTTCCCTCGCTTATGGTCAATCCGGTTGCAAGTTTCACAAAAATCTGGTGTAACTTCATAGGTGACCTTCAATTTAACTTGTGCTTCGGTAGGTAAAGTGATGCTCGGCACCTCAAGCACCCTCTCCTCTTGGACATATGCGAGATGCTCTCGAGTCCATGTAAGCTTGTCCGTATACAAGGGCTTACTAATTTCAAAGTCCAATGATAATGAGGAAGACCATGGATTTAAACCCAAGCCAGAATATAACGATAACCTTCATCAAAGATAAAACAACTCGGCATTTGCTTCAAGAATAGTGGAATACCATAAATAAACTATTGCTCTATAAGCATAATACAATCCTTATTCTCCGCTTTGTCAAATTTGTAAGTAACTCATCTACTCTTATACATAAAGAACCTACTAGGATTCGCAATGAGTTCCACTTCTCCACATATTGGATGTCTCCCCTTGAAACATCCCTCCAAACAATCACCCATCGAATGCTCCACGATATCAATACCATCAGTCTCGATTTGAATCTATTGCCCCAATCATTCGAACATGTATAGAGGGGCAGTCATACTTGCTTTTCGATTATCTTTGAATAGATTAGTCCAAGATTTGCCACAATCCACTTGTGTACTTTGTCCACTACCATAATTATTCATCCTTGTAGCCCCACCCAACAACGGTATCGTATCCTCAGCCTATCTAACAAGTTCCACACCATCTGATCTAGCTCTGTGCTAGCAACATCAATAACCATTTCATTAGCCCTTAAGTTGGGTATAACTACCACAGCAACCTATAGCATCTTAACATCCTTGTTGGCATCCACATCAGTAGAGCCAGTAGCATACTTGCTAACTAGTAGGGAAGGATCAGCAACAGGTTGAGTCAGCAATTCCTAATCGGATCGGTAGTAGATTGGGATGTTACTTGATTATAATGTCGGGCCCAAACCCTCCATTTTGCAATTTCGATGCAGGAAATAATGGAAAAAATGATCCAAACAATGTACCAAAATCAGAAAGAACAACTGCTTATTACCTTGCGCAAGATTGCTATAAACACCTACCAAGTTTAGTATACCTTCCCCTTTTGCTTCGCCTTACTCGGCGAGTGGCCAACAAAAGCTTCAGCGATCACTAACAAATCTTGAAAATAGAACCACATTAGCTTATTTGCACTGGTGAACCAAAAACACAGTAGTAAAAAAATTAGAAAACAAAACAGATGGAAAGGAGCCAACCAAGGGAGGGAAGGAAGCAGCGCGCGGCGTGGAAGAGGTACGAGGGAGATGGGAAGGAAAACCAACCTACACTTTCACATACTGCCCAACTATTGCCCCTCCAACTTTGGCCACCACTTTCACCAGAAAAAGACTACCAACTCTAGAGTGAACAAGGTCTCTCACCATCAATGGGAGGAAAAAAATTTACATGATCACTGATAGCACAATCCAAATCCTCCTAACTAACTACCAACCAACGTCCCTCTAAGAATCATATCCCTTCTCTCTAAGGTGGAAGGGAGAAGAATTTTTTTAATTTCTTGTTTCATATTTTTAATGATTATAAAGAAAATGAATTCACATCTATTATGATTTCTGTTAAAGCTATTGTAAATGAAATGAATATAAAATCAAAATTTTAGGTAAGAATATATAATTAGAAAAAACAAATAATTTGGTGAGAATGAAACCAATTTGATAAAATTTTCACTTAAAGAATATTTTAAATTCAATTATTCCAATTATATTATTGATGATGTCATTTATTCACTAAATGATTTGAATAATTTAAGATATTCGCTAAGTGGTTTGAATAATTTAAGTGGTTTGAATAACTTAAGTGGTTTGAATAATTTGGTGAAAATTTCACTTGAAGATAATTTTAAGTTTTTTTTTGTATGATGTAAAAAAATTTAAATTATTTGATGATGATTTTCTAAAAGAAAAATGTCTGAATCTTGCCAACTTTTTAAAAATATAACATGCGGTATAGACATATTTCTGGAATTAAAATTTTTATAAGAAATAATAAATTCAAATTAAAAACAACACTAAACCTAGCTTATTCTACTGATAATACATGTGAGTATAACTTTAATAGAAAGAAGTTTCAAAATTGAAATTAATAAAATTTTATTTATGTTCATAATATAAATTAAATGATTTAACAATTTTATCAATTGAAAAGGATTTATTATTAAAACTTGAATATAAAAATTTCAACGTTGCATCAAAAAAAGTTAGAAAAAAAATGTTTGTATAAAAATCTAATTTTTAAAAAAATAATATTAATTTTAAAAAAATATTAAATGTCCAAATGCTTTTTTTAGCCTTTGAAAATGATTGAGATAGTCCTATTATTGCATCATATTTCTAACCAACATATTTATATTCAAATAAAAAAAAATATAGGTGGCTAATAATTTATCAAAATAAAAAAACTTAAAAATAATGGAATAATAAAAATTTAATTTATGTCATGTACTTTCAATTTGATGATAAGTTGACACTATTACGTGTACAAATATAATAAAAAACAAACAGATATTACAAATATAATCAAGTTAAATACTATGATTTATAAAAATTTATGAAAATTGACATGGCAAGTGTAAAAGTCTAAAATTTTCATCTAAAAAACACCAAGAGAATTCAAAGGTGGTCCTTTTTTGGTTTATTTAAGAGAAAAAAGAACCTGCTTTAAAAAACTAGCATACTACTTTGGTCAGATGCATCCTAGATTTTGGGACGAATTTAAGGATTCGTCCTAAAAATTAAATTATTTAAATAAAAAAAAATAGGAAACCTTAAATATAGACCTAGAGATATCGGAATTTTGTGAAACAAGTTTCTATACGTTCGTATCGTTGTCCTGATCATAAATATATCCATACAAATATTTTTGACCAAATATATTGATTTTTGGAAATTTTTAATCCCATTTTGACCTAATTTGTGTTAAAATTTTGAATCACTCAAAATATTAATTCAAAATTATGGATGATGACATATTTACGATTAGGACAACGATATAAACACATACAAATTTGTTTCATGAAATTTCGATGTCTCTAGGTCAAGATATAAGTCTTTCGTGTTTTTTTTTTTTTTTTAAAAAAAAAATAATTTCAATTCTGGGACGAATCCTGGATTTGTCCCAGATTTTGGGACGAATCCAGGATTTGTCCCTAAATTTGGGACGAATTCTGGATTTGTTCCAGATTTGGGGACGAATTTAGTAACAAAATTTTTTTTGTTGCAAATTTGAAATAAATTTTTTTGTTGCAAATTACGTTGGTCATTTGGGTCGAAATTTATTTTCGTTGATAAATTTGTCTCAATTTTGGGATGAATTATTTTCGTTCCAGACTTTTGTCCTCAAATTTATATAATTTATATTTTTTTTGTAGTGATGGAAGAGGAACCTGAAGAAAAAATAAAAATGAAAAGACACCCTTGAAGATCCAAGCAACAAAAAAAACAAGGAGCGGATGTAAAAGGATATAGAAATACTGACGAGAGTGACACGAGATCATCGACATACGAGGTATATTTTTGAGACATCAATAAAAAAAAAAAAAGAAGAGAGAGTTTAGTTTAAAAAAATAAGATATATAATTAAAAAAATCTATAACAAATAAACATTAAAAATAGATATTTTTTAAAAAATAAATATAAATAATATTAAAAAAATATTAAAAATCAAGTGTCCAATAAAATTGAGGCCTTTTAACTATGTCTTAAGTCGGCACATAATTTTTATTTAAAAAAATAATGATAATTTGTACTTCTCATTTATCATTAATTAAGCATATTAATTAATTGTAATCCTCTTAATTAAGAGATTTTAAAATTTCTTTTGATGTAGTCATGTAGATATCTAAACCACACGCATTAAATTTTGAGTTAAATCAAATGCTTATGTGCTTAGTTGCATATGCGCATTAATTTTTTTCCTTTATTGCAATTATATTAATTTTATACAGATTTAAATCTCAACATATGCATGGAAATATATTGAATAGTACTTAAATTATCAATCCTAATTTTAATTATATATTTTATTATTTAAAAAAATACCAGATGTATTTTATGGTGTCACATTATAACTGTTATAATATAATATTATTTTAATGATAAATAAAAAAACGATTCCAATAAAAAGGGTTTTTTTACCGAAAGTATTTAATATTTAGAAGGAGATGACGTCAGTTTTCTCCCGAATCCGCCGTCCAAAACCTCCCGCGCGGCGGAACCCCAAACGACCAACCGATCGCCGTCCCCGCTCTTCCATCTTCCGACCACGACGACGACAACAACGCCGCGGAGCAAGGGACGGAGAGGAAGAAGTGGAGGAGGAGGAAGGCGTGGACAACTCCGGAGATGAGAACGAGGAACCAATCCAAATCCGCCGAACCACCGCCCGGTTTGCTCCCCCTAACCCTATCCGCTCTCTCGACTCTGAACTCGCGCTGCGAAGCCCCTCATTTTTTATTCCTCTACATAGCTCCAGTCGATTCGGAAGCAGGAACTAGCACCGGCAGTAAACCAAAGCGCAGAAGAGGTTCAACTGTTCTCCTGCTGTTGCTCTTCTCCGGCGAGGTTTTGATTTCTTTGAAAAAAAAGGTGTCTTTTTTTATTTTCTGCAATTTTTAGTTTCTGGTTCCGCGGATTCCAAAATCACGAAGCGATCGAAAAAGGCGACTTCTGATGCACTTGTGGGTGGGAAACAACCGCACGAAACTGGGACCTCCGATGCGGAGCGTGAAGAAAAGGTAAGTTCGTTCCTTCTTTTACTTCCTGTCTTAGAAATGGCAAAAAACATAGAACATGTGTTAGCTTTGGTGAACTTTAATCGCATTTATTGTTCCCAGAGCTAGATCTTTTTAAAGAGTTTCGATTGATGCAAACAAGATTAGTTGTTATATCCATATTCTATATGTAAAAAAAATGCCAAAATAGCTTCTCTGTTTTTCCCCGATTTTATCATTCATCACGAGATCAGCTTATAGCCGGGAATTGACCCTATTGTAGTAAAACTGCCACCTCTAGCCAATTGGGCACCCCTGTGGGGACATGGATTTTATCATTCACATATGCATGTGTGTTTGCTCCAAATTTTTAGTTATTAATTACTTCATTGTTTATTCTTTTATGGATTTTCTATCTGTTATCATGTGACAAGTCCAGGTGAATTTGTTGATTTGTTCAACAAATTGCAAATGATCACAGATAGATTATTTTTCTAATAAAATAGTTCCAATGGTCATTTGTTTATTTTTTTTAGTTAATTCTCTCAGGTAAAGGTATCGGTTGGGAAAAATAGTGAAGGAAAAGATGCAAAAGAAAATGCCAACGAAATTGAATTGAAGGGCTCTGATACCAGAAATGATAAAGCAAGCACATCAATAGCAAGTGAAAATGTGGGAGATGATGCAAATGAATTAGTCTGGGAAGAGGGCAGAGTTCCTGTTTCAGAGAACAAAGGAGGTTATTCATATGATGCTGGTAGGGAGCTGACTATTGAATTCACAGATACACCATCATCTTCTGGAAAGAAGCTTCCTAGAAGATTTTCTGCTAAAGATAAGGTGAATATCAGCCATAGTTAGGTTGACAGTCAAAGATATGCTGCTATTCAATGTTTTTTTTTCTCCTTTCCTTCATCAAACCATTACTTTATACAACAAACATTTTTTCAGGAACTAGCTGAGCTTGTTCACAAAGTTCATTTGCTATGTCTACTTGCAAGAGGGAGGATTGTTGACGATGTGTGTAATGATCCTTTGATTCAGGTACTCGGATCATGCCCGTGCAGTTTTACTTCTACTTTGTTCTTTTCCTTTCTACGAGGGCCAATTGTAAGATCCTATTTTTGACATTCGGACTAGATAAAATCACCAATTACATTGAAAATAAACTTGCTTGGTTTATGTTATATCCAGATGATATTGTATTGATTAATGAGGGCGGAAAGATATTAAATTTGAAGCTTAAATTGTGGAGAAAAAGTATGGAAATGAAAGGAAGTGAAGTAGAACTAAAATTGAATATATTAGTTTCAATAATAAAAAAGAATTGAGAGAATAATGAAGATGGTGAATATGAAATTCCAAGATTTTTAGATATCTTGGAATATGATTTTATGAAATGTAATTCTTTGCTGACTGTAGTCAAACTTTGTTTATAGTAGACAGATGCCCTCTTAAGCCTATATTGTTTGTGCAGGCTTCCTTACTTTCACTCTTACCACCCAGCTTGCTGGCAGTAGGAGAGATTCAGAAGCTGACAGCCAACGGGTTATGCTACCTTGTGAATTGGGTAACAAAGACACAAATGTAAATAGCTTGTATTGTACATTTAATATTCTTAGAATCATGCCCTTTTCTGCAGTTCCGGGACAATTTCCAAGTAAGAAGTCACAATACTGATAGGGGCTCTTTTAAAGAAAATCTTGCTTTTGCCCTTCAAACTCATGAGGGGACAGCTGAAGAGGTATTATTTGTTTGAATCAATCTTATTTTATATTCTTTGCTAAACTGCTCGTTGTGTTTTAAAGGATATGTTCTTGTGAATTTAAAGTGTTGCATTTTTATGTGGTCTGATACGGTCATGCTTGCTATTGCTAAAGATACATCTCTTTTGGATTGTTGAAGTAGTTTCTCTTATCTTTTGCATTAGTTCATGACAAGTGTGACATTTTCTGTTATGGTGTTTGTCACACAGTGTTTGCGTAATGCTATGGTAGCATTGATGAATCACCTCTGCACATATTCAAGAATTTAGCAACCTTGCTTAGAAAATATCTATTGTTATCTCAACCAGAGATAAGAACTATAATGCAGGTATGTTGACTTGAAGTTGAAAACTAGTGTTCAAGCAGTGTAGCACTAGCTTAGAAATCATCAAGCTGTGTGGCTCATTGGTAATTTGAAGAGGTTAAAGGCTAGATGATTCGAAGAATGGAGGTAAAGGTGGACTGTTGATGGGAAGAACCTGATTCATAAAAATGACAAACAGAACTACTACCTCTTTGCATGATTTAAATCTTTAGCTTCATAAATTCAAGATGTTATCCCAACATCCTTAATGAGGTAAAATAACAGTTGGCAAGAGAGTTTAAGACTTTAAGTGCCATAGAATAGTCGGGTTAAATTATCAGATTGGCCAGGTTCATGCATGAGGGATTGACACTTGCAAAGTGACATGGAAATTTTTTTTAGCGGGCTCACATTGACCAAACTGGTTAAACAGGTCATCATAGTGGGGAAAAAAATCCATTTCGAATTTGTAGAGCTATACAAATTGTTCATGCATGGCTAAAGTGGACAAATTGTTCATCATATTATGGGGAATAATTCTTTTCTCTCTAATCTTTGTATTGACAGTAGCAGAGCTATCTAATCACGCGAGTATAACAGACACATTAAAGATTTGATAGTTAATGAATAATTGAAGATGCTAAATAGATGTAACATATCTTTCATTATGTTTAGAACCATCAATTTGGGTTGGGCCCGTCGTGTTGGCCCGCCAGCGGGTCGGGTTGAAATTTTATCAACCCAAGTCCGCCACGGGCCGACTCGCCTAGGCTCGCGACCCGCGTGGGTCGGCCCGCGATGGGCTTGGGTTGGCCCGCGGATTGAGAAACACATGTAAGCTAAGTTTTTTGTCAATTTATTATCTTTCTTTATTATAATTTTGAAATAAAAATAGTACTTTTTATCCCACATAACTACTCATCTGTGTTTATTTATATTTAAAATATATGTTTATGGATACATTTGGTTGATGAAACATTTCCAAAGTAAAAAGTTGAAAATATAAAACATTTTTTAAATTTTTTTTAAAAAATTGATGGGCCCGCGGGTTAGCCCATCAAACCCGCAACCCGCCTTAGATTGGGTTGGGTTGAAAATTTCCCAACCCGTCAAGCCGACCTGCCCTGCCAAATGTTGGCCTGTCACGGGCCGACCCGCCCTACCATGGGTTGACCCGTTTGACAACTCTAATTATGTTGGTCCCTTGCGATCGACAAGAGGGGGTAAATTGCCCTGCACAATAAAAACAAACACCTTTCTCGACTTTGGAAATAATAAACCACTTGTATAAAAGAATTAAGAAACTAATTAAAAAGAGAAAGAAGAGGCAGATCTTTTACTTGGTTTGCAACCAGTGATTGTTAGTCCAAGACATTGAAAACTCACTATCAAATCTCCTTCAGGCGAAAAAACCTCTTACAATAGTTAAAGCACTCGATTACACAACTAAACAAAAATAGAATCATTTACAAGTGTTGTGTTTAACTACTTAGATCAGGGCTGTATTTATAGCACTGATTCGGACGCTTGGGTGTCGATAGAATTTTATCCACGACGCAACAGATCGCAACAAGTGGTGTTTCGATAAGTTTTCTGGTCCGGGTCTAGGTCCGGGCGCCCGGACCGGGCTGAGCCAACTTTCAACCAGGACGCGGTCCGGGTGCCCTGGCTGGTCCCGGTGGTCCGGGTGCCCGGACTAGGTCCAGGCGCTAGACTAGAGTCAACTCTGTGTTGACTTTTTGTTCGGGTCTTTCGCTCCGGCTCCCCTCGCTTGGGTGATTTCGACCATCCGGAATAGGTCTCACACGAATCCATTTTCCAGCCTTCTTGAGCAACCTTCCGCTCTGACTTCTCGTCCTTCGGAACCGCCGCGCGTTTTCTTCTCGTTTGCCAGCGTACTCTTCCGCAGTGCCTCGTCCCTTGGACGCACTAAGCTCGTCAACTCTCTCCCGTGCCGTCCTTCTCGCTAACTATATCTTTTGCTTGACTTCCTGTGCTCCTTAATTCCTGTACACTCAGACACGTGGCATCAAAACATAACAGGACCTAACTTAACTTGGTTGATCACATCAAAACTATCACAGGATACTTACAATATCTCCCTTTTTAATGTGAGCAACCCAAGTTAAGTTAGGGTTAACTAAAAACAAATACAAGGAAAACAACAAGTATAAATTTTGCAAAAAAAATGTGCAAAAATGAAGATGTTATCCTCCCCCTAGACTTAACCTCTACTTCTCCCCCTTTGATCACATCAAAAATAGGGGTATTCCATGAAAGTAACTTGAAATAATTTAAAACAAAGTCTAATGGATAAAAATACAGTGACTAGTATCCAGAAAAATCAACAAGTTTAATATCGAAAATCTGGATTCTTACTATTTATAAACAATTTTTGGAAAAACTAATTTTAGAATTATGTTTAATTATTCAAAAAATTTTGAAAATTTTTGCAACAAAAAAGTAGATATATCCAAAGTTGTGATAAAATTTTCATGAAATTATGGATTTGATTTAAGCAATAATAATTTATCTTAAAAAAAAAAAGGTTGAATTTTCAAAAAAATGTTTAAAAATAGTTTCCAGGCTTGAAAAAAATCGTGACAAATTTTTTGAAAATGTAATAGAGCAAGTATTTTTACATAAAAATTATTTTTCGAAAATTGAACGACAATTGAATTTTTAATATTTAAAATATGATTTTTGTAGAAAAAATCATAGAAAAATAATACAACGGTCAAAAAATTCGAAAATTTTTTCTTTGATTGATAACATGATGAGAGTTCACAGAAAAATGAAGTTTGCAAAAATTACTTTGAGAATTTTTTTTTAAATTGGAAATATAATTTTTGTTTAAAAAATTCATAAAAAAATAATTTAACAGTTAGAATAATTTGAAAATTTTCCTACAGATAAGTGATGAAATTCTCTTTCTCGAAAAAATTAAATTCTAATTAATTTTTAATAGAAATCATGCAAAGCAATTTATTTAGTGAATTCTAAGAAAACAATAAAAATTAAATCAATTAAAAGTATGATATGTATGAAAATTTAATTTAAGCACGATTTTGGAACCCAATATAGGTTCCTTCTAACTAGGTTAATAAAAAATTTCCTAGGGATATATTTTGGTTACAATTTTCTAATTTGGCCCTTGTGATATCTAAGATTCCAATTGAGTCCTTGAAAATTTTTAAATTTGAAAGAATAACATTCGAATATGCAGAATTTTTCAATTTTTGTATTTGTTCTTTTAAATTTTTATTTTCTAATTTTAATTTGTCGAAATCTTCTAATCGACAAGATGTTGCTAAGGTTCATTTTAATTCATTATTTTCTTTTAATAATTTTTTATTATCTATTTCTAATTTACATGAATTTTTTGATAAAATTTTAATAAATTTAAATAAATGGTCAGGAGGTAGAGACCGTACCTAACTTACCTTGTCGATCTCTAATGCTCCCCATGTAGAGTTGCTTTCTTCTGACGTTGCTCCCCCTTCTTCAATACTTTCGATGCTCATTTCAAATGAGCTCACTTCGTCTTCTTCTTCTTGGTGACTTGCCATCAGCGCAAGTTCGGCGTGGGTTTCGATCTCCGGCTCTGACAACGTTTTGTCCCACGTCGCCTTTAAGTTTTTGTGCTTTGTTTGGGTCAGCTTGTCCTTCTCCTTGTTCTTTAACTTTGGGCAGCTGTCTTTGACGTGCCCTTCTTCATTGCAATGGTAGCATCTTACCTTTCTTTTCCTTCTTTTACCTTGCATTTGATTATACTTATTAGCCTTAAATTTTTTTTTGAATTTCCTTACCATGAACGTCGTTTTGTCATCGTCAAGGGATGTTTCAAACTCTGGTTCATCCATTTTTGCTTTCAGGGCAATGTTCTGTATCGTCTTCGTCTTTAGATTTGCATATCTAGATTCGTGAATTTCAAATGTTGAAAACAATTCCTCTAAATTACTTACATCTAAGTCCCTAGAGATGAAATATGCATCTACTAGGGTTGACCATTCAAGAATTCTAGGAATACATTAAGCGCGTACCTTAGAGAATCTCGATTGGTTACTCTTTCTCCAAGATTCGTGAGTCCGGTGATGAGTTCTTTGATTCTTGAGTGGACGTGTGCGACGGTTTCGCCTTCTTCTAATCGAAGGTTGCCGATATAGTTCTGGAGCAGGTTCCGTCTTGCGAGTTTTTGCCTCCGAGGTCTCTTCGTGTAGTTCTAGGAATTCCTCCCAAAGCTCCTTGGCTAACTCGTAGGCTCCGATCCGGTTGACTTCTTGAGACGGTAAGACACTTAGCAGATGAAATTCTGTCTTGTCGTTTGACGCGAAGTCGGCTTGCTCCTTTTTCATGCATTGATGTTCTTCTTTGTCCTTTGGTGCTATAAAGTCATACGTCATTATTATTAATAATTCAAAGTCAGTTTTAAAAAATACCTCCATCTTTTTCTTTCAAATTGCGATCTCCCCCTTGAACTTAGGCGGATAGATGCTCGGTCTGGCCATCGTCTTATGTGCTTCGATCGGTGGTTAGTCATTCAGAAGCGGTTGAGTTCTGATACCACTTGTTGGTCCCTTGTAACTTGCAAGAGGGGGGTGAATTGCCCTGCACAATAAAAACAAACATCTTTCTCGACTTTGAAAATAATAAACCACTTGTACAAAGAATTAAGAACCTAATTAAAAAGAGAAAGAGGAGGTAGATCTTTTTCTTGGTTTGCAGTAAGGGGATTGCTAGTCCAAGACGTTGAAAACTCACTATCAAATCTCTTCAAGCGGAGAAACTTCTTACAACAGTTAAAGCACTCGATTACACAACTAAACAAAAAGAGAATCATTTACAAGTATTGTATTTAACTACCGAGATCAGGATTGTATTTATAGCACTGATCCAGGCTCCTGGAAGGGTTCCGGGCGCCTGGGTGTGGATAGAATTTTATCCACGACGCAACGGATCACAACTGATGGCATTTCGATAAGTTTTCTGGTCCAGGCAACTGACTAGGTCTGAGCGCTCGGACCATCCAAAATAGGGTTCACCCGAATCCATTTTTCGGCCTTCTCAAGCAACCTTCTGCTCCGACTTCTCATCCTTCGGAACCGCCATGCGCTTCTTTCTTGTGTGCCAGCATATTCTTTCGCAACGCCTCATCCCTCGGACGCATCGAGCCCGTTGACTCTCTCCCAGCCATCCTTCTTGTTGGTGCAATATCCCTCAGGTCAAGGTTGACCTGGTTGACCAAGCTTGAGTCTTGGTTTGGGTTTCGATGTTTGACAATGCAAGGTTGATTGAAGAAGAGTCAAGTAGGTCAAGGTTGACCGGATACTTGACTGGGAAGTCCTAACTGGGATGCTAGGCAGAAGGAAAGACCTAGTGAGTGAAGCTAGGTAGGAGGAAAATCCTGGTGAGTGAAGCCAGGTGAAAGACCTAGTGAGTGAAGCTAGGCAGGAGGAAAATCCTGGTGAGTGAAGCCAGGTGAAAGACCTAGTGAGTGAAGCTAGGCAATTGTGAAAGACCTAGTGAGTGAAGCTAGGCAGGAAGAAAATCCTGGTGAGTGAAGCCAGGTGAAAGACCTAGTGAGTGAAGCTAGACAATTGGGAAAGTCCTGGTGAGTGAAGCCAGGAGAAAGACCTAGTGAGTGAAGCTAGGCAATTGGGAAAGTCATGGTGAGTGAAGTCAGGGCACGAAGAGAAAAGTCCAAGTGGGTCAAAGGGATTGACCGGACACTTGGTGGGGAGTCCTGGCAGGTCAAGGGAGTGACCAGATGCTAGGCATGATATACCAATGGGTCAAGGTTGACCGAATGTTGGATTGAGAGGCTTGGGACTTGGTTTTGGGCAAAAACCAAGAGCTGGATCGATCGGTGGATCGATCCAGCGAGCCTGGATCGATCCGTGGATCGATCCAGGTGGATCGATTGGGACGCTGCTGGTTCGCGCGATAAGCGCTGGATCGATCCGTGGATCGATCCAGGCGTTTTCTCCAGAGCACAGAGGCGCTCTGGATCGATCCGTGGATCGATCCAAAGCCTCCCCGATCGATTGGGAGTTTTCGAATCGATCGAGATCCGACCGTTGCGTCGTATTTGAGCTGCAGGCGTGCGATGGCTGCGGTATCTCTTCACCGATTCATTTCAGATCTTCACCAGCTTCTCCACAGCTCTTCTCAAGCTCGAGATCGCCAGTTCTTGAAGGCTCTTGGAGGTTCTTCCAAGTCAAGAGGCGGATCAAAGCAAGAAGAAGAAACTAGGGTTAGGGTTTTTGCTCTCATTGTAAGCTTGTAAGCTTTATTTCATTACCTTTCCCTTTCTTCTGTATTGAGTCTTGTAGGGCTTCTCCGCCCTTGGTAGTTACCATAAAGGAGAGTTTTATTAGTGGATGGTGTGTGTGTAGGTGTGGATCCTTGGACTAGTCACCTCTTGTGAGGTGGATACCAAGTAAACCAACCTTGTTAGCGTTGTATGCTTTTGTTTCTTATATTTTCGCTGCATACCATCAAAGAAACGAGCAACGCCAACGACGAGAGCGCGAAGAGCTATTCACCCCCCCTCTAGCTACGTTTCGGTCCTAACAAGTGGTATCAGAGCGAGGCCGCTCTTCACCGGAATCATCGTTGGAAGGGTCAAGCATAACAAGAAGAGCTAGAGGGTGAAGAAGTTGAAGCAAAATTGTCAAAGTCAAAGAAATTCAAAAGCTCAACTTCTACAATGGAATTCCGAGATGGGCTCAGATTCGACACGAGAGTGGCTCCACCATACACTTCCACGAGCTTCGATTCTTGGAAATCAAGAATCGAAAATTTTCTTATGATGGAGATAGAGCAATGGTTTGCTCTTATGGAAGGCTTCAAGACTCCAACAAACTCAAAGGGCAAAATTCTCAAGAGGAGCAAGTGGAGCCAAGAGCAACTCCAAAGATGTGAGGCCAATGACAAAGTGACCAAACTTTTGATCAATTTATTGCCAAGCAACATCTTGGAGCAAATTGGAGAGTTTGAAGATGCCAAGGAGCTTTGGAGCAAATTGGCAAGGATTCATGAGATCCCCTCCACTGTACCAAATCAAGGAGAATCCAAAGAGGGTGACTCAATGGATCAAAATCAAGAAGAGGAGGATTCCGAGGTTGAGAGATGCTCAACCTCCGAAGAGGAGGTCCAAGAAGCTTCATCCTCAAAGGAGAGCAATCAAAAGAGCAAGGAAGGAGTATATTCCTTGTTTCATGTACAAGAGGATGAAGATGAAGAAGAAGGTGAAGTCTCCACCTCTAGGATTGAGGGGGAGCAATCTTCATTGACACCGGAACAAGAGCAAGAAGAATCCTCCACATCCGGGTCAAGAGAAGAAGAGGTTGAAGAAGCTTCCACCTCCATAAATCAAGCAAAATCAAATGGAGAAATATCATCTTCGGATCAAGAGGAAGCTTCTACCTCCGGATCCAAAGGAGAAAGTGTCATTCCTACACAAAAAGGTATAAACATTTCAATTAATAATAAAAATCATATTATATGCTTTGAATGTAGGGAACATGGGCATTACAAAAGTAAATGCCCTAAATTGGTCAAGAAGAAGGGCCAAGTGGCACAAAAGGGCAAGGTGAAGCCCAAGGAGGCCATCCCCAATACAAAGAAGAGCAATGAGCATATTATATGCTTCTCTTGCAATCAAAAGGGGCATTACCGAAGTCAATGCCCCAAGGGGAAGAAGATGGTCAAGACTCAAGGAGGAAGCTCAATTCAAGGGGGAGCCTCCAAGGTAAAGAAGAAGGTAACATTTATTGAGCCTACCCCATTACGTTATGGTAAAAAGCATGATAGTTCTAATTTTTATCATTTTAATGCAATTTACCACAAGAATAGAAAGCATGTGACCCTACATGCCAAGACTACCCAACCTAATGTTAGGAAGATAGATAGACATTTGGGCAAGAACACTAAGGATAATAGATACAAGCCCAAGAATAAAAATGCTCATGGTTGTAATGAAAAATCAAAATCTAAGGATTTAATGATAGAAAATCAAGTCTTGAGGTCAAGACTTGACAAACTAGAAAAGACCCTAAAAAGGATGGAAAATATCCTTAAAGGGCAAAATGACCAAAATCTAGGTTTAGGACAACAAGGGTCATCCAAGGGCCATAGAGGTTTGGGATACAAACCTAAAATCAAAAAGGATGTACCTACTTACCATAGGGTTCCATATAACTATGGAACCAACCCTAAATCTAGAAGTCAAGTTAAGGATACAAGGGAAGTCATCCCTAGAAGTATCTTTGCAACAACAAATGTGACTAAGACTTCTAAGAAGTCTAAGAAAGTCACTAACAAGGTCACAAGGGAGGCTATCCCTAAAGTTGATCCAGAAAAAGTGACCAAGGCTTCTAAGAAGCCAAACAAGGTCACTAGGAAGGTATCTAGGGAAGTTATCCCTAGTGAATACCTAGAGCATCCAAGGAGCACCAATAGGTTTTGGGTTCCTAGGAGCATCTTCTCTACCCCATAAATGGGTTAGAGAGTGTCAACTCCGATTAGAAGGGTAGTTAACCCAACTTTGAGGAAATTGACACTGAAGGAGCATTTTCAAGGTTTTTGATAACCTTTGAAAATGAATTGGAATTAATATTTACTCCTTGAAAGAGTAAAATGTGCCAAAATTTGAGAAGTATTAATTTTAATCTTAATTGGCACAATTTGGGAAAACATAAGAAATACCAAGTTGGGATTTTGGTATTTTCTTAATAATTTAAGGCAAATCTAAGCCTTAATTTAAAGTGCTTCTCTTGTGGAAAAATGAAATATGCCAACACTTGAGGAATATGCTTATTTTCAATTGCCATAAATTAATTAAGATAATTAGAAATGTCAATTTAGGTTTTGACACCTTCTTGAAGCACTTTGGGCAAATCTAGGGTTTAAGTTTTAGGATTAGCTAAGATTAAGGATACTTAGATAGATAATCTAGGTATATTTTATTTATGCTAAATCTTGCCATGATTGTTTGCCCATTATATGTCATGACATCATGTTTTATTTTTGCACTCATGACTTATTATAAAAATACAAAAATACCATGTCATGTCATACATACATCATGTAATTATAGGAATCTTTCTTTTGAAAGCTAATTCTTTTTGATGTATGCCATAGCATTATCATGCATTATGTTTAATTCCTTAAAAGCAAGGACAAATGGCATTTATCAACAAGTGTTTTCAACAAATGTTGTCAACAAGTGGTATTAACGAGTAACATCCTAAGTGGATGTTCAATACCCACAAAATGCCTAGATAAATATGCATGATCCCTAGATTAGGGCAAAACCAAACTTTACATCTCACAAAGACCTATAAGATGACTTGTATGTGTTTTTGTGCACAATAGATACAAGTGAGATGTTAGGAAGATGAACAAAACTCAAGATGTTGATTTAGTGCATTCTTCTGAGTTTTAGGTTCATCAAAACACATAGTTATGTGTTTTCCCATCATTGGGAAAGCTAATGTACAAGTCATGTGCATTAAGCCCAAGGAATGTGATGGAATATTGGTTTTGAAAATTATTTTAAAATGCTTTTGGAAAACCTTGGTGAAGGCTATCTTTTGATAGTAATCACCATTGAATAGTTAGACACAAACTTGAAGAAAACGCTAAAGTTTTAGCAAGTTTTCAAGCTTGTGTCAATCTTTGAAAAATATAATGTATTTTCATAGAAAACTATTTTTCCATGATAAAGTATGCCCTAAATAATGTCTATACGAAATTTCATGATTTTTAGATATTTGTAGAATTTTTTAGGGGTTTCTGAAGTTGGCTGAATTTGAAATTCAGCAACTATCAGAGCTCCAATCGATCCATGGATCGATTGGAGTGCCTGAATCGATCCGAAGACAATTCTCGCGAGCAGAAGCTCGCTGGATCGATCAGCCGATCGATCCACACATCCTGAATTGATCAGTGGATCGATTCAGATAGGTTAAATCGATTGGAACCCAACTCCAATTGATCCAGGATGCTGATTTTGGTTGGGAAGGCCTGATTTCAGCACTCTAAACCTATTTTAGTCAATGTAACCATTCCTAACCCCTCAAGACACGTTTGTATACCTTTAGAGGGTGTTTTCATGTTGAAAACAAGGATGGATTGGTTAAGGAAGACTAAATTGAAGTTTAGGTTGAGGTTTGTTTCAAATTTTGAATATTTGAACCTCAAAACTTCTAAATTTGGGTTTCCTAAAGGATTAGGGATTCCAAGTCATTGTTGGTGCAATGACAGAAGTTACCACCATGTCTTTAGGGGGAGGGACTCTTTAAAGGCATGAAAATTATTTTTCATGAACCTTGGAAGGTGGTTAACCTTCCGTTAAGTGGATAATGCTCAAGGATGGACATTTGCCTACATTGAGGAAGAATATAGGGTTAAGGATAAATGAAGGGTATGGGACCTTCATTTGGGTCATTAGACCATGTTAATGCTCCAGGGTGAGCATCGGAGATAAATGAAGGGTATGGGACCTTCATTTGGGTCATTAGACCATGTTAATGCTCCAGGATGAGCATCGGAGATAAATGAAGGGTATGAGACCTTCATTTGGGTCATTAGACCATGTTAATGCTCCAGGGTGAGCATCGGAGATAATGAAGGGTATGGGACTTTCATTATTGTGTTAATCACAATGAGTGAAATTGTGAACAACGATGAGCAACTCTTCAGGGGGAGAGTTTTCAACAATGGGGCATTTTGTTGAAGTGTGCCCAAAAATTGAGGCATGGGTTGATGTGTGCCAATAGGGGGAGAATGAAAGGGAGTAAGTTAGGCTTTCATTACCTAGAGGGAGTTTGCCCTCTTAGGGGGAGAATGAAGGGCTTAACTTATGTATTCATTACCTAGTGGCATGAAGAAGGTTTAGGCTATGGGATTAGCCTAACTTACATGTGGTATTGTAAGTGATAATGTTGGTATTGTCAAACATCAAAACGGGGGAGATTGTTGGTGCAATATCCCTCAGGTCAAGGTTGACCTGGTTGACCAAGCTTGAGTCTTGATTTGGGTTTCGATGTTTGACAATGCAAGGTTGATTGAAGAAGAGTCAAGTAGGTCAAGGTTGACCGGATACTTGACTGGGAAGTCCTAACTGGGATGTTAGGCGGAAGGAAAGACCTAGTGAGTGAAGCTAGGTAGGAGGAAAATCCTGGTGAGTGAAGCCAGGTGAAAGACCTAGTGAGTGAAGCTAGGCAGGAGGAAAATCCTGGTGAGTGAAGCTAGGCAATTGTGAAAGACCTAGTGAGTGAAGCTAGGCAGGAAGAAAATCCTGGTAAGTGAAGCCAGGTGAAAGACCTAGTGAGTGAAGCTAGGCAATTGGGAAAGTCCTGGTGAGTGAAGCCAGGCAAGAGAAATCCAGATGGGTCGAGGTTGACCAGACATCTGGTGAGAGTCAAGTAGGTCAAAGGAATTGACCGGATACTTGGCACGAAGAGAAAAGTCCAAGTGGGTCAAAGGGATTGACCGGACACTTGGTGGGGAGTCCTGGCAGGTCAAGGGAGTGACCAGATGCTAGGCATGATATACCAATGGGTCAAGGTTGACCGAATGTTGGATTGAGAGGCTTGGGACTTGGTTTTGGGCAAAAACCAAGAGCTGGATCGATCAGTGGATCGATCCAGGCCTTTCCCAGCGAACAGAGAGCCTCTGGATCGATCCGTGGATCGATCCAGAGGTCCTAATCGATCAGCCGATCGATTGGGACGCTACTGGTTCGCGCGATAAGCGCTGGATCGATCCGTGGATCGATCCAGGCGTTTTCTCCAGAGCACAGAGGCGCTCTGGATCGATCCGTGGATCGATCCAAAGCCTCCCCGATCGATTGGGAGTTTTCGAATCGATCGAGATCCGACCGTTGCGTCGTATTTGAGCTGCAGGCGTGCGATGGCTGCGGTATCTCTTCACCGATTCATTTCAGATCTTCACCAGCTTCTCCACAGCTCTTCTCAAGCTTGAGATCGCCAGTTCTTGAAGGCTCTTCCAAGTCAAGAGGCGGATCAAAGCAAGAAGAAGAAACTAGGGTTAGGGTTTTTGCTCTCATTGTAAGCTTGTAAGCTTTATTTCATTACCTTTCCCTTTCTTCTTGTATTGAGTCTTGTAGGGCTTCTCCGCCCTTGGTAGTTACCATAAAGGAGAGTTTTATTAGTGGAGGGTGTGTGTGTAGGTGTGGATCCTTCGACTAGTCACCTCTTGTGAGGTGGATACCAAGTAAACCAACCTTGTTAGTGTTGTATGCTTTTGTTTCTTATATTTCCGCTGCATACCATCAAAGAAACGAGCAACGCCAACGACGAGAGCGCGAAGAGCTATTCACCCCCTCCCCCCCCCCCCTCTAGCTACGTTTCGGTCCTAACACTTCTCGCTAGCTGTGTCTTTCGCTCAACCTCATATGCTCCTAAGTTCCTACACACTCAGACACAGGGTATCAAAACATAACAGGACTTAACTTGATTTGGTTGATCACATCGAAACTACCATAGTGTACTTACACATTATGATTTTACATATTGTGATTGATTTCTTAATCCTTAAAAAAGGGCAGTCCGGTGCACGAAGCTCCCGCTATGCGGGATCCCGGGGAAGGATCCATTGTACACAGCCTTACCCTGCTTTTTGCAAGAGGCTGTTTCCAGAATTCAAACCCGTAACCTTTTGGTCACAAAGCAATAATTTTACCGTTGCGCCATGGCTCCCCTTCGATTTCTTAATCCTTACCAGAAGATAAATTTTATGCTAGTTTAAGCTACATGTTGTATGTTCCCTCATTTTCTTTGATCTTTTCATGGTGTTTTTCAAAATTTGTGTAAAAGGTTCACTTCATGGTTGCTATCTACTAATAAAAGAAAGTTTGGATTATTATTTGAATAGTTTGATTAATTGGTGATGCAGGTTGCTGCACTTTCAGTTGCCTTGTTCAGAGCTCTTAACCTAACAACTCGGTATGCGGACTTTGTATTAATCTTAGCCAAGTAGATTTTTCAATTTTTCCATGTTACCATCTCATTCTTAATTAGTTTGGAGAGTTTTAGTATATATCTAAAAGAGTGTTAGATCTTATCAAAGTTTAAATTTGACGGAGGTTTTGGATTTGACCTTGGTGAAGAAAAAGATGAAATCACCTTTAAGTTATCCATCCTTCTCTAATCTCTAGTTTGCCAGTAAATGATAAAGATAAAATAATGTGATAATGGCATGAAGAATTCTAAGGTGAAGTTCATTTCTTTCAATTCTAAGGTGATTCATAAGATGAGAGTATGTACAGTTATTTGCAAATATATACAAGGATAGATTTACAGTGATGCTGTCGATATGTGTTGATTTATAAAATCATAAACAACTTTAATAAGAAATATATGGCCAATAAGTGTAAACTTATGAAATATTCTATTGAATAAGCACACAATATCTGTATTTCATCAAATAGTATATACATCAATGATGAAATTTAAGCCTTTGGTACTTTTACTGAACTAATCTGGAGAAGCTGCTCCTAGGTGTTCCATTTCGAACATGTGAAATGCAATGCATTTTTGTTGGATTATTATATCGAGTTATAGAAACATGTCTGAGGAGTGAGATTCTAGAATATGTTTGCAGTTTCGTAATTGAAATTTACAGGTAAACTTTTTCATATCATGTTACCTGTACTTAAAATGTTTGAAACCAATCTGATGAAACTATCTCAAGCCTTTCTCTAAGGGTATCTATGAAGATTTAAGGTTGTAACTTGTTTAGTTCTTTTTTTGTCAGGCATGATCAGGATAGAGTTTAGACATTATTTTGTTAACAGAGAAAAGTTAGGAACCCTGGTACTGCGATTCTTTTTATCTGAACTTGATAGCAGATTAGTTATAACGAATGGGTATGCTTAAGCATCTTTCTCTGTTAGGCAACTTGCTGTAGGTATTAAAGAGATGTTTTTCATTCAGGTTTGTATCCGTACTTGATGTAGCCTCTCTTAAGCCAGATACCGATATGATTGGAATTACAAAACAAGAAACAGGGTCCTTGGATATTAAAATATCCTCTCCTTCAACCTCAGTCTTAGTGCCTCATCAAATTGATGTTCCATCTGATGTTAAATCGCTGGATAAGACAAATGATCACATTGATCTTGCATCAACCAGTAGAGCATGCAATGACCAATTGAATTCTTGTGCCACAAATTTGGCTCAAGTATCAAAAAGAAAAGGTGATATGGAGTTCGTGTTGGAGCTTGAAAGGGCCATTTCAGCTACAGCGGCAGCTGTTCCAGATGACAAGGTAGATTCTAAGTCCGATGAGTTGCCTGATTGTTCAGTGGCACCAACTACTTCTGTGAAAATGCTGAGGCAAAATAATGCTGTAGATTCTTCGGTTTCAAGGCATAGTAGTTCTGGCGCATTGTGGTCTAGAAGGACTGGACCTCCTTTGTATTGGGCAGAAGTCTACTGTAATGGAGAGTCTTCAACTGGAAGGTGGGTGCATGTTGATGCTGCAAATGCTGTAATTGATGGTTCTGAAAAGGTAGAATCTGCAGCTGCTGCCTGCCGAAAGCCATTAAGATATGTTGTCGCTTTTGCTGGAAAAGGTGCTAAAGATGTGACACGCAGGTGTGACCATTATTTTCTTCCCTATATTTTCTACTTGCTATGCCCTTCATGTCATTATTTAGGTTGAGAAAGGGAACATTCAAATGGAGAAATTTAACCATGGTTTCAAATGTCAGTCAGACCGGCACCGTGTTTCCAGGCCATATCTCTGGATATGCCACTAGATACAAATCTTTCTATTACTTTTTCAATCGTGTTTGTTGATAATATCCTAGACCAACAAGTTGTTGGAACCATTATAAGATAGAGTCCAAAACCTATGGCGAACCGTATAATTTGCTCTTTCAAAAGTCACCTTTCCAGTCAGTCTATTTATCATGATTTATAATATATTTTGTTAACTTCGTACGATATTGAATTCTCATGCATAGGTCAAGGGAGAGTCTTTTTTTCACTTATATTTTCTTTTTCATCTATGGAACTCTGCATTGCAGTGGTTTTGTTCCTTGTGGTTTGTACTTTCACTTTTGTGTTTGTTCCTGTGATATTGTAGTGAAAATTATGAACATGAATAGCTGATCAAAATGTTTACAGTATAAGAATTCAACCCTTTAATGTGTTTGATTTACTATTAGAATCAGTTGATTCCTAATCAATTTGACCAGTGGATCTAGTTTGCCTTCATCTACAGTCATCATTCTTGTTTTCATGAGAGGCTGACTCGCAACATGGTTAGAAAGTCATGGTTAGCCGAAAATTTTGGTTTTATGGAAGTGTACATATTTATAGTTTAACAAGATTATATTTATACATCTTTTTTTAGCAACTACCAGTTTATATCCCACTATACTTTTTGTCGATAATAACCTTGTTTCATTACTTTCAGGTATTGCATGCACTGGTACAAGATTGCTCCCAAAAGAATAAGTTCAGATTGGTGGGATTCAGTGGTAGCTCCACTGAAGACATTGGAATCGGCTGTAACCGGAAGTGTGGTTCAGTTGGAACAATTACAAGCGACCTCCATTGAAAGTGAAAATGATCCAGACAGATCGACAAACAAAGTCTCAAAGATTGAAGCTTCAGTTGACTTCCATGGGAGTGCTTCAAGGGCTTCTCTTGAAGATATGGAGCTTGCAACCAGAGCTTTAACTGAGCATCTTCCTACCAATCAACTGGTAAAACTGCAGCTGAAACCTTTTCTTTCGCTAATAGCTCGCTTGTCAAACTAATCTTTTTCAATTTAGGCATACAAGAATCACCACCTTTATGCTATCGAAAAGTGGCTGACTAAGACTCAAGTCCTTCATCCAAAGGGTCCGATTTTGGGTTATTGTTCAGGCCATCCAGTTTACCCTCGATCATGTGTTAAGACCCTCCAAACAAAGCAGAAGTGGCTACGAGAGGGCCTGCAAGTCAGAGCTGGTGAAACTCCTGCAAAGGTCTGAACTTAAAACTTTTACTCAAACATCACCACGCCAGGATCCGGCTACCTTGTGAGCTTCCTTTTCACTCTTTCCTCCAGGTTCTTCGACGTTCAAAATATTCTGTCAGTGATCAAACATCTGAAATGGATGATTCTATCGAAATTTCTGGTCAGCCATCCACTGAGCTTTTCGGTATGTGGCAATTGGAACCCCTACAACTGCCTCATGCAGCAAATGGTATTGTGCCAAAGGTGATATTACCATTACTGAACTAACATTCATAATTGTTTTTTATTCTTTACATGAGTAGACTTATTCAGTAAACATCATTTGTTTCGACCATATTTTGTGTTATTTTATTACTTCTCTCCTAGTTGTAAATCATAGTTGGTTACCAGATTTAGCGACATATTGGACCGGAACAATGAAAAAGATTTTAAGTGATTCTCATATGTTTCATGACTTGGTTGGAACGGTACATGTAATTGTATGATTTAAGTCATATTTCTCTCCTAAATCGATCTCGTTTCTAGATGTTCAAGTTGATACTAACTCATGCTGACATGGATGTTTTTACACAGAATGAGAGGGGTCAAGTAGAAGTGTGGTCTGAGAAATGCCTACCTCCTGGCACTGTGCACCTGAGGCTTCCCAGATCGGCACTGGTTGCGAAGAGATTGGAGATTGATTTTGCACCTGCGATGGTTGGATTTGACTTCCGCAATGGTCGTTGTGTTCCCATGTTCGATGGGATTGTGGTTTGCAGCGAGTTCAAGGATGGTATCTTGGAGGTAAAGTTAATTTTGCACATCAAATGAATTTTATTTGAGTAATTATTTATATAGTGAAGGGGAGGCTTGGCGCAACGATAAAGTTGTTGCCGAGTGTTCGGGAGGTCATGAGTTTGAGTCACAGAAGCAATCTCTTGCAATGCAGAATAAGATTACATACAATAGACTCAATATGGCCCGACCCTTTCTTAAGATCTACATTGGTGGAAATTTCATGCACCGAGTTGCCCTTTAATTATTTATATAGTATGTTTAGTGCATATATATATTGCTGCAAAAAAAAATCAAAAAAATTAAATATTCCCCATGGCATTGTGATTCGATCTTCATAAGAATTGTTATCGTATACTCTATGGAAGGGATATCAGTCGTCATTTATTCCACTATCCAAATACTAATGATCTCTTTCTTATTCAACCCTCCTAAACCTATATTTTATGCAAAGGAAAGTTGGATGGCCATTGTTGTCAAGGTGGACTAATCGAGCGGGTTGGTTGAGTTGGATAGGCTTATAGCCAAATTAAACGGGATGAATAGACTAGTTGGGCTTGACAAGTTCATTTGGGCAGATAGTCGTGCGTTATGACTCATTCCGTTAAATAGGTTAAGTGATAGTGGAATATTAGGGTATTTATTAGATTGTATGTATATAATTATATAGTTAATTATTATTAATACAAGCATTTATGGTAATGGATAACTATATATTATAATTATACAATATGCTTTTTTTTTAATCTATTTCATCGTGTTATTATCTATTCCACTCTATCAACCAAATGGACCCTAAAACCGCACACATTTCGCTAGCTTTCCATGAACAAGATGTTTGTTGCCACCTCCTTAGAGAGCCATGGGATCCTCGCGTATTCACATTTGGATGAAAATGGACTTTGAACCGTAGAACATAGCAACAAATTTTCCAAGGTCCTTACCGGGCTAGCTTGAACCTTGTTTTATTGATGCTTTGCTTCGAGCTAATTAACCGCTCCCTATTCATCGATGTCTTTACATCTATATCTTTATGTTAATTATTGCATCACTATTTCGTTCTTTATCTATTCCATTTAGTGAACCAAACTTCTCCTGCTTTTGAAGATGTAGCAATTTTGTCTACATTTTATGTCGTATATGACTAGTTGCTGCAGTTTATTTGCATCTAAATTGTCTTAAGGTTGTTTTTTACATCGCTATTTGTGTTCTCCTCTTGCTTGTATCATCAGGCATATGCGGAAGAAGAAGAGAGAAGAGAATCCGAAGAGAGAAAAAGGATCGAAAGCCAAGCTCTCTCGAGGTGGTTTCAGCTCCTCTCCTCCATCATCACAAGGCAAAAGTTGAAGAACTCCTACGTTGTGAACTCCTCGGCCCCTCCACATGTAGTTCAAGAAAATGTAAACACGGCATCAACCTCGACCTCAAAGTTTCCGGAACATGGATCTATCGAGGTTTTGAGGTCCCTTGTGCCATCCGACCATGTCCATGTGTATCCGCCAGAGAACCAGAGCTTCGATGAGGAAACGATGGTACGGACCAAGAGGTGTCCATGTGGATTCTCTATTGAAGTTGAGGAGTTATAAGTTATCGTTTCTTGTTCAAGTTGGGATTTCATTAAACCTAAGCTTTTGATTAAGTTTGCACTTTGTTCCATTTTACAAAAATTTTTATTTTGCCAGTGAAGTTCGTCTCCTTTTTTAATTTATTTTTGCAAAAATCTTATTTATTTCTAATTATTTGTTAATATTGATATTTAATTATAACTAATCCTAAATTGTATTGATTTGGTAAAATCTAAAATTAAATTAGGTTAATATTCTTAAAATTTATTAGTAATTTTAATTTTTTATCTTTCCTAAATTATAGATGCATAATCTAATTTTTATTCTTTGGATCGTTTTTTCTCGTCGTCTCAATCTTCATCGATTCTTCATCATTCTCTCCTCCCCACTCGCTCTAGTTTTTATTATAACTTTCTCCTTATTATTCATGATGTTATTATATCATAGTGCATCAATTCATCTGTATCTCATCGATTCTTCGGGAAAAAATCACTCATATCTATTCATCTTTGTGTCAATCTATCTATGATTACTAATAGTCCTCGGGCTACGGTACCACAGTAATGTTGGGTCACTTCGAAGATGGAGGTGAATAGTTTATCGCGTTTCGATGATGATGATTCGTAGGGGAATAGACTCGAAACAAGCTCCCAATGCTAACGCCAAGGATTTACTTGGTATCCACCTCAAGAGGAGGTGACTAATCCAAGGATCCATACATGACGCACTCTCCACTATGAAAACAACTCCTCGAAAATAATCCGGAGGTGTTGAAAACAATTCCTCAAGAACAAGAAAATACAACTCAAAACAAGAAATCAAATGTAAATACAAATCAAAACACGACTAACACTTTGAACCTTGAATCCCGAGAAATAGTTTAAGCAATCAACCTGATCGCTTAAGCTTTGAATAGAAACATTATGTTCAAACCAAAAGGCACCGTAAATGATTACCCTAATCGCTTACGGTGTCCTAATCGATTACACATGCTTTCTCGCGATTCTGAGCTTAAGCGATTAGCCTAATCGCTTAAGCTATGATAATTGATTAGCCTAATCGATTATCGAACCCTAACTATCAAACCTAGGTCTAGGGTTCCCTTACCTAATATTCGGTCAACCTTAACTTGTCGGGACTCCTTATTGCTTAGCATCTGGTCAACCTTGACTTGCTGAGACTTTTTCACCAAGTGTCCAGTCAATCATTTGACCCACTTGGACTTTTCTCCTTGCGCCAAGTGTTCGGTCAACCTTGACTCACTTGGACTTACCAATACCAGATGTCCCGCCAACCTTGACTCATCTGGACCTCCACATACCTGGCTTCACTCATCAGGACTTTCTTTCTGCCTAGCTTCACTCACTAGGGCTTTCACCTGGCTTCACTCATCAGGACTTTCTTTCTGCCTAGCTTCACTCACTAGGGCTTTCACCTGACTTCACTCACCAGGACTTTCCTTCTGTCTAGCTTCACTCACTGGGGTTTTCACCTGACTTTACTCACAAGGATTTTCCTTCTGTCTAGCTTCACTCACTAGGACTTTCACCTGGCTTCACTCACCAGGATTTCCTTCTGCCTAACTTCACTCACTAGGGATTTCACCTGACTTCACTCACTAGGACTTTCCTTCTGCTTAACTTCCTCACTAAAGCATTCACCTGACTTCACTCACCAGGATTTTCCTTCTGCCTAGCTTCCTCACTAGGGCTTTCACCTGACTTCACTCACTAGGATTTTCCTTCTGCCTAGCTTCACTTACTATGCCTTTCGCCTAGCTTCACTCACCAAGATTTTTCATCTGTCTAGCTTCACTCACTATGACTTTCTATCTGTTTGGCTTCACTCATCAGGACTTTCAACACTAAGTGTCTAGTCAACATTGACCCACCTAGATTTTCGTCTTCTGCCAACCTTTCCGTTGGACTTGCCCTTGCATAACCTCTAATTAGGACTTTTCAATCAAGTTGTTGGTTGGTCCCAGGAAGATCATACCGGTACCACTGTACAAAAATTTTGTACAAGTGTCAAACCTTTCCTAACAACCTATTGTGTTCTTTAGAAATTAAATTTGGAATCACAAATGGAACTTAAAATTATTGATTCCAAATTTAACTTATCTGTTCTTAATGGTTTAGACTTGGATCGCGGAACTTAACACTATTGATCCAAATCTACCTATGTTACAAATTCAATTAAATATTTATTTTAGAAATTGACTCCCAAGTCAAACATGGCGAGACACATGACATTCTTGGGTATGGGAGCATCCACCATTGCCTCGACAAAACCTCTTAACGAAATTCAATATTTAATTTCCTAAAATAACATTAGGTTTAACCAAAAAGAACAATCGAATCACAAGATCGAAAAAAAAAACACAACTTCAAATATCTAATCCGAAAATCTAGAATCATATGCCTCTTGCGTTTGGAATTCATACAAAGAAAAACTAGTATGATGCGAAAAATAATTACTAGTTATACCTTTCTTTGTACGCAACGACCTCTTGATCTTCTACCGTATTCCTCTTCTTATCTCGGACGTTGTGTGGGCAACGATCTACCGAGATGAGAACCACCCAAGCCCTTCTTCTTCCTCACCAAGTTTCGGCCACCAAAAACTCCTCCAAGGATGTAGAGGTTCGGCCACCACCACCAAGCTCCAAGGGATGCAAGAAGCAAAGCCTCCTTTCTCTCCTTCTTCTACAAGCAATATTCGGCCACCTTCCAAGCTCCAAAGGATGAAGAGTTTCGGCCAAGGAGAAGAAAGAAAAAGGAGAAGGGAGAACTAGAAGGGTCGGCCACACCACCAAGGAAAAGAGGAGGAGAATAGAATAGAGTTCTTAGCCATGAAGTCATCCCTACCCTCTCTTTTATAATCCTTGGTCTTGGCAAATAGGAAAAATTAAATAAAATCTTCCTTATTTTCTTTGCCATGAAAAGAAAATTTTAATTAATTAAAACTTATTTCCTTTTCTTAAAACAATATGGCCGACCACCTCATAATCCTAAACAAGGAAAGTTTTAACAAGAATTAAAATTTCCTAATTTGTTTCTGGAAATTTTAAAATAAAAATTTCTCTAATAATTTATCCCTTCATGGTTGGTTATAAAAAAAAAATTATAAATTAAAATCTTTCTTTTAAACATGTGGATGATTTCCAAAAAGGAAAGTTATCTTTAAAATTAAAATCTCTTTTCAATCTACAAATAAGGAAAGATATCAAATCTTTTCTTAATCCTTTGTAGAAACTTATAAAAGAAAAAATTTATAATTTTAAAACTCTCTTTTAAATCATGAACATGATTAAAAAAAAGAAAAGTTTTCTCAAAATTAAAATATTCCTTTTAATCTACAAATAAGGAAAGATATCAAATCTTTTCTTAATCTTTTGTAGAAAGCTATAAAAGGAAAGATTTAAATTTTAAACTCTCTTTTAAAACCATGATATCCACATTAAGAAAAGATTCTAAATAAAAATAAAACCCCTTTTAATATGGCCGGCCAATCAAGCTTGGGCTCCAAGTCATGGCCGACCACTTAACTTGGCTTAATCCTTTTACTTGGCTGGCCCAAGCTTGGACTCCAAGCTTGCTTGGTCGACCCCTTTAGGTTGGGTAAGGAAGTCGGTATAGGTGGGTATAATTCTCTATATACAAGAAACTACGATAGGGACCGAGAGGAGGAATCGGTTTTGGTCTCCCGATGAAATTAAGCTTCCTGTGTTCGTCCTGAACACCCAACTTAATTTCATCAATAATAATTCATACCACTAAAGAATTATTATTGAACTACCGCATCAATCCCAAATTACGTTTTGGGCTCCTTCTTATCATGAGTGTGTTAATCTCCCTGTGTTTAATATGTCGGATGTCCACTAATTAATTGAGTTACTGACAACTCACTTTAATTAAATCTTAGTCCAAGAGTAGTACCACTCAACCTTATTGTCGTGTCTGACTAAGTCCACCTGCAGGGTTTAACATGACAATCCTTATGAGCTCCTCTTGGGGACATTATCAACCTAGATTACTAGGACACAGTTTCTTTCTATAATCAACAACACACACTATAAATAATATCATTTCCCAACTTATTGGGTCTATTGATTTATCGAGTTAAATCTCACCCTTTGATAAGTCAAAGAAATAAATACTAAATATATGCTTGTTATTATATTAGGATTAAGAGCACACACTTCCATAATAACTAAGGTCTTGTTCTTTTATTAAGTCAGTATAAAAAGAACTTACCTTAAATGGTCCTGCTCAATACACTCAGAGTGTACTAGTATAATTTATCAGTCAAGATAAACTAATACCTAATTACACTACGTCTATTCCAATGGTTTGTTCCTTTCCATCTCAATCGTGAGCTACTGTTTATAATTTATAAGGAATTGATAACATGATCTTCTGTGTGTGACACCACACATCATGTTATCTACAATATAAATTAATCGAACAACTACACTTAACTTATAAATATAGATATTTGACCAATATGATTCTTATTTCTAAGTAAATGTTTATATAAAAGTTATGCTTTTAGTATACATTCCAACACAAGTATCCGGTTAACCTTGACCAAACTCCACACATGAACAATTGCAACCGTAATCTCCATATATTGTCAAACATTGAAACACAAACATCAAGACTCAAACTTGAACTAACTTAAGCTTAGTCAACCTGGTTAACCTTGACTCAGGAGATATTACATCAACAATCTTCCCCTTTTTGATATTTGACAATACATTTAAGTTAGGCTAATTTCATAACCTCAACTTCTTCTTCATGTTAAAGCATGAATGAGGGTTTCCTTCATTCTCTCTCTTTCTTAAAGGACAAACTCCCCCTTTAGGTAATGAAGGTCTAACTTAAACCTTACATTCTTCTCCTTTGGCACACATCAAAAACTCTCCCCCTGAAGAGTTATCCATACATTGTTTACAACCTCACTTGTTGTTCACAATATCACAATGAAGGTCTCATGCCCTTCATTGTATTCAATGCTCATCCTTGAGCATTAACCTGCTTCACAATGCTCATCTTAGAGCATTCATACTCAAATAATGAAGATATCTAATCTTCCATTGTTTTCCAATATTCTTCCCTGAGTATTTACTATAACTAAGGTTTTACAACCTTCCATGGTTTCAAAAATGCTTTCATGTCTTTAAGGAGTAGCTCCCTCTTCAAAATATGTCTAAACTCAACAATAACTTGGAGTTTCTAAACCTTTAGAAAATTCAAAATATACAGTTTTAAGGTGCAAGAATCAATATAGAATGTAAATCTCAACTTAAACCTTCAACTTAGTCTTCTTTAACCAAGTCAACCTTGTTTTCATCAAGAAAACTACCCTTAAATGATCATAAATGAATTTCTTAGGGTTTAGGATAGTTAACACGACTAAACACGACTTATTCAACTGAAATAAACTTGTTTAAGTTAAAATCAGGCTCTTAAATGCTTAAAGAAGACTCTTAATTGCTTAAGACCAGCTGTAATCGACTGAGGTTGAGTTTCAATCGATTTCCAAGTGTTAATCAATTGTTGTAATCAATTAAAATCTTTAATCGATTACTCTAATCGATTTTGTAAGCCTTTGTGCTCACGGAACTCACCTTGATCGATTGTTGTAATTGATTACGGTGGGGTAATCGACTATCCTAGTCGATTAAAATTTCTGATTTCTGAAATGGAATTCTGTCTGAATTTCAAAAATACCTCAATAAATCTACAAAATTCTTAAAATCATGAAAATTCTTGTAAACATTATTTAAGGCATACACTTTTATGGAAAAATAGTTTTATAAGAAAATACATCTTATTTTCAAAGATTGACACAAAATTAGAAATTCTTGAAAACTTCAAAGTTTCTCTCAAGTTTGTGTCTAACTCTTCAATAGTGATCACTATCAAAAGATAGACTTCACCGAGATTTTCCAAAGGTATTTTGAAATGATTTTCAAAATCAATTTCAACCATGTTCCTTAGACTAGATGCACATAACTTGTACATTAGCTTTTCCAATGATTGGATAACACATAACTATGTGTTTTGATGAAACTAAGACTAAAATAGATGCACTAGATCAACATCTTGAGTCTTGTTCATCATCCTAATATTTCACTTGTATCTAATGTACACTAAAACACATACAAGTCAACTTATAATCTTTGTGAGATGTAGACTTTGGTTTTATCCTAATCTAAGGGTTCATGCATATTTATCTAAGCATTGTAAACTTGATCATCTACCTAGGATGTCACTTGTTGATAAATTGTTTTACCACACTTATTGGTAAATGGCATTGTCCTTAATTATAAGGAATTTAAAATGATGTATGACAACTTATGACATACATCAAAATGAATATTTTTCAAAAGAAAAATCATATAGCTACATGATGTATGTATGACATGACATGGTATTTTTGTTATATTTTTCATAATAAAAAGAATACAAAATATGATGTCATGACATATGATGGGCAAATAATCATGGTAATTTCACATAAATAAATATACCTAGATTATCTATCTAAGTATCTCTAGATCTTTGCTAACTTAGAATTAATCCTAGATTGCCCTCATTTTCCTAAGAAAATGTCAAAATCCCAACTTGGCATTTCTTTTACTTTTCCTTATTTGTGTCAATTTAAATTAAGTCCAATTCCTCAAGGTTTGACATATTTCACTCTTCCAAAGAGTGATCAATTAATCCTTTTCATTTTCAAAGAGTAACAAAACTTTGAAAATTACTTCCAAATATCAATTTTTTATTTTTGACTTGACCCCTAGACCTAGGGTTAGTTCCATAACTATATAGAACTCTATGATAATAAGACACATCATTCTTAGCTTTAAGTTTATATCCCAAACCTCTATGGTCATAGGATGACTCTTGCATTTCTAAACTTAGGTTGTGCTCTTTTTACCCCTTAAAGATATTTTCCATTCTTTTTAGGGTCTTTTCTAATTTATCAAGCCTTGTCCTCAAGGTTTGGTTTTCCATCCTTAAATCCTTAGATTTTGATTTTTCATTTGGTCCTTGAGCATTTCTATTTCTAGGCTTATATCTAAAATCCATAGAATTTTAGCCTACATTGTTATTTACCTTCCTGACCTTAAGTGAGGTAGTACTGACATGAAAAGCTATATATTTTTCTTTAATCCTATCATGCCTTCTATTTTTATGATAAATAACATTGAAATGATATAAATTACTTTTAGCATGTTTTTTATCATTACTTAAAGGAGTTGGTTCAATAAACGATACCTTAGGTTTACGCTTAAGAGCTCCCCCTTGACTTGTACTTCATCCTTTGACTTTGGCCGAAATCTTCCCCTTTGGGCATTGACTCCGGTAATGTCCATTTTGTTTATACAAGAATCACACAATGTACTCCTTGCTCTTGTGTAGCATAGAGCCGACCTCCTTGGGCTTCTCCTTACCCTTTGATGTCACTTAGCTATTCTTCTTCGCCAATTTAGAACATTTACTCTTGTAATGTCTTTTTTCCCTACACTTGAAACAAATGATATGATCTTTATTATTTACAATTGAAATTTCTATACCTTTACTTGTAGGAGTGACACTTTCTCCATTTGATTCGGATGAAGAGACTTCTTTTTGATCTGGTATTGATGTTCCACGCTCCTCCTCAATCCTTGAGGTGGAGGCTTCTCCATCTTCATCCTCTTGTACATGAAACAAAGAGTATGCTCCCTCTTTACCTTTTTCATTGCACTCCTTTGAGGATGAAACTTCTTGGACTTCTTCTTCTTCCAGAGTCCTCTTCTTGTTGATCCAATGAGTTTTTCCCTCTTTGGATTTTTCTTGACTTTGTGTAGTGGAGAGTTCTTTATGGATCTTTGCCAACTTGTTCCAAAACTCCTTGGCGTCTTTGAATTCCCATATCTTGCTCAAGATGTTGTTAGGCAACAAATTGACCAATAGCTTGATCACTTTGTCAGTGACCTCATATCTTTGAACTTGCTCCTTGCTCCATTGTTCTTCTTGATAATTTTGCCTTTGCTATCCTTTAAAATTTCAAAACCTTCTATTAGAGCAAACCATTGCTTTTATCTCCGTCATAAAGAAGTTTTTGATTCCTGATTTCCAAGAATCGAAGCTTGTCATTATAAATGGTAGAGGCACCCTTGTGTCAAATCCGAGTCCGTCTTCCTCTAACTACCTGAATTTGAGAAGCCTTTTACAAGTCTTACTCAACAAATTCAACTCTAGCTCGTTGCCCTTCCGACGATGAGTCCAGTAAAGAGCGGTCTCACTCTGATACCACTTATTGGGTCACTTCGGAGAGCTAGAGAGAGGGGGTGAATAGCTTGTCGCGCTTCGATGATGATGATTTGCAGTGGAATAGACTTGAAGTAAGCTTCCAATGCTAACTAACACCAAAGATTTACTTTGTATCCACCTCAAGAAGAGGTGACTAATCCAAGGATCCACACACGACGCACTCTACACTATGAAAACAACTCATTCTCGGAAACAATCCGGAGGTGGAGAAACCTCTTACAACTCAAGAACAAGAAAATACAACTCGAAACAAGGAATCAAATATAAATACAAATCGAAACACAACTAACACTTTGAACCTTGAATCCCTCAAGCTTTTCTGGCTTTGAATGCCTCTTGAAGCTTGGAAATGCAACAACACCTCATCCCTAAGCTTCCAAGAACTAGCGAAAAGATGGAGTGGAGAGATCTACTAAAACAGTGCTCGAAAACCCTTTTCTAGGGTTACTGTTGGCACCTTAATCGATTAAGCATCCTCTTAAACCATTACCACGTCGGTAATCTACATAAACGATTATATTTTCAACCTTAATCGATTACCTTAGTCGATTAGGCATTGCTGAATCGATTAGTCAGATTGATTCAACAATATTCTGTTCAATCACGAGAAATAGTTTAAGCGATCAACCTGATCGTTTAAGCTTTGAATAGAAATATTTTGGTCGAACCAAAAGGCATCGTAAGTGATTACCCTAATCGCTTACGGTGTCCTAATCGATTACATCAATCGATTACGTATGTTTTCTCGCGATTCCAAGCTTAAGCGATTAGCTTAATCGATTACCGACCCCTAACTACCAAACCTAAGTCTAGGGTTCCCTTACCAAATATTCAGTCAACCTTAACTTGTTGGAGCTCCTCATTAGAGCCGTCAATTTGGGTTGGGCCCGTCGGATTGGCCCGCCCTGCCAAACAATTTAAATGGGTTGGGTTAGAATTTTATCAACCCAAGTCCGTCGTGGGCCGACCCGCCTAGGCCCGCGACCCGCGCGGGTCGGCCCGCTCGGGCTTGGGTTGGCCCGCGGGTTGAAAAACATATGTATGCTAAGTTTTAGGTCAATTTATTATCTTTCTTTGTTATAATTTTGAAAAAAAATAGTACTTTTCATCCAACATAAGTACTCATTTGTGTTCATTTATATTTAAAATACTTGTTTATGTATATATTTAATTGTAGAAAACTTTTTCGACGTAAAATGTTGAAGATATGAAATATTTTTTAATTTTTTAAAAAAAAATTTATGGGCCCGCGGGTTGGCCCGCCAAACCCGCAACCCGCCTTAGAATGGGTTGGGTTGGAAATTTCCTAACCCGCCAAGTTGGCGGGTTGGCCCGCCGCGCCCCGTCAAATGGTTAGCCCGTCACGGGCCGACCCGCCCCGCCACGGGTTAGCCCGTCTGACAGCTCTACTCCTCATTGCTTAGCATCTAGTCAACGTTGACCTGTTGAGACTTCTTTACCAAGTATCCGGTCAATCCTTTGACCCACTTGGACTTTTCTCCTTGTGCCAAGTGTCCGGTCAATTCTTTAACCCACTTGGACTTTTCTCCTTGTGTCAAGTGTCCGGTCAACCTTGACCCACTTGGACTTACCAACGTCAGATGTTCAGTCAACCTTGACCACCTGGACCTCCACATGCCTAGCTTTACTCACCAAGACTTTCTTTCTACCTAACTTCACTCACTAGGGCTTTCACCTGACTTCACTCACCAGGACTTTCCTTCTACTTAGCTTCACTTACTAGGGCTTTCACCTAACTTTACTCACCAGGACTTTCCTTCTGCTTAGTTTCACTCACTAGGGCTTTCACCTAGCTTCACTCACTAGAATTTTCCTTCTGCCTAGCTCCACTCACTAGGACTTTCACCTAACTTCACTCATTAGGATTTTCCATCTGCCTAACTTCACTCACTAGGGCTTTCCATTTGTCTAGCTTCACTCACCAAGACTTTTGACGCCCTGTGCTGCCGATTTAGACATTGACATCTTGTACTGTTGATTTCGACGTCGACACTCTTTTCTGTTGATTTTGGCGCCGACGCCCTGTATTGCCGATTTCGACACTGGCATACTGCTATTGATTTCGGCACCAACATCTATTTTCTGTCCTGCTGCTGTTGATTTCGGCGCCGACATCTATTTTCTATCGATTTCGCCGATGTCATATGTTATCGATTTCTATGTTGACATCCTTTTCTGCCTCAGATTCTTCGTGAGACTACGGGTCATCCTAACACTAAGGGGGTGTTTGGTTGATGGGTTTGGGAATGAGGGAATGGAATGATAGTAAAAGATAGTGTTTGGATTGTGGATTTGGGAATGACATTTTGGGAATGATTACTAGATTTATGGGAATCAACCAAACTCATATAACTTGATGGGTTTCATTTCCATTCCTATTCTCATTCCACCCTACTATCAAACTCATACCCATAGTCATTCCCATCATTTAACCAAACGCCCCCTAATTTTTGTAGATCGTACAGATGTGTATCCTTACAATTTGATTATTTTGAGCATTATTCGTTTTGTCATAATACCTGGTCGTATAGATGTTTCATGAAAATATGATCTGTATATGTTGGAGTAGTTTCAACAATTCTTTACTTCACAACCCTCTGTCATGTCAGCTTCCTCTCATATAGGTTTGTTACTGTCTTGTGTTTCGGGTATATCTTCATTCTTGTAGATTTTAAACTCTAGTGTTTCCCATCATATGTCATCTAATTTATCATCTTTTATTTCTTTTTCTCTCAGTTCATCTATATCTATTGTGACAGCTGATGATACTTTTATATTATTAGTAGGTGTTGGTTCAATTATTACATCTTGTTTATCTCTTACTGATGTTAACCTTATTTCTATTAGTCAATTATGCAAATCTAGATACCTATTTCTTTTTCTTCATCAAATTATTATGTTCAGGACTCGTAATTTTAGAGACTAATTGGGACACGTCGTAGGCAAGGAGGACTCTATGTTTTAGATCAACTCAAAGTACCAGAAGCTATAGCTTCAAGTGTGAATTTATCATTTTTTCATCTGAGTCATTCATCTTCTGATTTTTATTTATGACACTCTTATTTAGGTCATGTTTCAATATCTTGTTTGCAGTTTCTAGCTTCTACAAAAATATTATGACCTTTAACAAGTTTTAATATTTCTAATTGTAGTGGTTGTAAACTGTTCAAATTTTTTGCCTTACCATTTTCTAAAAGTCTTTCTTTTTCTTCTGCTTTATTTGATCTTATCCATTCTGATGTGTAGGGATCCTCTCCTATTCTTACAAAAAGGGGGGGGGGGGCGAGGTATTATATTTCGTTTATTGATGATTGCACTCGTTACTCTTGGATATATCTTATATATGAAATACATATCTGATTATCTTACCATTTTCAACAACTTTAGAGCTCTTGTGAAAACTCAGCATTCTAGTATCATAAAGTATTTTCTTTATAATTTGGGGGTGAATACACTTTGAATCATTTTTCATATTTACTTGCTTCTGATAGTACTATTTATCAAACCTTGTGTACAGATACTCTTGAAAAGAATTGTGTGGTTGAATGAAAACATAGGTAACTTGTTGAAATAGCCGTTCATTTTTATTGTCTGTCAGTGTTCCTAGTGCCTTTTGGGGGAAAGCAATCCTTATTGCTGCTCACGTGATTAATAGAATTCCAACCTCATACAATTCATGCTTGTCACATTTTGAAAAATTATATGGGTATGCTCCTGTCTATTTGTCTTTGCGTATTTTTAGTTGTACTTGTTTCGTCTTTCGTCCACATGTCAAGAGTAATAAGTTAGCCTCCTAGTCTACTCTTTATGTCGTTTTGGGTTATGACATCAGTAAAAAGGATATCGTTGTTTTGATCTCGTTAGTCAAAAATTATATTTCTCTCGTCATGTTGTATTTTTTAGCATATTCCATTCTTTTCTATTTTAACTAGTTCGCATAATATGATAAGGTCAGATCTGCTTTGGATTGATCCTTTCAATACTAACACTGAGGAAGCTTCACCCACAACTCCAACTAATAGCTCAACTGAATCTAGTACTTTAGTTCCTAAGATATCCACTCCACATATTCCTTCTTTTGTCACTGCCCAATCATCTCCTGAGCTTGCAGATGATCCTTCTCCCCATCGTCGTTAATCCACTCATGTTCGTAAGTCTACTAAACTATCAGATTTTACTTACTCTTGTTATTCTCATTCTTTTATTTCATTTGTTGTATCTATTCATTATCTTTCTGAGCCTATATCATATAGAGAAGTTGTTTGTAATCCACTTTGGTAGAATGCTATGACTGAGGAACTAATTATTTTGCATCAGAACCATACATGAGATTTGATACCGTTGCCACTAGGAAAACACGCTATTAGTTCTCGTTGGGTATATAAGATCAAAACTAAATCTGATGGATCTATTGAACAATACAAAGCTCATTTTGTTGTTAAAGGTTATTCTCAGGAGTATGACAGAGGAAACATTTGCTCTTGTTGTAAAAATGATGACTGTTCATATTCTGATTGTTGTAGATTCTGTTTGTCGATAGAGAAATATCTCAGATGGATATCAAGAATGCATTTCTAAATAGTGATCTTTATGAAGAAGTTTATATAACACCTCCTCCTAGTATTTCACACTAACTTGGTGAAGTTTACAGACTTCATAAAGTTATGGTCTCAAACAAGCACCTCATGCTTAGTTTGAGAAGTTTTTTACAGTGATTACTTCATTTAATTTTCATCCTAGTAATCATGATTCACCATTGTTTGTCAGATGCACGAGTGCAGGTTGTATTCTTTTATCATTATATGTTGATGACATGATTATTACTGGTGATGATTCTAATGGAATTGCTTCTTTGAAATCTGAGTTGGCTCGTAATTTTGCTATGAAAATTTTGGGTATACTACGCTACTATCTATTGGGATTTTCGGGCCGCGAAAATCACTTTTCGCGTCGCGGAAACCCCGAATCTCCCTAGCCAACGGATCCGTGTGAAGAATAAAATTTTTTCGAAAAACTACGAGTACGAGTTTACCTAGATCTACACTTAGATCTACAAAGGGAAAAGGTTATACCTTTGAAGCGAAGCCCTTCGCGTTCCCGCTCGTCCAAATGGTGTCGGATCTCGAAGTTGTCAATGTAGACAACTCTCTATATGTATCCACACAAACAACCCAATGGAGAGAGAGCCTTAGAGTCTGCTAGCACTCCAAAGGGTCTCGGCAATGGTAGAGGAGGAGAGGGAGAGGGAGAGCTTGAGGAAGAGGATGAAGTGAATGTGCCTTGAATGAAAAATTCATTCCATCCCACCACAATAGTGGTCGGCCACTTTCAAAAAGGTATAACCCCCATTTTCACATTAAGTGCAATTAATGTGGAGCCATTAAAGTGAAGAATTGTAACCTCCATGAGGTGACATCTCACTTAAGTAACCATGATGATGTGGAGCATCATCATTGGTCCACATCTTGCCAACTCACTAATGATGTGGCAAAAAGTCAAGTCAAACTTGACTTTTCCTCTTCCTCTCAAGTCAAGTCAAACTTGACTTAATCTCTCTCATGGTTGATCTAATCCAATCATTTAATTCAAGCCAATTTAATATAATGAATCTAATTCATTTAATTAAATTGATTCAATGAGTCATAATCTAAATTAGACTCATTGAACACATGAATCAACTTGAGTCCAACTCAATTAGCCCAATTAGGATTACTCTTAATCCAATTTGATTCATCAAATGAATCTAATCCTCTTAGTTCATCATATGAACCTAATCTCCATCTAATTGTCCTTAGTGTGTGACCCTATAGGTTCTTGTAATGTTGGCAATGTCCTAAACCCATTTAGGAGAATAAGTAATGAGCGGTATCTAGCAACACATCATTACTACCCAAGTTACAAGAATGTTGAGATCCAACATCACCTTGTGACTACTAATTGTGACTCCTCACAAAATATGACAAGTGTCATTCTATCCTAGACATCTAGATTGATCAATGTGAGGCATAGACCGTGTCATCCTCTGATTAATCTAAATCCTGAACTCCAAGTAGACTCACTAAATCAAATGAGCTCAATATCTCATATTGACTCATTTGGGCATGTCCATGCACTTCGTGGTCTCACTCTATCAAGAATACCGATGTCTCTCCCGTCATATAGGAGGGATAGATCCCATCTACATCACTCACATCCCTCCGCGTAATTTGTTACATACCCAGTAATCACCTTTATAGTCCACCCAGTTACGGGTGACGTTTGACGAAACCAAAGTACATAACTCCTTATGTAGGGAACCATGATGACTTCAGGTCTAAGGACTAGTAGTCATACTAATAGCCACATGAGAAAGTATATGACACTCATATAACGATCCATGATACTTTCTCATGGCGGGTCATTCAGTATACATTCTCTAATGTATACACATGTGTCAACTTGATATCTCTATATCCATGACTTGTGAGATCAAGTCATCGAGTTGACCTACATGCTAGTCTTATTGCATTAACATTGTCCCTGAATGTTAATACTCGACTAGGAATGATTAAGAGTAGTGTTCCCTATATCATCTCACTATCGGTTCAACTAACCGATTGATATAGGTGAGAACCTTCTACTCAAGGACGCTATTATACTTAGTTTATTTGGCACCAATACAAGTAAGTATAATAACCAAAACAAATGCCTTTTATTTATATAAAATGTGATACAACAAGTCCATAATATAATTATCAAATGATTGACTCTAGGGCTCTAGCTAACACTATCTAGGTATTGAGGTCACTTATTCTCCAAAAGGTTATCTTTTATATCGGTCATAGTATGTATTTGATCTGTTTGAGCGTGCTCGTCTTACTAATAATAGAGTCGTTGATACTCCTATTGAGACTAATGCTCGATATTCTCCATATGATAGCTCACCTTTGTCAAATCCTAGTTTGTATAGAACTATTGTTGAAAGCTTAGTTTATCTTATTGTGACTCGTCAAGATATTGTGTATGTTATTCATGTGATTAGTCAACCTATCGCTGCACTAACTACAGTCCATTGGGCTGTTGTTCTTCGTATTCTCAGGTATCTTCGGAACACTCAATTTCAATGTCTTTTATTTCCTTCTACTTCATCTCTGGAGGTGCGTGCATACTCTGATGATGATTGAACTGGTGATCCTACAGATCGCAAATCTATCACTGACTTCTGCGTTTTTCTTGATGATTCCCTCATTTCTTAGAAGAGTAAGAAACAAATTGTTATTTCTAGATCTTCCATAGAAACTGAGTATCGTGTCATGACCTCAACTACTTGTGAGATAGTTTAGTTGTGTTGGTTGCTTGCGGATGTGGGTATCTCTCTTCATTAACCTACTCTGTTATATTATGATAATCAGAGTGCTATTCAAATTACGCGCAATTCAATTTTTTATGAGCGGACAAAATATATTGAAATTGATTGTTACATTACTCATCATCATCCTCAAATTGGCACAATCACATTACCTTTTATTCCTTCAAATCTATAGATTGTTGATATATTTACCAAGACACATTCCACTTCACGCTTTCGTTTCTTATTTGACAAACTCTCAATGTTTCTAATAGTAGCATCATGAGTTTGAGGGAGGGTGTTATATTATATATATTTTATTTATTTGTTTATAAATTTTAGGACAATTTAGTCTTTTTCCCTTTTTCTATTTAGGGTTGAGGGTTTCTTATCTTAACTATATAAGGATTTATATTCTGTATTTCTGATGATTCATTTTTGAATTCAATAATATGCTTAATTTTTTTCTTTTCTTAATTTCTACAAACTATTAGATTAAGGGGGTGCAAATGAATTGACCTTGTTTGTGAGTTTCTTGAGCAGACTTGAAAAGAATTTACTTCATACTTATAATTTTTTCAAATCAAATTCAAACTCTTAATATTTTGTTTGATTATTCATGAATCGTTCGCGAACCGAATTTGAACCGAATATTATTTATTTCTATACAATTTTAATTTAAATATACTCAATTAAAGTTCGAATAACTAAACCCAACTCAAATTTAAATCATTTCGAGCTATCTTTCGATTATGCTCGAATTAAGATTCAAAACTCAAGCCGAACTCAAGCTCGAATCTCATTTTGAGCCAAGCTCAAGCCAACATATTTATATTTTCAAGCTCAAATCAAATTCAAATACATGTATTTTTTAAACTCAAACTTAAATATCAATATTTTTCATATTATTCAGCCCGTTTGCAACTCAAACTCATCTACTACACTAAGGGTGCAAATAAATTAAGTCTGTTTGTGATCTTTTCGACTGTCTCAAAAAAAATATTAAATTCCTATTTGTAATTATTGATTCCAGCCAAACTCGAATATGCTTAATAATTTTTTTGAATCAAATTTGAATTTATAATATTTTATTCAATTATTCACGAACCAAAATTAAATAAAACTTTATTTGTTTTTACATATTTTTAATTTAAATATACTCAATTTAAATTTTGAATTACTCAAACCAAACTCAAATTTAAATCATTTTAATTCGATTATGCTCGAATCAAATTTTGAACAACTCACACTGAACTCGAATTTCATTTCAAATCGAGCTTGAATTTCATTTTGAACCGAACTCGAAAGGACATGTATTTGTCAAACTCGAATATCAAATTTTTCATACTATTCATTCGATTGAATCCCTATGTTACTACACCTAACCACCAATTAATTACTCTATGTCACCAACCAAATACACAATAATTATTTTTTAAAAATAATGATGATCAAGCTACAATGTGGATAAATTATTCAATTAAATTTGTACTTTGATATTCTCTTTTCTCCCTTTAGGTCAACTTTATGATTGCTCTTACCCACTTCTTCCCAATCCTTTATCATAATTTTAGGAATTAATTGTTTCAAAAAGAACAATCTCATGAAGAGCCAAAATAAAGTAAAACTTGGGCCACACCATCTTTTAATCAATCTTTTCCTGCAAATGTTCCAAGGAGAATTATGTTGGAGCAGATGAGATTTTGCAGCATAAAAATTTAAAACAAAACATTTTAAAATGCTCTTAATATTTTTAGATTTTTATCATTTCACCCCATAATAATCAATAACAAAGTTGTTAATTTACCTAGTAGAATAATGTTCTAATAGATATTGAAGTCATTTTTTACCCATTCAATAAAATAATCATGTTAAGAATTAAAAAGTGAAATGATAGGAGTTTCATAATTTGAGATCACATAATGCGTGGGATAAAACAGTCAAAACATAAATCAACGAAAATGATACCATTCAACACTAAAATTGAAAATCTTAAATTGTGTCATAGTTTGAATCTTTGATTAAAAAGATATTGTTCCAGTGTCATCCTGAGACTCTGATGCATGATGATTCCTAGTGACAAATTGGAGATTGAAGAAGGAAGGATATGAAGCCAAGGAAGAAGACATTATTTGTGTTGAATGTTATCAAGTTCCAATGATTTACCGGAATGTTATTTTCAACTATTTCATCTCCCATGATACAAGATTTAAAATCATGTTCAGCACAATGTCTCCTTCCTATGTTTCATTTCCTTATTTCTTCAACTTCAATTCATTATTGGCGCCATGCATCAAAACATACATATAATACCAAAATAGTATCATTCCAATTAAAGATCAAAATTTCTGGCGGAGTTTAAAATGCATTTTGAAATGAAGAAAACTTTGAGGGTATAAGAAAAGCAAAGGTTGAAGTGTCAAAGAGGGGATGGAGAACATACCATAGCTTCCAGCCTTTCTAAGGAAGGTGAGGAACATTATGAGAAGAGCAACTCCTACTATGAGGCCAATGACAATTGCTGCTGTTTTCCCAGTTTCATCATCTGTTGATTGGAACAGGAAAAAAAATATATTGATTGAAAAAAAATAAGAATGTGCAATTGCAAAATCATATGCTTAGTTTTAAACAGCTGACAGAAACTGTAAACTTTGATTTATATCCAAAATTTCAGATCATTAATAGTATTCGAACAAACCCAAATTCTAATATCAAAGATAGTTAGATAATTAATTCTCACTCGATTATTGAACACCTGTTGTCATATCCTAATTGTTGGAGTTCGATCATGTTTCAACTGCTACAATGATAAAACATTTATCTATGATAAAGCAAATCATTGGAGGAAAGAAATTCAATATGAGGCATCACTTTTGTCCTTTCTAGTGCTTTTCTATGCATGGAATTAGGTATCCTATCGTAAAGGAAGGAGAACATGATTCCTTTTGAGGAAAAAAATAAACCTAAACTGAAATCATCCAATGACCTTAACACAAATTGCATGATTTGAAGACATTTGACACAATCATCCAATAATTTGAACCCACTATAATAAAGATAAAGGGGGAGAAAGAGATCAGAAAGGAAAAAAAAAGTTTCCTTCCTGTGCAGAAGCTTCTCATGAACCAAGCAAAACTAATTGGCATTTAATTTGTAGACTAGCTGTTCTTGACTAGAACATTAACAAATGCAAGACTAAGATGAGTCTAATAATCATGTTGAATTTTTTATTTTATTTTTGCAATTTATGAACTTTGAAATCAAGAAACAAGAACTGCAATTGTAACTCCTTAAATGCTCTTCAATTATTTTGGACTTGTCATAAAAGCTCAAGCAACCTAAGAGCTAAGTTGCTTTCTAAAAGGTAGGTCTTTAAGACCATAGAAGGGAGGTCTTTCACTATTTAAAACTATTCTACCAGCCAAAAACTGTGTAATATTATTTTCTAATAATAAAGAAGACTTAAGATAACTAGCACTTAGGGTCAATTAGTCATTACTTAAGTTTCCAACTAGAACTGTTTATGGTTTGGTGCTGCACCATTAAATTGTGTCTTAATTTTCTAGTTTTCTTCATATCTCCTGTTTTCAGATGTGATTTGTCTAGCACTAGTAAGAAGGTCCACGTGCTTTATGAATTCATACTTAAGATAACAGGAATAAAAATGTTTTCTTAATGTAAAGAAGTTTCTTTCGAACCAAACAAAACTGTACTTGATTAGAACATTAAAGATCAAGATGGGTCTAATCATGTTGGGGAAAAAATGAAATTTGGAAACTTTGAATTCAAGAAAGCACATCTACAACTGTAACTCCTTAATTGCTCTTCAATTATATGGGTTTGTCATTAAAGCTCAAGTAACCATTATCTTTGTTGCTTTCATAAAGGTGGACTTTGAGACCAAAACAAGGGAGGTCTTTAATTAACTTAAGTTTTATCTTTGATTGATCTATTCTACATACATGGATTTCATGTGACAATTCTATGGATTAATGTTGCATCAAAGACCAAATTGCCACTTCAATTTCACTCATTTAGAACTAAAAACTAGTAAATCCAAATGATAAATTAAGTGTTGAACTACAAAGTGTCAACTAGTTCTTTGCATCCACGTACCAACCTCAAATGCTCTGGTTAGTTCTTTTTAGCACAAAAACTTAGTCTCATATATTAACTTATGAATTACTTTAATATTGATATCAAGGTTTGAAGTGCCGTTCCGTGCCGCCCGGCACGGACGGTTTTTACCGTTCCGCCGGGCGGCCGAAACTGGCACGGGAGGCGTCCCCGTCTCGGCGGCGCCGGAGGAGACGCGGGACGCCTCCTTCGGCGCTGGAGGAGACGCGGGACGCCTCCGGCGGCGTCCCGCGGCACATTCGGCAGCGAAGGCGTCGCGCGCGACGATTTCGTCGAAATCGTCCGGCAGGGTCGCCGGACGCTTCCAGCAACCCTTCCAGCGCCGCCGGAGGCGTCCGGCAACGCTTCCGGCGCCGCCGGAGGCGTCCGGTGACGCTGGACGCTTCCAGCGTCGCCGGACGCCCCCCGCGAGATCGCGATGATCGTTCGCGGGCGGGCGCGATCTCGGGTACGCGTTTTTTTTTTTTTTCTGTTTTTAATAATTATAATTTTATTTTATTAATTTAAACAATTCCTAAGGAGGATGGGTAGAGGATGTGTGATATTTCAAAGAGGCTTTTATAAACCTAGTTAAATTAACCTAATAAAATATATAAAAAAATATATTTAAAATTAAAATAAATTAAATAAATTTTATTAATTAATATACTGATAATATTTTAAATTTCATTTAAAAATTTTAAAAATATATAATAATTCTTATTTATATTCTAATATATTTTTATTATTTTAAATTTCATTTAAATTTTTTAAAAAATGTAAAAAAATTCTAAAAAAAATTAAAAAATTCTAATAAATTATATTTATATTCTGATTTTTTTAATTTTTTACTTGATATTTTTTACTATTTAAAATATATATTATTTAATTAATAATTAATTAAATAAATAAATAGTTAATTTATATAATTATTATTAATATAAAATAATATCTTGTATTATTATTATTATTATTATTATTATTATTATTATTATTATTATTATTATAGATACTTCCATTTTAATTTGAATTATTGATATATCAATTCTATTTAAATAAAATTATTTTTAATTATTTTTTCTAACAATATTAAATTATTCAATAATTGAGAACTTATAATAAATCAATATACAACTTATTTTTATATACACAATAAACATATTTATCTTATCATTATTATAGATAAATAAAAAATACCGAAACTATATCGGCACGACACGATACGATACCGAAACCGTATCGTTCCGGCCTGAGACCGAAACCTCGGCACGGGTCGAAATTTTAAACCATGATTGATATAAGAAATTATGGATGACTTAACTAAACATATCCAATCATATACTCAAAATGTAAAGTAGAAAAGGAAAACCATGTGCAGAAGAAAGCCCCCAATCACACCATAACATCCTAATGAAGAAAAGGAAAAATTCATTGCATATTTGAGACTTTACCTTCTTTTTTTTTTTTTTCAAAATTCCCTTTAAATCATTCACATTGTTACTTTCTAGTAAGGGATTTAATGGTGTTAATAATTAGAAGGTCAAATGACCAAAAGTTTAAAATTTAAGAGGTATTTTGTCAGTTTTATATTTCAGGGGCAAAATGAAAATTTTCCTAAAATTTTATTTTGTGAATTGTTACTATAATTTAGCCTTTTGCTCAAGTAAAGGTAGTGTTATCAATTTTCCTGCACATTTTAGACACTTTATTAGCAAATACCTTAATCTTGTCATGAAAATTCCAAGGATGAATTATATTAAGCCTATAAATCTATTTATCATGTTTTTCTAAAAAATAAACAAGTAAGATTTTATAAGCTATGGAAAGTAGTTCATACAATTATTATATATCATGCTTTCTAACAATTAATTAAAATTTATAAATTATAAAAAGTATTCATAAGATTTTTGTGTGAAAAAAGTAAATTATTGGGGTAAAATGGAATTTTTCTCCCAAGGAAAACAGAGTAACAAAATTTGAAATTCTAAGACGATGGAAGCAGATAGTACGACCACCGCCGGTGAGCTAAGAAGAGCTTACCGTCATGGTGGTGGTGGTAGTCCGCCTCGTCGTTGTAGGCCCCGTTGCGGTTGTACCAGAACCTGGCGTAGCACTTGCCGAGGTAGGCGTCGCCGGCAACCGCGTACCCGCACGCGGCCCTGAGCTGCGCCGCCGCCACCGCCACACAGTCATCACACTGGCTCGCGCTCTGGTCCCCGACGCACTGCGCCGCCGCCTGCACGTACCCTGCGGCACCGACCCTGTATCCGCCAGCAGTGGGACCGTTGCCTCTGCCAGTCAGGGAGGCTAGGGCTGCATCGCGGATCCCGATCTGATCAGGCCCGTACCCTGCGCCCGCGGCGGCGCCGCACTTCTTGTAGAGGACGCTGGTATCGGGCTTCCCGACGAAGGAGTCGTTGCCGTAGAGGAGGAAGCAGCCGGCGAGCTGGACGGCTGCGCCAGCCGCGAAGGGGCATAGGGAGGAGATGCGGGAGAGAGCGGATCGGACGCACTCAGCACAATCGGAGGGCTGGAGGTCGCCACGGCACTGGAAGAGACCGAAGGCAGGGAAGGCGGCGGAGGCGACGGCGGATGTGAGGTTGGAGTAGGGGGAGGCGAAAGAGGCGGATGCGAGGGAGGAGAGGAGAGAGTCGACGTTGAGCTGGGAGGGGGATCCTGGGGCGTAGTGGGTCTGGGAGCAGCCGGCGTAGATGAAGGCGCTGGTGGAGTCGTCGGCGGCAGCCGGGTAGGCGATGGAGGCGGCGAAGAGGAAGGGGAAGAAGGAGAGATTGTTCATTTCAAGCTCGTGATGTGTTCGTGGAAATGACTCAGAGAGGAAGAGAGGAAGTGGGGGGAGAGAGAGAGGGGTAGCTTTGGTTGCAGAGGAAGAAGAAACTGGTGGTTAGTCTATTTATAGAAGAGAACATTTCACTTTACCTCATATTTTTACCTTATTTTGCAAAGAACCCTCATAGTTTCAAATTATCAAGGCAACATTTTACTAGGCACATAAATGAACCAAACGGTTCACGAATTATTCGGAGTTCGGTTCGATAAAAAATTCATTCGAGTTCGTTCGTTTATCTTATCGAGCCGAGCTCGAGCTCGATTTCGAGCTCGACAGTTTTATCGAGTCGAGCTCGAGCTTAAGGATATTCGACTCATGAACTTGCGAACATGTTCGTTTGTAGACTCACAAGTCAAAAAAATGAGCCTTAAATCGAGCCAAAAAATGTGCTATAAAACGAGTTCAAGCTCGTTTAACGAATTAGGCTCGTTAATTATGATAATCCAACTAATAACGAGTCGAACTTAAACTGTTCGCGAGTTTGATAATTCCAAAATGAGCCGAGCTCGAGCCTTGTAATAAAAGTTCGATTCAAGCTCGAGCCGAGCTCGAACCTGAATATAACTTAAACGAGCCGAGCTCGAGTCTATTATTATTCGACTCGGTTCGACTCGTTTACAACCCTACATTTTACTTCCTTTATTTCTCAAATGACCCCGTTTCAAGATTAACACAAGATGCTGCTTTTGTAGAAGGAAGAAGAAATTGTAAACGAGTCAAAGAAGAATAAGCTTTGAATTATTAAAGATTATTTGATAATATAACTAACTCGAACCAAGTTAAGTTTTAATGTAACCAAACTACTAAAATAGTATTTTAAATTCGGCTTAATTTTTTTTTCACTGACTCAAACATTTGACAATCTATTAATAAGTCAAACATATATATGTATTTAAATTTACCAATTTAATTTAATAAATTATTGATCTTATCTATATTTTTAAATGAACATAAATAAATTATTATCGGAGCAAATATATATATATAAAATTAGTATGTTGGGGATTAGTATGCTCCTAACGTGAAATTTCTATTTTTATTTTTTTTTTTACTTTTCAATTATATAATAAGATTTTATTTTTAGAATTTAAAGTTAAATTATAATATTAAGTAAAAAAAAAATTCAAATCTAAAAAAATACAAGTTTGGATGGGATATGCTGCTAGCGCAACTCAAGTTTTGTTTTTTTTTTTTTACTTTATTTATTTATTTATTTAACTTACGGTTTGCCAACCAGAATTTGTGACATATTAAAATTCTATATATAAAAGTTAAATTTTCCATTTGCATCCCACATCGTACCATCTTTACAAAATAATGTTAAAAGATTGTGAATTATCAACATACTGTACCAAAATGAGGACAAGCTTAATATGTCAAATCAGAACTAATAATTTTCTATGGAGCATTTTAGAATAGAGTTAAAATTTGGGATGTTAGAGAAGTTTATCCTCCATGAGAAGCAATCTCGAGTGGAGTTTAGTGAATTAGTATTTGGGACAAGATTCCAGAGGTCTCAATCTTCTTGTAGGGAGACGCGTTAGCGGCTACTCTACTTCAAGATGCCAAAATAAAATAAAATAATAAAAAACTTCATTCATTTAGTCTAGCAATGTCCTTAAAATATATATTCATATAACTTTTATAATGAACATATTTTTTTTAATCTTTTAGATTGTTGAGTTTTATGTTTATAAATTATAAAATATAATTCAAAACTTTTATTACTAGGTTGATCTTCTACATATTGATTTGTATATAATAAATTTATAGTGAAATACTATTGATTATGTAAATTATTATGAAAACTCTATCTAAACTTGACTCCAAATCTAAAATAATTAATCATTTATATATTTTTTAAAATTTTAAAAAATAGGGTAAAAATCAAAGACATCCAAATTAAAAAAAATCAAAACACCTTTTTTTTTCAAATATTTTGTTCTCAAAATATCTTTTATTTCAACATTACTATAACAACTACCAATAGTCATTATAATATATATCTTGATAACTACTACAACTTATAGAAGTTATCCAATAACTGTTATAATTTTATTCCTTATTTCCAATGCTCCGACTAGTTGTTACCATATATAGAAATTATTCTGTAATTATTATAACATGTAATACCTAATATAATATTATTATAACATTGTAGCTAGCATCTATTTAGTAACTTCTATAACTATTTTAAAATTTTTTTAATTAATTTAAAATATTTTTGATAAAATTTAAATCATTTTGACCAAGTATATTTTAATATAATAATATTAAAAATTTTAAATTTAAGAATCAAAATTTTATAATTATATAACCACTATTGAATCATCTATTACACTTTAATCAAATTAAATTCTAAAATTTAAACTTCTAAACACACTGTACCAGCTATAAAATAACTTCTCCATATTATAACAAAATAACTTCTACGTATTACAGCAATTATTCAATAACTTGTGATAGATACTCAATAGTTATTACAACGATGTTGATGCTGAAATAAAGAATATTTTTGAGATAAAACATACATAAGGCATCCATGACGTTTTTGAAAAAAAAAATGGATGGATAAATCTAAGGCATTCTTTCGATTTTTGTTCTATATAAATTTTATGCTATATAAAATGCCTTAAATCAAATAAAAGAAGAGAGATGTAAAGCGGGGGAAAAAGTTTAAAAGGAATGATGTATAATTAAATTTATATATAAAAGGATGTAGAGTAGCATAAAATTTATTAAATATTTTATCGATCCATGACTGCCCATGCTAGGCTCAATCTAGCGCGATCCAATTGGGTCCGATAGACCTGTTTTAACACCACTAATCGAAATCTATATATTATTTTGATAAACATCTTTATGCACATGCCGAAAAGTTGCTATCTTACTCACTCTTCTCCTTGTTCATTGTCATCTTAAGGAGACCATCTTCTTCGACCCCCCAGTAATGGCAGTGGCCCAGGCCACACATCCTCCATGTCCTCTTCCTCTGAGGCCTTTAGAAGCAGACACACATACAGCAACTAGGAAAGAGATGTGCTAAAGAAGTGTCTCCCTCAATCTGCCTCTCTGTTACTTATTGCATTTTGTCCCCAGTCCCTGTAAACCTCACAATCTTCCTCTAGTCCTTCGCTAACCCATACCTCATTATAAACTGATTTATTGTATACGGGTTCGGGTTTAGTAGGAACAACCTTGTAGTTGTAAAAGTCACACTGGACCGGCTGATTCAAATGGAAACACACTAATTGATCTAACTAGTTCAATGGGAATGATGACTCATCCTACTTTGCCTCTAAAATACAAAAGCCCAAAAGATGGTCAAATTGAATCATGAAACATTCAGAGTTTGAATCTACTAAAGCTCAAAACTGATTCAATTCGTAAAAGTTTTTCGCATGGCAACAAAAAAATGGCAGTTATGTGATTCAAACCACCCGAAAACAAAGTTATTAGTAACCATGAGATAGAGCTAAGATGAGCTTTTATAAGTTCAATGTTTCCCGACAAGGATTCAAAGGTTCTAAATTTTGTGTGTGTGTGGTGTTAGAGCAAAGCAGGGAAGCCACAACAAGAGGGCATACCTGGAGAGTATAAAATCTATAGATTTCAAACCAAGCACTTATCAGGATGGCCGGCCGAGCACCAACTTAACCTTCTCTGTGCATTTCAACATGTACAATGAGAGATCACAATGACTGCTGTTGATCAAACAATGTCATTTCCCTTGAGAATGTTGTACTTGCAGAGTGGGCAGGTGGCATGGATCCGAAGCCATTTCGTGATGCAAGAGGAATGGAAGTGATGGTTGCATGGCATCGCAAGCAGTTCAACTCCGTCTTCGTAGGGTGTGAGGCAAATGCAACATTCCTGGAACAGAGGAGGGCGAGATTTCAATATAAATGCAAAGTGAAAATTGAGCACAAAATGAAACAATGTAGGCAATATGCTCGAGTATATAGCATGAATTTGAGGATCAACTAACACGAACTGATAATATGGGCACAAGAGAAAATCATAGTGAAATGATGGCTTCATCCACTACTTGATCATGGTAAATTGCTGCCGTTTTTCAGTCTAGTATTCACAAATAGAATTTTTGCTCGGCTCTTCCAATTTCCTTTTAAGCTCTAACATGCTTTTGTCTCTAACAAACTTCCATATCCTACAGCAGTGGAAAAGTGATGGAAGATGCGAATGATCACCAGTGCACAACATTTGGGCTGCAATTACAATTTGCTGCCCAATATCACTTTCATGAATTGGTTCACTTGATCCTACTGCTCTTTGGTTCTCTTTTGTTAAGGACAGAATTACAATGCCATATAATAAACGGGTTGAAGTGTGATTTTATATTGATAAATTCAATCCAGAGGGGACTGTAGAACCCTATTAATTTTCCCTATCAACTTCTACACAGTATTAGAGCTGTACTGAAATTTCTCCTTGGCGTAGATCATCCTAGTGAGTAGAACCAACAGAGGTTCCATGTAAGTGGAGGTTCCGTCCAACATGAGTATCAAAGTCTAAATCAATTGACAAACACCCAACATGAGTATGAGGGTTAACTTGTAGCATTTAAATATCAACAGAGAACCATGTTAGGCTGCAGCATCCTAAAAAATGTTTTATTGATGAGGATCAAGCAACAGTTTGTTTAACTTGTTCACTGGTGCATCTATTTTATTGCTTGACCTTATAGAACATTCATGCAAAACCAATCAAAGAAGCATATCTCAGAAGAAAATAGAGCAATTAGCTAAACCAGATGTAGTAGTATACTCACAACAAAGTTCTAGATATAGCAAGAGAATTTCAAGGCATTACTTCCAGTCGAACACTTTATGATGAAGTTTAAAATTAAGTTTTAAAATTTGGAAGTCATAAAATATAAAGCTTTAGATTGAATGTTTTTGTAGAATATCGTTTTGAAGTCAAGTAGAGAAACTTAAAATTTATTTTAGTAGAATAACTTATTTTGGGAATTGGTTATTTCGTTACCAAGTCTGTAAGATTAAGTTTCAGAGAGTGAGTCATAGTTGGGCCTTTAAAGGAACCCCAACCCCCTCTTGCTGCATATTCTTCCAATTTAAAAAAACTTCGATTTAATAACGTATTGTCTTTGTAAGTGTATTCTCTGAATAAGACTGTTGGTTCTTGGTGTTGCATCAATAGAATTACTAAATTCAAGGGTATATATAAATAACTAATACTAATATTTAGCAACCAAAGATAGTGTTAATACCGCATCTTCATGCAGAAGAATGCGTTCACTTGATAAATTTCCACGGCCAGGATTCAAGGGGATCATAACTCCTTCCTCAGCTGTCTTTTCTGGATCTTCACAAGAAACATGATACTGGTATTTTGGAAGAATGCTAATATCCGCATCTGATGCACCTTCCTGTATACATCAAGATATCAACAAGGTAACTATTTTATACTTGAGTTACGTAAGAAGGGAATTCTTATTCTTGACATGAATGAGATGCTTACCTGGCCGGCCATGGAATATAGAATCGCAATGATACAAGGCAAGCAGCAGCACAGTGCAATCCCGATAACACAGGCCAAAGTAACACAAAAGATCGTGAAGAATACATCAAATGCAAGGAAAACCACAGTCAACCTGTCCATCAACAAGGACAAATATTTCGTGCACATAAATAGACAATCATTCAGAACAACACATGCCACAGTTTCGAGTAATAGGATTGTAGTATTTTGAACAACAAAATAAAGAGATCAAGATATGTTAAGAAAAGAAAGAAGATAAAAATCAAAAAATACATGTATGAAATACTTTCCCCTGCTGAAGAGTTTAAGAATTTCAATTTAAATCAGTCACCAATTGACAGTTTATGTCTTATTAGTAAGATACTTCTTGGCTGGTAAAAGTCTTTAATAATGGTTGTTAGCTTCTTCTTTTTTTTGGCATATCTGATCAGTAGGGAATTGCCAAATGTTATTATCCCAAGAACGAAAAGTTGCCATTCATAGGCTCGAAGTTTTTTATGATTGTCTGCCTGTTTAGATCACATACTCAGTACAAAACTAGTGCATGCGGAACTGCTAATGCTTATGAATCAAGGAGCATACCAGTAGAGTCTAGGAGCATTTTGTATGAGATCATTGCCACCAGAGATGATCCAGAAAAAGCCCAAAATCCACCACAGAAATGATAGAATGGTATTAAGTGATTCACATCGTTTAGCAAAGCTGGCATCCAATCACCATGATGATTAGAGTAAATAATAAAAGCATACTTTCGAGTTAACAACCAGATGTTAAATATCAGCATATCCCCAAGAATATTACTGCATTTAGTTCAAGAAGACAGGCAGAATAGGAATATCACATAAATTTGTAAATCGGACAACATTTGAAGTTGACTAGCCATTCAAATCAAACAACAAGCTATAAGTTTTGTGAAAACAATCAAACTAATCAAGAAGACACAACTGTAGCATATACCGGTTGTGTTATCTACTTGGCAACAACTAGTCCAGAACCATATGAAATAAGCAAAGTTAGTATAGGCAAGTAAGAACTTAATTTTGCACCTTATAGTAGCATTGCATAAAGACTGCACTCTTTCTAGCATGTGTCAACTTCATTTTTAATATGTGATAAATCGAGGACATTAAATCATGCTATATGGACAAGGCATGAGATTGTATTTAGTGCCTTCCACCCCAAGCTATAAATGAAATATAATATGCTTGTTTAGTAAAGATATAAATATGTCTGCAATCATAAGTTATGAGAGAGAGCTAGAATATCACTTATGGTATATTTGTCAAATTTATGTTGTCTACTTGGAAGGTAGAGAAGAGGAAGGATTTTATTTCAATCAATTTTTTTTCACTTCATTTCTGACCAAATCAGATGGAAATGAAGAGAAAGGAAGTATCAGTCTCTAACAAACACAAATGTACTTCATTCCTTTCAATTGCCAAGTAAACAAGATGAATGGAAATAAGATAAACAGTTCTCTTTTTCCTTCTTTTTCTATTCATTTAAGCTACTTCCTTTTTCTGTTTGTTCCTGCTTCTTCATGCTTTCCAAGTTCCAAGTAGACATAATTGCATATAAGACTAAATGATCAGAAGACTTCATAAGACTTAAATGTTTTTATACTCTTTACTTATTTCTATTTTGTCACACACAATGATATCCCTACAATTATGATCATGAATTTAATGAATTAACTAAACCTCTCTTGTGTATGATGGCGAGTTATCTACTAGGATATACTCGCTGTCATTGGTTAGTTTAACTACAAAAGTTCTTTGGATTAACGAACAATGAAAATTTTGCAGTATTGTTGAATTGCCAATCTGTTCGTGTTCTCCTTTGTCACAAAGATCCCAATCATCAACTTTGTTATTCTATATCGAGATAGAATCAAAATCAAGAAGTTTAGCTAAATTCCCCGGAGTGATTAAATCAAGAAGCCCTAGACACAAAGCTATGGATCGGTCGAAAAGCTACTAAATTTTCCTGAAATGTACCAAAATTTCACCAGTAATGTCTTAATACCATACCTCCTCTGCCTGCTTCCAACACCATCCTCGTCGGCAACCACCTCGCTGTCCTCGTCACCCGAGTTTGGCGCCGCCTGGCCGTCCATAGGAACACGCATCCTAAGCCGGTACTCCGACCATACCAGAAACACATGGAACACGCACTGCACCGCGTAGCCCGCGATCCAGAGGCGGAGCGGGACGCTAGGACGTTCGCACGCAGTGGCGCCGAGCACCACGACGGCGACGGCGGAGAAGACCAGGTTCCAGGCGATGTCAAGCGCCACAACCGGGCGGGAGTAGGCCCAGTTGGCGCGGCGTTCCTCCAGCTGGAGCGCCGCCGTCTCGCGGACGAGCATCGATGGCCTTCGGTGGCCGGCGGCGCGGCCAAGGATGGAGACCACCCGGCTCGTCCGGGAGGCTGAGCCCTGAGACGGTGGCGGCGTCACCGGCCCAAGGAGGGCCGAGGCGGTCGAATCCTCTTCTCTCTCCATTCTCTCTTCCTCGTCAGCTCTCTCGAGTCGCTGTGGTCTCTTTTACACTTTAGTCCTTATAATAAAGTTGGAAGTCGTACCTAAGCTAGAAAAAAAATAGAAACAGCAAATATAAACATTTAAATTTTTTAATAAAACATTTCTAAAAATAATTTAAAAATTACAAACTACTCGAAATTTTATTTTTTAATTTTAAATTAAATTTTAGGCGTGAATCAATTTCCATGGTTTATAATAATTTTAAAAATGTTTTAATGAAAACCGATTGGATATTTATAGGAAAGAAGTTAGTGAATGATAAAACTAACTACTTTGATAGTTAAGAGATGTTTGTTGTGTTGAAAACTCGTAATGCTAATTTTTTTTAAGAAAATACATTATTATGTGTTTTTTATTTTTTATTTTTTTTATAGAAGTGATTCGTGGAGTTGAATGACAGATAGGGGGTGATTTTGTTATTGGTCATGGAATAATACTAATTCTTTTCTTGTTTAATGAATGATGTTTTTTTTAGTGGGAGAGATTTGTTGAGTTGAATGATAGGTTTGAATGGTGGATGGATGCCATGGGTTGAATTATGTATTTTTAAAATTAATTGGTGCCAACTTTATAGAGGATAATTTGGTATTTAATGCTCATGTTAAACATTAATTGTGTGAAAATAGTTTTAACTATTGGAAGAAGATATAGATTAAAGCACAAATAGAATATTAATTGTTCCTGGAATATTCCTTTAAATCATCCTTATAAATTTATCGACTGCTAGAGATGAACTAGATCGACAGATAATAAAAACTTCATAAAATTAATGGCATTTTACGGAATGAGAAAGTTTCAGTGTTATCTATTCCACGTACTCAACTTTTTATAATTTTAAAAACACATATTTTCCATTATACCCTTCTCTTCATTTTGCACATCCAAATTTTCATAAACTTGGTCAAAATTTCATTATTCTTAATTTGCACTATCGACTAATGACATAGATACAATAAAAAAAAACTTATAAGAATATATTAGTTTTGGTTCGAAAGTATTAAGAATTCTCTAATTCCATTAGTTAGTTTTGGAATGCATCTAAAGAATTCTTAATCACTTTAAATCAAAATTAATATTGATCCTGTCTAAAAGCGGGAAGATGGAAAGCTAAAGATGCGACGATTTCACTGATCGGATGTAGACCTCACTCCACTCGGGCATGTCTCCCGTCGGTCGAGCTTGGGCGTGTCTCGACTAGCCGTTGCAATCGTGTGCTCCGTTCGGCCCTTGACACCTTGGCATTGACTACCTTGACTTTGACCTCCACCTCCACCTTGGCAATTGACCCTGTGCTAGGTGGGCCTCCTTATATCACCGCATCACAAGCCTCCCCTTCAAATATAGTCGAAGGAGATTGCAAGTCCGACTGACTGGACAAGTAACGTCTTCGGTGTCTTACATGACCGATCGGACCCTACATATGCTCCCCGATTTCTGATTGGCAAAAACATCTTCCCCCGTTCGGCTGCTTCTCATTAGGCTGGGTCCGCAGTTGCCGCTCGAATGGTGTCTCGGCCATTCGGCTTCATACCGTCCCAAGCAAATGGTGTCCTAGTTGTTCGGCTGTATGACCATCCATTATCTATGCCCGGTCGGGACGATGGGCGACAATACTTGGCGAATTTTCTTCTTTCCTTGCGCTCCCTCAGTTGAGCGCCTTGATGTCATCCAATTTTCTTGAAGACCGTGTAAATCTCTGATAATTATGGCTGAACACGTGGTCATATCTTTTAATTTAATTAAGCCTCATTAATGCCTTCCGCTAACTGCACGTCATGTGTCCCATTTTCTACCGTTGCACGTTTGACTTGATAGGCGGACATCCGCTGACGACGTGATAGGCATCGTTCCAAATTCAACGGCTGAATCTTCTCCTAGTTTTTCATAATCTTGGATTGGATGGCTGAGGTCGATCAGCCATGAGGTTTATAAACCTCACTTGCGTCGTCGTCTCCTTCCTTCCTCACGCTTTCTTCTTCAAGCTTTCTTCGACGTTCGCTGCTTCTTCTTTTTTGACAATCTTTCCTGTAAGCTCCTTTACCTTTTCTCATTTGAATCCATTCGTTGTTCTTCCCTGACCCCACTTTCGATGGCCAGTTCCTTGCAATCCCCTGTCCCCGTCCCTGGGCTCTGGTACACTTTCACCGAGTCCGGGTTTGATGGGGACGACATTGAGAGTTTGAAATCTGCCTACCAATTTCCTTCCGGCTACCAACTTGTCATTCCTTCTGCCTTTGACCGGCCACATGAACCATTGCCGAGTTTTTTTATGTTTCTTTAAGGATCAGTTCACTGTCGGTCCTTGGTTCCCTGTTCATCCCTTCTTCTCCGCGGTCTGTAAATACTTCCATATTTCTCTCAAACAACTAGCGTCGAACTCCTTCCGATTGTTGTGCGGGATTATTGTCATATTCCGCCTGCACGACATTCCTTTGACTCCTTGACTCTTTCATTATTTTTATTACCCTAAGTTGTCTGAGTCGGGGACCTTCCTGTTCTAAGCCTGAGTGGGCTGAGTCTTCTTTGATAAAATGTCATCCTCAAATAAATATTGGAGAGATAACTACTTCTTTGTTCACTTTTCCGGGAGGGTAGACTTTCCGACCGGCTGACAAGTAGAAGTGATGAATCCACCCCCGCTCAGGAAGTACAAAGGCCGATCAGACTATCTCTAGGCAACTTCAAGCTTGGCCGGTCAGAAGTACCATATTCATAAGTTGCTATTGGAGGGTGTCCTTTACGTGTTCGGCTTGAGTCCGATCCGCACAAAACTTCCGTCTAGCCTAGGTATGCTCTTTCTTTCCCCAGTCTTTGAATCTAATTGATTTTTCCTCCTCTTTTACAGTTTGAATCATGTTGCGAGCATGTCTGGCCGGCAAGAGCAAGCTCACGGACACGGAGATCAACGCTACGGCTGCGGCCGAGCTGGAGAGTCGTGGCCTTCAACAGGTCGGCTCTCACGAGGATCCGCTCGGCGAAGCCGAAGGGACACAAGCGTCGGTTAGTGGTAGAAGAAGCTAGACAACAACGAGTGACAAAGCGGCTGATACAGCGAACCTTCCTCCCGAACGACCGTCGATGCTCTCGATCGCAATGGCTTCAAAGTCAGCCACTTCTGGTGAACCCCTGCGACATCGCAAGGGGCACCGCGCGGAAGCGTCCTTCTTCTCTGCCACTTCGGCACTGCAAATTCCAGCATGAGGCAGTTCGAGACCATCCTCCGAGCAGGACGAGACATCTACACCCGCCCCCAAATATGCAGAGGCAGCATTCCACACCTCCCTTTCATCCAACCGGACATCGTCCTTATCCGGGCTACCACAAGGGACTATTTGTGCACCGCTGATCACCTTCATGTCGCCTCCATCTTTGTCGGTGGCCCAAGTGTCATGCATCTGACATGTCCCATCGTCCTATACTACAAGCAGGGCGATCTCAGACCCTTCTGACCCGAGCATCCAGAGGCAAATAATGGCAATTATCCATCTGCCAACCGACGAGTATCACAGTACGGACGACCCGATGCCCCTCACCCTCGAGCATCAAATAATGATCCAGGGGTCGCTCACACAAATATGAGTCGATGCCTAGGCCCGTGCAATGGTCATCTCTCCAGGGAGCTCACTAATAGTCACACCCAGATGTCTACTGGATATGTGCACTGCCTTTCCATTTACTTTTCATCCGCTCGGATCTTAAAATTTTCCTGTTGCTACAGTTCTGGGTAGAGAACCTGGCCATGTGTCATAGGTTCACTTATTTAGAGCATGAAGTCCAGCAGCTGCGCACTCCGAGTTGACAAGCAACTGCATCAGAGGCGTGTGTGGAGCAGTTGACCACTGAGGCCGCTCAACTGAAGGCTGAGCTGCTGGAAACAGAGAAGGGTAAAAGCGCCAAGCAGGCGACGCAACTGGCGCAGCTCAATAAGCAGGCCAGCACCTTCGAAGCAAAGATTCATTCGACCAACACCAAGAAGCTCCGAGCCATCAAGGATTTAGAAATCAAGAACAAAGAAGCTCGGGTCCTGGCTCAGATTCTGAAGGAGGCGGAGGCAACATTGCAAGCTGAGCGGGAGAGCCGATCGGCCGAACAAGCAGTGACGCAAGAAAAGCTGAACGCTAAAGATGCCGCTCTGGCTTCCCTGAAAGCTGAACTAGAGGCCTCTCACATGGCTTTAGAGGTTTATTAGGGTGTCGAGTCAAGCCAGTTCGAGCTCATGAAGTGGGACTACCTCCGCTCATACCCCTTTAATGACCGGCTCATTAATCAGGCACTCCGCCTCTTCAACCTTGCCATCGATGGGATGCTCGACCACTGAAGGGTGACGGTTATATTCCTGCCACTTTGACCAACAAGGTCATCAGCCGAGATAAGCTAATCAAGTTGCTGCCCGACGATGTGTTAGACTATCTCTAGTAAGCCCACCTTTTGCAAAGTTTGCCTCCTTTTTGTATTGCCCCATGATATCTTGTAAAAATTTTCTAAATGTTAATGCAAGCTCGTCCATTCAGCGTATCCTTATTTGTCCGAGTATGTTTATTCAAGCATCGCCATGAGCTGTTTGACGTTTCCTTTTTTTGATGGTTGTCATGCTCACTCATGCATGCTTTGTCGTTCGATTCGAGTAGGTCTACAAACCACTTACAGTTTTACGAAAAGTTTCTAAGTGTGGTGCTATGTCCTCTTGATCGTTAATGTAGTCGATTGCTGGGGTGTCCAAGCGATCACTCCCAAGCTCCCGAACGACTTTAATTTTGTCACGCCCACTACAACAAAATTGTTAAAAGACAACACCATAAAGACAACGGTTTTAGAAGGAACTGTTGTTAATTTGGTAAAAGACAACGGTTTTTGACAAAATCGTTGTCTTTGAGTGCCTGAAAAAAAAAATAAAAGACAATAGTTTTGTAAAAACCGTTGTTGTTGAGCGACTTTTTGTAAAATCAACAACACCTTTTACAACAGTTTTCTAAAACTGTTGTCTTTAAGCGCTTTTTTAGAGGGTCAAAGACAATAGTTTTAATAAACCGTTGTCTTTGACTTTATTCTTTCGTCGTTTTTCCCCTTCGTTGTTTTTGTTGTAGCAGTTGTTTGCTTCCCTCTCTCCGAAAATTTTTTGGCGTCCTATTTTCCCCCCTTAGCCTACCCAAACCCTAAACCTCTCCCCTGATACGATCTTTCTCCTCGTACGACTGCGCGACATGGCGCTGAAACCAAACCTTGATCCCTTCGAGGCCTTCATCAACAATCTGCGACTCCTTCTGCCTCCATCTGCTTCCCCCGATCAACCCCCTCCCCTAATCCATTGTCAGCGTCATCAAGGACCAGCTTCATGAGTCTCCTTCTTCTTTCCCTCTTATAGATCTGAGGTTTTAGGTATGGATGGCGGTAAAACTCAGATCTGAAAGAAAGATCTGGTTTTCCCTTTTTGATCGAGTTGCCCCTCACTCACGAAGCTTGACGCCCTTCTCTCTCTTGACTACGTTCTCATCTCCATGACAATTAGGAGCCCCCTCGATCGCCGAGATGGACCGTGGATCGGCAACCCAAAACTCCCGCCTGGTGGAGGAGGTGTTCCGCGACATCAAGGGCCGGCGAGCCGCCATCATCAGGGCGCTCACCACCGGTAACTCCACTCTGCTTCTTTCTTCTTTTCCTTTCTCAACGATGTTATCGTCATTGACCTTCTGTTGTTTCCTGGTTATTCACTTGTGCAGATTTCGAGGACTTTTATCAACAATGCGATCCCGGTTAGTAATTCCACAATCTTAGCTGCTGGTAGTCAACTTGGTTTTTGAATTTCAAGTACATGGGAGTTTTATTTCATGGCTAGAGTAACGAAGACTTGACATTTAGGTTTTTATTTGTCGGATATTTGCAACTGAGCGAGATAAATGCCTTTATGTACAAGGTTTTGGTACTCTAATTAAGCATTTGCGATAGGAGTTAGATTATGTTCAGTTTAGTTGCAATTTTTCTAGGATTCAGATTGTAAGTATTAGAAATCCAATGATCAATAATTCAGAAAACTAGTATTTGATCACTGCCGCATTATAAGTTCTTGTTCAGGGTGCTCGATACTGCATAGTTTTGTGTGGCCAAATGAGCAGTCTAGGTCTTCTTTTGTGCTTAGTTTAAGTCTAGGCTTACTTGGGCAAGAAGATAGGAGGAAGAGGGAGAGGGAAAGTGACAGAAATGTAACTGAGTGATCATGCTCCACGTGCAATATACATCAGGAACTTCCTAATAAGACATAGTCAATTCCAATAAATGACACTCCTATATTATATGATAGAGTAAATACCCATGCTAATCATAATGAAAATACCCTTGAGTGCCGACATGTACCGATTGTAAACAAATGGAGCAAGACTTTGATTTTTTATCAACATTTTTCTTGAATAGTGTTTTTTATTATGGATTCATTGCTTCTGACTATTAGCAATTGCCAGGATACTGTCAAAAACCAGATCTTTCTTATGCATTGACTATTTGTTTTGTGCATTGTTGTCATTGGATTTTGATTCGACCGATGAGCATACAACAGTAAAAGGAGCCCTGACAGGGGTCGGGGTTCCGACGCTCAGTTGAAACAATAGCTAAGAGCCGAGCGGAAAGCCTAAGAGAAGGTGACATACTGCTAACAGTCCTTACGTAGCACCCGCCCGGAAGTCTCCCCAGCATATCAATGCAAATGACAGGCGGGACGTGATGGGCGTGCCGCCCGGCCGGCGCAGGGGATGAGGGCCGTCCGGATGACGCTCTTCGTCCAGCCGGCCGGACGGACGCCCCAGCCAGTGGTGGGTAAAGAAGGACAGGAACATCTTCTGACAGCCGTCAAGTCTTATGGCTAGGTCATACTCCAAGTCTGACAACGAGGTGTTCTGTTGTCCCATCGAAGACATGGTTGGACTGTAGCAGTATGACGTCAGGTAAGCTTTCTGACAGACACATACCGAGGTGTGGGCTGCGGACACGTACGCGCCTCGGTAGACGTGTAGGAGCTCTTTCACCGCTCTATATAAAGAGCCGCATACTTCGCCGGAGGTACGCGGTGAGACATCTTTGAAGCCACTTTTTTCCACTGCTTGCTTGCCTGACTTGAGTGTCGGAGGGTCGCCGCCGGGAACCCCTTCCCGGCCCGACTTCTGTGCAGGTTCGCCGGAGCTTCGTGAGACTAGCCGGAGATCTACATCGGCGACCCGGAGAGCGCCACGTGTCCAGCGTCCGTTGAGTCAGCGTTCGGACAGGATCAAATTGGCGCCGTCTGTGGGAACGCTCCTGTATCCGAACGGAAACAATGGACGAGGCTGGACGACAACACACGGTGACGCTTTCCACAGAGGAACTCGACGCTCTGATCGAGTGGAGGGCCGCCACGCTTGTGGAGCAAAAACAGAAAGCAACAGCCGAGCGGCCGGAGAAGCAAGCAATGTCAGCATCTGGTGGTCGAGCGGAAACACCACCGGCTACCGTTCTATTCCGTCGGACCCTATTCCGGACGCCTCCTGATGCTGTAGCAGTGAATCGCAATCGGGGATCTTCGTCGGATGAAATACCAATACGGGACAACAGAAAAGGCAAGGCCCTCCGAGCGGACGCTTCTCCCGAGCGAAAGCATCGACTGCCACAGTCCCATTTCCCTCAAAAGCAGATACTTCATCTCCCGAATTCAACTTATAGCAAGCCCCTCCTTCTGGAACCTCAAGAGCGGGAGTTTGATGTCAGGCGATGAATCGACCGCATACGAGGGAGTTGGGTGGACGAGCTGTCGAGCGAATGAAGATGGATTGGCACTTGGATCCACCATGAAGCGCAAATTATCTCCAGCCTATCCGGGGCAGGGTGAAAGATGCACCAATAGAATATATGTTGTATATTTTCCGTTTGGTTGTATATTTGAAATGCAGAAGGCAAAATGTTATAATGTGCGCAATTGGCATTATCGGCCGAGCGGCCTATCTTCATGGTGTATAAGATCCGAGCCAAGCGCTCGAGGCCGAAGGCCCCGAGCCATTCGACCGGAGGTATAATATCTGAGCCAAGCGCTCGATGAAGAAGGCTTCGAGCCGTTCGGCTGGAGGTATAGTATCCGAGTCAAGTGCTCGATGACGAAGGCTCGTGGAGCAACGGGAGCAGAAGGCTCAAGTAAAAGGATAACGCAGCAGGCCGCCTCCACCTCTGGTGGGCCGAGCAGCCATGGAGGACCGACCGGGAAGTTTCGCCATCCTCCTGGCCTTGATAAATTTCGACGAGTACATTGTATCCACCTCACTCCACGGGTATTCGGGAGTTGAGAAATTGAGTCAGATCTTATGTTGATCGGCAGGTTAGTCTTTCAGATATAGTTTCTTTCGGGCATAGAATTCATTGTAATTTTCGGAACGAAGGCTCGTGCCGTTCGACTGGGCGTATATCATCGGAGCCAAGCGCTCGATAATGAAGGCCCCGAGCCGTTCGGCCGGAGGTACAGTATCCGAGCCAAGCGCTCGATGCCGAAGGCCCCGAGCCGTTCGGCCGGAGGTATAATATTCAAGCCAAACGCTTGACGAGGAAGACCCCGCGCCATTCGGCCTGGAGTACGTTATCCGAGCTGGGTGAAAGGTGCGCTAAATGTAAATTTATATACATTTCGGTCGCCTATGTCCTTGTAATGCAGGAAGCAAATTAATTCAAAGGATGGCCAATGGGTTTGCCGAGCAGCGGTACTAAAGTTAGCCTTAAAAAGGCCGTCGAGCTCCGACGTTAAATATCGAGAGATGAGCCGGCGTCTATAAACATCCGAGCGGAAGACCGTCGAGCTCCGACGTTAAATATCAAGAGACGAGCCGGCGTCTATAAACGTCCGAGCGGAAGACCGTTGAGCTCCGACGTTAAATATCGAGAGACGAGCCGGCGTCTATAAACGTCCGAGCGGAAGACCGTCGAGCTCCGATGTTAAATATAGAGAGACGAGCCGGCGTCTATAAACGTCCGAGAGGAAGACCGTCGAGCTCCGACGTTAAATATTGAGAGACGAGCCGGCGTCTATAAACGTCCGAGCAGAAGACCGTTGAACTCCGACGTTAAATATCGAGAGACGAGCCGGCGTCTATAAACGTCCGAGCGGAAGATCGTCGAGCTCCGACGTTAAATATCGAGAGATGAGCCGGCGTCTATAAACGTCCGAGCGGAAGACCGTCGAGCTCCGACGTTAAATATCGAGAGACGAGCCGGCGTCTATAAACGTCCGAGCGGAAGACCGTCGAGCTCCGATGTTAAATATAGAGAGACGAGCCGGCGTCTATAAACGTCCGAGAGGAAGACCGTCGAGATCCGATGTTAAATATTGAGAGACGAGCCGACGTCTATAAACGTCCGAGCAGAAGACCGTTGAACTCCGACGTTAAATATCGAGAGACGAGCCGGCGTCTATAAACGTCCAAGCGGAAGATCGTCGAGCTCCGACGTTAAATATCGAGATGAGCCGCGTCTATAAACGCCCGAAGGAAGACCGCCGAGCTCCGACGTTAAATATCGAGACGAGCCGGCGTCTATAAACGTCCTAGCGGAAGACCGCCGAGCTCCAACGTTAAATATCGAGACGAGCCGGCGCCTATAAACGTCCGAGCGGAAGACCGCCGAGCTCCGACGTTAAATATCGAGACGAGCCGGCGTCTATAAACGTCCGAGCGGAAGACCGTCGAGCTCCGACGTTAAATATCGAGAGACGAGCCGCGTCTATAAACGCCCGAGAGGAAGACCGCCGAGCTCGACGTTAAATATTGAGAGACGAGCCGCGCTTATAAACGCCCGAGCGAAGACCGTTGAACTCCGACGTTAAATATCGAGACGAGCCGGCGTCTATAAACGTCCGCGGAAGATCGTCGAGCTCCGACGAAATATCGAGATGAGCCGGCGCTTATAAGCGTCCGAGCGAAGACCGTCGAGCCCGGTGTTAAATATCGAGACGAGCCGACGTCTATAAACGCCCGAGCGGAAGACCGCCGAGCTCCAACGTTAAATATCGAGAGACGAGCCGGCGTCTATAAACGTCCGGCGGAAGACCGCCGAGCTCCGACGTTAAATATCGAGACGAGCGGCGTCTATAAACGTCCGAGCGGAAGACCGCCGAGCTCCGGCGTTAAATATCGAGACGAGCCGACGTTTATAAACGTCCGAGCGGAAGACCGTCGAACTCGACGTTAAATATCGAGAGACAAGCCGCGTCTATAAACGTCCGAAGCGGAAGACCGCGGGCTCGACGTTAAATATCGAGACGAGCCGCGTCTATAAACGTCCGAAGGAAGACCGCCGAGCCCGACGTTAAATATCGAGACGAGCCGACGCCTATAAACGTCCGAGCGGAAGACCGTCGAGCCCGGCGTTAAATATCGAGACGAGCCGGCGTTTATAAACGTCCGAGCGGAAGACCGCCGAACTCCGACGCAATATCGAGACAAGCCGGCGTATAAACGCCCGAAGGAAGACCGTCGGGCCCGGCGTTAAATATCGAGAGACGAGTCGGCGTCTATAAACATCCGAAGCGGAAGACCGCCGAGCCCAGACGTTAAATATCGAGAGATGAGCCGGCGTCTATAAACGTCCGAGCGGAAGACCGTCGAGCTCCGACGTTAAATATCGAGAGACGAGCCGGCGTCTATAAACGTCCGAGCGGAAGACCGTCGAGCTCCGACGTTAAATATCGAGAGACGAGCCGGCGTCTATAGACCCTCCGGTCGGGAGACTGTCGAGATACGACTCAGCGTTTATAAACCCACCGATCGGACAGTAGTCAAGTTCCGACGGTAAAATTCGACGGGCGACCGAAGCCTATAGGGCCGCCGGAGGGATGGTTTTCTGCGTAGCCCTCGGTCGGACCCGACGTAATAGCGTAAGGCCGAGCGGCTCCTTTATAAAATGTACTTGGGGCACAAAAAGCTCAAGACCAAGGCGAAAAATAAAAATCGGACGCAGGAAGAATGGGCAAATAACAAGACACAGTTCATTCACGCCGACCGGCGGATAGACAAAATTTCTAAAGCTTGCCCCGACCGGCACGGATACAGAAAAATTACAAAATAGCCTCACAGACAGATTCTTAGTCATCAAAATTAAAAAGATGGTCAGGGATGGAGCCCATCATGGTCGCCAGGTCTTCGACAGGGACGAACAGATCGGCAGGAGCATGGCCTTTGTTCTTCATGTATTCCACCGCCACTTTGATTGCCTCCTTAAAAGTCAAGGAGAGCTTGTCGGTAAATTTCTTGCCAAACTCGTCCGAGCGGACGAAGGCTTTGCGTACCTCCGCCGATCGACCGGGCTCTCCATCTTGGTAATCCTTGAGAGCGGTCTGGGAAGCATCCAGAGCAGCTTGAAGATCTTGCAAGGCTCCTTCTGCTTGGGTCCGATCGGCGTAGCGACCCTCCCGCTCGGCAGTTAGTGAGGTGTCTAGCTCCTTCACCCGTTGTTCCAGCCGCCGGTTCTCCACCTTCATCAAGTCCATATCATCAATGGCCTTGAGCTTCCGAGCGGTCGCGGTCTTCACTTCCTTGTCCCGCTGCTTGACCAAGGCTTCGAGGCGGGCCACTTCACTCGTCAAGCCAGAGGATTTACCCCGTTCGGCTTCCAGCAATCTTTTAGCCTTCTCCAGAGCGGTCGTCGGCTATCGGCTGTCTCCCGCGGCCTTGAGCTTCTTCAGCTCGTCCTCTAGTTCGGCTAGGCGATTGCTGATGGCAATCTGCTCCACCCAGTTCTGCAAGCAGATACGAGCAAGTTAGGAACTTGATCCAAAATAACCAACAAAGCAAAAGAACATACCCCGGTCGCCTGTTGTAAGTTGCTGTCGCCGAGTTGACCAGGAGTCATCATGGCGATCCGAAGACGAGCATCCTCCCAAGCTTTGGCAAGGGGACCCGTGAGCGTGATTTGCTGCTCGGGGACGATAGGCCGATCAACGGCTGCCATGTATTCTTCAGACGGGAGGTGCAGGACGGTCTTTATCAATTTCGGACCGCTCGGATCACCTTTAGAAGTAGTGGCCTTGTCGGACGGCTCACCAGCGGAGGAGGAAGGACGGTCGCCCAATCGCTTAATACGTCGCAGCGTTCTTGGAGGACTGGAGGGCGGCGCTTCAAAGGTTGCCCTTGGAGAGCCGAGCGGCGTCGGAGTACTCTCGATAGAGACCGTCCCGGATAACACTGGAGCTTCATAGCCACGCTCGGATTGTGGTTCATCGGATGGACTTGGTTGAGAGGTTGCCTCCGGCTGTTTGCGCTTCCAAGTGGCCAGAGGAACATCATCGGCTGAACGACCCTCTACCTCGACTTGAGCGGAGGGTTCTATGTCGCTCGCAGCCTCGTCGTGAGAGGCAGGAGCGGCTAAGGCTTCGGGGACATCCTAAGTCTCCTCACCTTCTTCGCTGGCCGGATCAGCTGGAGCAAGGCCCCGCTCGGCGATCTCCTTGTTCTTGGCTGCCTCGATCTCGGCGGCTCGCAGTTTCAGCCGCTCGGTAGCCTTAGTGCACCACATGACTTCAGCTGCAGAAACAAAGATTAAATCAGTTAGAACAAAAGAAAAAGGAGGGATGAGAATCGCTTACTCATGCTGCAGGGCAGATCGGCTGGGGTAAAAGACAAGCCGAATATGTGCATTACTCCCGGAAGGAGCAGCTTGTCAATATGATAGCGCTGACCAACCAGCCGTTCGGCTGCATGAAGGTAGGTCGCGTCGCCTCTAAATTTGCCGAGCTCCGGTTGTGCTGGCATCGCCGTCTACCACTTGGTACGGAAGGTTGGCGGCTCGGGAAAACGTATATAGAAAAAATACTCCTTCCAATGTTTGTTGGAGCTCGGCATGTTATCGAAGAGGACGAAACCTATCCTAGACTGGAAAACAAAGGTGCCCCACTCGGCTTGCTTGGGATAAAAAAAGTAGTGGAAAATCTTAGGGTCGAGGGGGATGTCATTCAGTTTAAAGAGAACTATCACCCCGCTCAGCAGCCTAATGGAGTTGGGAACTATCTGGCCGAGTGGGATGCGGAAGTAATTGCAGACTTGCAAGATAAACTTATGGGGTGGGAAGCGTAGCCCGGCCAAAAATTGGTCTCGGAAGAAAAGAACAGTGTCGGGCGGTGGTTCATGAGGCTGATCGGTCGGTGTGGCTAATACTATGTGGTGGTCGGGAGGAATGTCGTAAGTCCTAGCAAGACGCAACGCGTCCTCCTCGTCGAAACGGCTCTCCATGGTCGTGTACCACAGACCAGGAGCGCCGCCGGTCGACTGTGAGGTACTAGTCATGGTATAGGGCCGGGAATAAACGCGGAATGGATGGAAAAAGAAAAAACTAGGGAAGATGGCAAGATAGTGAAAAAGAGGCAGCAAGGGAAAGGAAGGCTTACGGGCAAAGGAGATGATCGAAAGGAGCTGTGGAGTTGTCGGAGAGCTGAAACGCAAGGTCGCCGGCGAAAAGAGGAGCAGCAGGATGTCTGGAAACGAGGAGGTCGAAATGCGGCGAAGAGCAGGGGTCGGGAGCTTTATAAGGGCAGCAGCGATCAATTTCCACCGTCCGATCCAGGTCGTCGATAACGAGGTCATCATCCAGCCGTTCCTTTCAAACGGCGGCTATCCCATCGGATGTGACGCCACCGCCATACCCTGACAAGATAAAGGCAGTCACGTGTCAACAAGTTACGGGTTAACGCACGTGGTTAACAGAAGCTTCGACATAAATTCCAAGGCACGGGCAAGATATCGCCGAACGGCTGAGCATCCATTAGTCTGTCCGAGCGGACTAAGGTATCGGTCGTCACTCGATCAGATCGGCAGTCCAGTCAGTCAGAATACTCCTCCTTCGACTAGACTTGAGGGGAAGGCAAGTGATCTGGTGGTCAAGGCAGGGGACCCCATTGCGAGGGGTCAACGCCACGTGGAGATCAAAGGGCCGGGGGGTCCACCGGAGAAGGGTGAGCCGACCGGACTTGGGAGAAAAGGATAGACCGATCGGCCGACCGATGAGCATACAACAGTAAAAGGAGCCCTGACAGGGGTCAGGGTTCCGACGCTCAGTTGAAACAATAGCTAAGAGCCGAGCGGAAGGCCTAAGAGAAGGTGACATACTGCTAATAGTCCTTACGTAGCACCCGCCCGGAAGTCTCCCCAGCATATCAATGCAAATGACAGGCGGGACGTGATGGGCGTGCCGCCCGACCGGCGCAGGGGATGAGGGCCGTCCGGACGACGCTCTTCGTCCAGCCGGCCGGACGGACGTCCCGGCCAGTGGTGGGTAAAGAAGGACAGGAACATCTTCTGACAGCCGTCAAGTCTTATGGCTAGGCCATACTCCAAGTCTGACAACGAGGTGTTCTGTTGTCCCATCGAAGACATGGTTGGACTGTAGTAGTATGGCGTCAGGTAAGCTTTCTGACAGACACATACCGAGGTGTGGGCTGCGGACACGTACGCGCCTCGGTGGACGTGTAGGAGCTCTTTCACCGCTCTATATAAAGAGCCGCATACTTCGCCGGAGGTACGCGGTGAGACATCTTTGAAGCCACTTTTTTCCACTGCTTGCTTGCCTGACTTGAGCGTCGGAGGGTCGCCGCCGGGAACCCCTTAGTGGCCCGACTTCTGTGCAGGTTCGCCGGAGCTTCGTGAGACTAGCCGGAGATCTACATCGGCGACCCGGAGAGCGCCACGTGTCCAGCGTCCGTTGAGTCAGCGTTCGGACAGGATCATGTTCGATTCACTTAATCATCGCAATCGTCACGAGGACTAAAAATATATAGTGAATATGTGAGTATATATTTTTTTTAATTAAGCATTTAATTTATTACTCATATGTTAAATCTTGTTGTACGAAGGATCTTGAAATTGTTCAATTCAAACAAGGAAAGGGAAAAAGAAGCCTACGTGGGAAGTCGTAAAGGTTTCTATATTATATATACACACATATATCTACTTGTAATTAATTAAAAAATATTTAAATGTGCATTATTCGTTGATAATTTTTTTATGCCAAAACCGTTATTTTTTGCTCTTATCTATTTATGAAAGCTTGTAGAAGTGAATATTAGCAATGCAATGGTGAAATAGATAATCTTGTTATGGAAGTGCTAATATCATCTAATTTTACAGCATGAGAAGTAAAAAAGCAGATTTTGGGTGTTGTCCTTGATTTTTTTTTTTTTGGAAAAATAGATAATCTTGTTAGTAGACATGATCCAACCTTAGGGAAAGGAGCTTGATTTGCTCACTGTAATTTTGCCTGATAATGATGGTTCTCTTTATGGTATGATGTCTTTCTTACACTTGATCTTGTTCGACACAACTTGATATTTTTGTTTGTTAACAAATATTAATTGGCTGAAACTTTTAGCTTTAATTTTTTCTCTTTCCTTGTTCGCTTTATTATTATATGTCATAGTTATTACAGGTGATCAAAAGCAGATATGTGAGACTGGCCTTGGTTTAGTTTCACAATGTTATTTGACAAAGCATGTTTTCAGGATAAGTAAACAGTACCTTGCCAATGTTGGCCTCTAGATCAATGGAAAGGTGAGTACGTGGAAGGTGAAACTTATTTTCTTGTTCTGTTTTGTGTTACTAACGCTTGAGTCATAGGTTGGAGGAAGGGATACAGTTCTTGTCGATGCATTGTCAAGGCGCATTCCCCTTGTTAGCGACCGACCAACTATAATATTTGGTGCTGACGTAACACATCCTCATCCCGGGGAAGATTCTAGCCCTTCTATCGCAGTTGTAAGTAATTTTGTCAATCTTCATTTCTTGCTCTATGTATAGTTGCCTTGATGTATCCTTACTATCTTGATTATATTTGATTTGTCAGGTTGTTGCGACTCAAGACTGGCTCGAGGTTACAAAATATGCTGGATTGGTCTGTTTAAGTTGACTAGATATGATTCACTGGTTGCAATCAAACACATTTAAGTGTTTGACCACCTTAAAGCCTCAAGTTTATGCCCAAATCTTACATCAATTTTTGAATTGATTTACTACACTATTTCCTATGTTTATTGTTAGGAAGTACAAATATGTTCCATTTGGCATACTTATAAATATCAATTTATTGTTGGATCAGTTTATATGATTCCTGAAAACTTATTACAAGATTTCTTATAAACTTGTATCTTGTTTTTTTTTTCAATTTGAGAAGTTGCTCTAATCTGTGTTATAAGTTTACTTCTGAAAATTTGATTGTTGCTTAACTATTCTTAGTTTCCATTTTGAGATGATGTCACCACTGCTTAATTTGTTTTCAGGAAAATGAATACCTCCATAGAATGGGGGTCCTCCGAGCATCAAGTCCAGGCTGGGGTGGAACTCTTGGACTTGCTAAAAGTCTTGTAAAGAAAGTTGTGAGACTAGATGTTCCTGTTGACAAGTATCCAAGTGTATGTTTGTGTTTTCTTAGCTTCAACTAGTTAATCTCTCAACATGTATTAAACTGCTGGTTTCATGCATTTTAGTACAACTTTGTTGGCTGTTTAATAGGACCACGTGGGAACTCCTTAAAAAGAGTTGAAGCTTCAACTCAATGCAGGGTTTATATATGAGGTCGAGGTTTAGTGAAGGATTCTATAATGGTATGTGGATATCATGTAATATTTATCTTAATGAAAAATGAGTATATTCCAATCTCCCAAATCTTGATGTATTATCCTCACTATTAACTTTTTAAGGCTACCTACATAAAAAATAGATCTTTGTCTTTATGTTTGAAGGCAAAATAATCCATGTTTTTGAATGTGATATGGGTTTCTCTTCTCTTGTTTTTGCTAGAGTATGTTGTTCTTTGTATAAGTTACACCGACATTAAGTTAACCGTGCATTTTAGAACTTATGTAATTTTCGATATTAGCATCCTATAATATGTCCTAATGGATTGTTATTATCAACTCAAAAGCTAAGGTGCATTATTTCTTGTCTTAATACTCAAGTTTTCCCTCCTTTTTTTGAACAGGAAGAAAGCTGACGGGATAAACCTGGATATGAACACTTAAACGAACCGCTGCACATACTATTGGAGGCAGAATTTACACCAGACATAATTGATGCTCGCTTAAACCAAGCTATTGCCACCCTTGAAGATCTTCTGAAGCCTGTGGCAACAAAAACTTTCACCTAGGTTGCATCCTCCTCGTTGTTCTACAAGATGTCGACGCGAATGTTATTATCGAAACATAGTCACTATTCAAACTCCAAATCTTGCAGGACGAGTCAATGGACTACTACAAGAAGCAACAGCTCATGGAGTTGGCCATACTCAACGACACGTTGAGGGAAGAGAGTCCACAAATGAGCCCACAAACGTTCAGGGAGTTGCCCCACAAGAAACAGTTGTAAATGGAGTTTATTTATTTATTTGTATTGGGATAAATTTTATTTGAATATGAGACATGTTTCTTCTTTTATGATTATAATTCTTATATAAGTAACATTTTGAATGACATTGATATGGGGAATATTCTTTCTTTTGTAATTATAAGCTTTTATTATATATTTATATTGAAATCTGATATATTGGTATTAAAAGACAATAGTTTAAAAGACAACGATTTAAAATCGTTATTATTGTTGTCTATCACCCTCAAAGACAACGGTTAAAAACCGTTGTCGTAGCCCCAAAAATTATTGTAACTGGCAGCAGCGTTATTAAAAGTGATCTAAACAACAACGGTTTTAAACCGTTGTCTTTTCATTCAAAGACAACGGTTTTAAACCGTTGCAAAACTGTTGTCGTTTCATTCTTCGACAACGGTTTTAAACCATTGTCGTAGCCCCCACTTTTAACAACACTGTCAATTACAACGGTTTTAAAGAGCCTACGACAACAGTTTTTAACCATTGTCTTTTAATGTTTTTGTTGTAGTAGCCCCAGAGGAGTCTCTACCGATAAAATTTCGGTAGCATCTCTCATGTACTGGTGACAATATGAAGCATAAGTACATATAACCATAGACATACTCATCAGCAGTATATAACAGCCCACACGGCTGGATAAATAACACAACCACGCAGATTTAATATGCAACCCACATGGCTGAAACATAACACAGTGGAAATCACAACATAAGGAACATAAAACACCAGAACAACTAACTGCGAGCCGGCTTGGCTTGACACAATATTAACAAACCAAACATAAGATACCACAAACAATACTCCAAATAACATAATACATAAATACAAGAACCAGTACAAAACCAAAATACAAATAGCGTAAGGAATACCAAAATTATAAGATCGTCCTCGAATGTGACGTGGGACAGGCAGACAGGACCTCCAGGCGACTCCATAAATCCTTTACCTGCTACCTGGCAAAATAACCAGTTTACGGGGTGGTAAGTATAAAGACTCAGCGGGTAATAGACAGATAGTGCATGAGTATAGTAAAGAACTAGAGATACAAAGGTATACAGTCTCGTAGGGAAAATAGCAGATACAACAGTGATATCGTAATAAGTGTCCATACCTGAAACCATATCCTAGGCTAGTAATAGAAGGTCAGGTGTAGCAAAGTCCTGCTACAGTACTGCTCATAACTACATGGGTAACATATGAGGTATATACTTATTAACAATAACTAAGCCAGTGTCTAAACACATACCACAGATATATATCTCAACCTATATAAGCATAATAGCATAAAAAGCAACAACAGTATAAGTAGGCAACAGCAGAATAAGTATGCAACAAAAGTATAAGTACGCAACAGTAGCATAAGTATAATAACAACAACATATGCATGGATGGTCACCCCGCCCGTCTCTCTGCACCACGATCCCTGTATGGTCAAGAGGACGGATCAATGACAATTGTACGACACTCCAGCCGCCACTACTCTCGAGTGACCGAGTGGACAGTTTGCATAGTAGCTACGTAGCAATACGGTCCCTGCTACTCGTAACTCCAGCCGCCAATACCCATGAGTGGTCGAGTGCGGCACGACAGGATAAGCGACACGCTCCAGCCGCCACTACCCATGGAGTGGTCGAGTGTGCGGCCCTGGCCAACGACCCTCTCAACCACAAGGGAGACATGACCACCGACATGCATGCAATGACATGATGCGTAATATGCATCAGTCATCATATATATAAACAGATAATAGGCATGCTACATGAAACCAGCATGCTCAATAAGGTATGTAAACATACAACATACAAAGCAGGTAAACATGGTAACTAGTATCCATATATCCAATATTTAACATCTAACATCAGGTATATAGTATCTGGTATCCAATATCTAATATCTAGTATCTGTTAACTGGTATCTGCTAAATATCATAGATAGCAATGAGAGACTGTATAGAAACAGAAATGAGTATCTCAAAGATTGAGTGGATAAGTATCAAGCTTAAGAAAAATACGAGTGGAGTCAAGATAAACAAAGTAACTATTTGAACATCTAGCTCATGCACTAAGATCAATGTGCTAAAGAGATAAAGCAAGAAGTACCCGTCTTAAATGTAGATCGTGCCAAATACAACCCCACGTTGAGACGCTCGCCTCGAATCAAAGTCCTGTAATCATATAATGTATTTAGCTAATGATATAAGAAGTAAGTAACTAAATAAACTCCCCAACCTAATTAGGGAAAACCCTAATCGAACAATCAACACACTAATCAAATCCCTTCATGAAATAATCCAATCCAATTAGTTAACTCTTCTTATTAAAATACTTTAATTTAATCCAAGAAAGCATGAACCAACAATCCTATTAATCCATTAACTCCTATAGAATTGTGGAATGTGTGTAAGCCTAGTCTGAAACATATTCTGATTTGGGGTAGTCTAGCATATGTGCTGAAGGGAGACACTGATAAGTTGGAATTACGAATAGGAGTTCACTTGTTTGTGGATTATCCTAGAGAAATGAAAGAAGGTTTATAGTCCTAAAAATCATAAGGTCATTGTTAGCACCAATGGTCGATTTTTAGAAGAGGACTATGTTATGAACCACAAGCCCATGAGTAAAATTGTTCTTAAAGAAATAATAGAGGACACATCTAATCTAGTACCAGCAGTACAAGATGAGATACCACAAGAAACTACAACGCATGTCACAAATGATGTACAATTACAGAAACTGGAAGTGTTGTTAGGCAACCTGAAAGATTCATGTTTTGGGAGTGTCTTTGGATTTGATCCCTGGTGAACATGAACCTAATCCCCGGACATATGACGAAGCACTCTAAGATAAAGATGCAGCATCTTGGCAAAAAGCAATGAATTCAGAAATAGAATCTATGTATTCTAACAAAGTCTGGGAGCTAGTAGAACCTTCAAATAGTATAAAAACTATTGGATGTAAATGGATCTATAAAAGGAAAAGAGGGACAGACGGAAAGGTGGAAACCTTCAAAGCTAAGCAAGGCTTATTGCAAAGGGGTATACTCAGAAAGAGGGAATCGATTATGAGGAAACCTTTTCGGCAATAGCTATGCTTAAGTCTATCCGGATACTCTTATCAATTGCTGCTCATATGGATTATGAGATTTGGCAAATGGATGGCAAGACAGTTTTCCTTAATGGAAGTCTTGAAGAAAACATCCATATGAAGTAACCAGAGGGGTTTATTGCAAAGGGCAAAGACCATCTAGTATGTAAGCTCAATCGGTCTATTTATGGACTAAAACAAGCTTCAAGGTCTTGGAACATCCGGTTTAATGAAGTAATCTAGTCCTATGGATTTATATAGTGTCCGAATGAGTCTTGTGTATATAAGAAGTGTGATGGAAATGTGGTGGTATGTCTTGTACTATACATAGATGACATTTTGTTAGTTGGAAACAATAACAAAGTGTTGTCGAAAGTAAGGGTATGGTTGTCCAAGCAATTCGATATGAAGGACTTGGGAGAATGCGCACATATTCTCGGGATCAAGGTAATAAGGGATCGCAAGAAAAGAATGTTGTGCTTATCCCAAGCTTCATATATCGATAAGATCCTAGCTCGTTTTAGCATGCAAGACTCCAAGGAAGGTTTTCTACCTTTTAGGCATGGAGTATCTTTATCTAAAGAGATGTCTCCGAAGACATCAAAAGAGATAGAAGAAATGAAGACAGTTCTTTATTCTTCAGCTGTAGGAAGCCTAATGTATGTTATGTTATGCACGAGACCGGATATTTGTTTTACCGTGGGCATGATTAGCAGATATCAAAGTAATCCAGGACAAGGACATTGGACTACCGTTAAGCATATATTAAAGTACTTGAGAGGGACTAGAGATTATATGCTGGTTTACCAAGCAGATGATTTGCTCCCTTTGGGTTACACGGATTCAGATTTTCAATCAGATAGGGACAATAGTAAGTCAACCTCGGGGGTTTGTGTTTACTTTAGGAAGTGGAGCCATAACAATGGAGTAGTGTTAAGCAGAAATGCATTTCAGACTCCACCATGGAAGCTGAGTATGTGGCAGCCTCTGAGGCAGCCATACAGGCTCAGAAACTTCATGACGGACTTAGATGTGATTCCTGGTTTGCCCAAAATTATTACAGTGTAATGTGATAATAAGTGGTGCAGTAGCAAACTCGAAGGAACCACGAGTCTATAAGGCAAGTAAACACATAGAGTTCAAGTACCACCCAATACGAGACATCGTATAACGAGGAGAAGTTGTTGACGCCTAGATTGCATCAGCAGATAACCCGAATCTTTTCACTAAGGCCCTTAAGGCAAGAGCTTTTAATGGGCATGATGAGGGGATGGGAATCAGATGTATGGCAGCATAGTCTTTTAGTATAAGTGGGAGATTGCTATGATATATACTAAAAGCCTAGCTTTTGTATAAACATTTATAAGAATCACATTGGTCAAATGTCTACATTTATGCTAAGTGTAGTTGTCCGTTTAATTAATATTGTAGATAACATGGTGTGAGGAGGCACACAGAAATTCATGTTATCAGTTCCTTTTAAATTTAAACAGTTGCTCACAACCAAGATGGAATGAGACAAACCATTGGAGTGGTTGTAGTGTAATTAAGTATTAGTTTATCTTGACTAATAAATTACACTAGTACACTATGTGTGTATTGAGTAGGACCATTTGAGGTAGTATCTTTTTATACTGACTATATAAAAGAACAATACCACTGTTTTTATGGAAGTGTGTACTCTTAATCATGATATAATAACAATCACATATAATTAATATTTATTTCTTTAATTTATCAAAGGGTGTGATTTAGCTCGTTAAATCAATAGGCCCAATAAGTTGGGAAATGATATTATTTATATGGTGTGTTGTTGATTATAGAATAAATTGTGTCCTAGTAATCTAGGTTAATGATGTCCCCTTGAGGAGCTCATAAGGATTGTCATGTAAACCCTACAGGTGGACTTAGTCCGACATGACTATAAGGTTGAGTGGTACTACTCTTGGAGCTATATATTAATTAAGTGAGTTGTCAGTAACTCATTTAATTAGTGGGCATTCAATATCTTAAACACAGGGAGACTAGCACACTCATGATAAGAAGGAGCTCATATAATAATATGGAATTGGCGCGGTAGACGGGAAGCTCAAGCTCATCAAGAGACCAAAACCAATTACTCCTCCCGGTCCCTATTGTAGCCTCTTATTTATAAAGTCTTATATATCCATCAAAAACCCAACTTTTTACCCACTTCTTGGTGGTCGGCCAAGCCTAGCTTGGAGCCCAAGCTAGGGTCGGCCAAACCAAACCAAGTTGTGAGTCAAGTTATGGCCGGCCCTAGCTTGGAGCACAAGCAAGGGTGGTCGGCCACATATAGATTAAAAGGAGATTTTAAATCTTTCCTTATGTGGAAGCCATGGTTTTAAAAGAGAGTTTTAAAGATTTTAAATCTTTCCTTTTATAGCTTTCTACAAAGGATTAAGAGAAATGTTTGATATCTTTCATTATTTGTAGTTAAAAGGAATATTTTCATTTTTGATAAAACTTTCCTTTTTAGTAACCATCCACATGTTTTAAAAGAAAGATTTTAATTTATATAATTTTCTTTTACAACCAACAAGGGATTTAAAGAAATAAATTTTTTAATTAAAATTTCTTACTGGAAACAAATAAGGAAGTTTTAATTTCATGTTTAAAACTTTCCTTATTTGGAATTAAGGGGGTGGCCGGTCATGACAAGAAGAAAAAGATGTTTTAATTTTTTTTGTTTTAAAACTTTCCTTTTTAGTTATTGGCAAGGAATATAAGGAAGTTTTAATTATGTTTAAAATTTTTCTTATTTACCAAGACCAAGGAATATAAAAGAGGAGGAGGGAGTGCCTCACCCAAGAAATACATCTTCTATTTCTCCTCTCTTATTCCTTGTGGCCGGCCCTTCTTATTCTCTTTCTCTTCTCCTTTGGTGGTCGGCGGTATCATCTCTTGGAGCTTGGTTGGTGGCCGGATTTTGCTTAAGGAAGAAGAAGAGAAAGGAGACATTGTTTCCTAGCATCCCTGGGTGATTGGTTGGTGGCTGAAGCTCATCATCCTTTGGAGGTTGTTGGTGGCCGAAACTTGGAAGCAAGAAGAGAAGGCTTGGGTGGATTTCATCTTTGTAGATCGTTGCCCACACGACGTCCAAGAGAAGGAGAGGAATACAATAGAAGATCAAGAGGTCTATAAGCTACAAAAGGTATAACTAGTTATTAGTTTCCGCATCATAACTAGTTCATCTTTTTGTATAGATCTTAAAAAACAAAACACAAGAGGTTATCAGTTTATGTTATCATTTTTGTTATCGATTTTGTTATCGATTTTATGTTTTCGATTTCATGTTTCGATATTGTGTTTCTATTGAGGTCTCTATAGTTAAACCTAGTTTACTGTAAGAAGTTAAATACCCGATTTATTTGTGAGGCTTTGTCTAGAAAGTGATGGATGATCTCATACCCAAGAAGGTCTAGTGTCTCACCATGTTTAACTTGGAAGCCAATCTTTGAAATAGATATTTGATAACTTCTGTAATATGGTTTAACTTAGGAAAATCACATCAGTTGAACTTGGAGTAAGAATGTTAAGTTTCGTTCCCAATCCAAGTTTAACTTATAAAGGGAAATTTGGATTAATAATGTTAAGTATCATTTGCAATCCAAATTTAACTTTAATAGAGCACATGGGTAGCTAGGATAGTTCTATGCTTGTACAAATTTTTTGTACAGGGGAGCTAGGACGGTATTCTGAGTAGAAACCAACAGCTGCTTACTTTGAATGTTCCTGATAGTTGCGAAGCAGCTAACTAAGAGTCCGAGTGGATGAGGATTTTTGTAGCTCCGACGTGTCGAGCTGCCTATAGGCTGGCTATCAAAGCTTCATACTTGGTTTCATTATTCGTCGCCTGATAATCCAGCCGAACGGACAACTGTATCCGATCCTCCCTGGGTGAAATTAATAGAATGTCGATCCTGCTGCCTTGCCAAGTGGATGAGCCGTCAACGTAAATTTTCCAAGTTTCATCTGGCTCGGTATTCTGGACTTTAGTGACGGAATCATGTAAGGCTTGAGCTTTAATCACCGTTCTGGGCTGATATTGAATGTTAAAGTCACCCAACTCGGTTGCCCACTTGATCAGCCGTCCGGACACCTCGGGGTTTAGAAGGACCCTTCCTAGGACACTGTTGGTCATAACAACGATCGAATGCGCTAGGAAGTATAGGCGGAGTCTTGAGTCGCTAAAACTAATGCATATGCTAATTTTTCAAGACAAATGTAGTGGGATTCAACACTTTTCAATATATGACTCAAAAAATACACGAGTTATTGTTCGCGACTGTTTTGCTTTACCAATGCTAAGCCAACCACATACTTGGTAGATGATAGGTAGATCCAGAGTGGCTTGCCAGCGCTCGGCTTGGCTAATACAGGCAAGGAGTTGAGATATTCCTTAAGCTCTTCCAACGCCTTATCACATTTTGCATCCTATTGGAATTTTGTCGCCTGGCACAACACCTTGAAGAATGGATTATTCCGATCGAACGACTTAGAGATAAACCTTGATAGCGCGGTGATCCGTCCAGTCAGCTATTGGACCTCCTTCAAGTTACGGGGTGGGGGTATGTCTTGTAGTGCCTTCACATTGCTCAGATTCACCTCGATGCCCCGTTCGGTGATGATGTATCTAAGGAAGCGGTCACTCTTTATACCGAACAGACATTTGCTCGAGTTCAACTTTATCCCATATGCCCTTAAGGTTCAGCATGTTTCTTCAGTATCTGCACAAAGATCAGTAGCTCAAAGAGATTTTATTAATATATCATCAAGATATACCTTCATGTTACGGCCAATTTGTCAACGGAACACTTTATTGATCAGCCTCTGGTAGGTGGCGCTGACATTCTTCAATCCGAACAGCATAACATTGTAGCAATGCATTCTGTCGTCGGTGATGAAGCTGACCTTCTCTTGATCTTCCAAAGCAAGCAGCACTTGGTGGTATCCTTGGTACGCGTTGAGCATGCAGATCAACTTGCAGGCTGCCTTAGAGTCCACCATCTGATTGATTCTAGCAGCGGATAGAAATCCTTCGAGCATGCCTTATTCAAGTTGCGAAAGTCGATGCAGACTAGAGCCGTCAATTTGGGTTAAGCCCATCGGGTTGGCCCGCCCCGTCAAACTAATTAAGCGGGTTGGGTTAGAATTTTATCAACCCAAGTCCGCTGTGGGCCGACCCGCCTAGGCCCGCGACCCGCGCGGGTCGGCCCGGGATGGGCTTGGGTTGGCCTGCAGGTTGAGAAACACATGTAAGCAGTTTATATCAATAGTCAATGCTGCAACTGCGAGAGTACCAGGGGTTAAATTATAGCATTTCATTATCTTCTTCGTTGAGAGGAATACTAATTAGGAAAAATCCATACTTGTAAAGTTGAGTGTGATAGACAAAAGTTACAGAAATATATATGCACACAAAGTCGATTAATCTTAAAAGTAGATGACCTTCTTATTTGATTCGTTTATGGGATAAATCTGAAACATACATTATGCACAATGAAGAGTTTGGTGTGTGTACCCAAACTAGATGACCTTCTTAAAAGTAGATGATCTTCTTATTTGATTCGTTTACACACGTACAGCTAGGGTACCACTGATCTAAACTGCTCAACGCACAACCAGGAGTCCTAATTACTATTCCTCTTCGTTGCACAATTTTATGACAGTTTATTATCTTTTTTTGTTATAATTTTAAAATAAAAATAGTACTTTTGATCCAACATAAGTACTTGTTTATGTCCATTTATATTTAAAATACTTGTTTATGAATACATTTGATTGATAAAATATTTCTGAAATAAAACATTGAAGATATGAACTCTTTTTTTTTTTTTTTTTTTTTAAAAATTTGATAGGCCCGTGGGTTGGCCCGCCAAACCCGCGACCCGCCTTGGATTGGGTTGGGTTGGAAATTTCTCAACCCGCCAAGTTGACGGCCCGCTCCGCCCCGTCCCGCCAAATGGTGGGCCCGCCACGGGCCGACCCGCCCCGCCATGGGTTGGCCCGTTTGACAACTCTAATGCAGACCCTCAACTTATTGCCCAGCTTAGAGACTAGCACGACATTAGCGAGCTAGCTCGAGAATTAGACTTCCCGTATGTGTCTAGCCTGCAACAATTTTTCAATCTCCGCCTAAATGATTAGGTTCTACTCTGCACTGAAGTCCCTCTTTGTCTGCTTCACAGGCCTAACATCCGGTCAGACGTGAAGCATGTGTTGAGCCACACTCGGTGAAATCTGAGGGAGCTCATGTGTCAACCAAGTGAATACGTCGTGATTTTATATGAGGCAGGTGACCAGCTCAGTCTTCTTCTCGCTTTCCAGGTCGGCGACAACAAAGGTAGTTGCTTCCGATCGGCTTGGGTAAATATGCACCTCCTCCTTTTCATTATAGACCAGCGTATAAGGTTTCTTTGTGATAGCGTTCACCTCCAAGTATGGGTTCTTCCGAGAGGCCCTTACATCAGATTTGACCATCTCGACGTAGCATCGTCGAGCGATCAACTGGTCGCCTTTGACTTTACCTACCTTGTCGTCCACTGGGAATTTGATCTTCTAGCAGAAGGTGGATACCACCGCTTGGAATAACTCATTGAGTGCTAGTCAGTCCGATATGACATTGTAGGCCGACAGTGCATCCACCACAATGAAATTTGTGGTCCTTGTCCGCTTGAGCGAGACGGCCAGGTGGACTTGGCCGATCAGTAACACTTCATTGCCTGTAAATTCGTAGAGTGGAGTCATCATGGGCAGCAAATTGCTCCGATCAATTTGTAGTTGATCGAACGTCTTCTTGAATATGATATTCACCGATCTCCCTGTGTCAACAAAGGTTTGGTGAATAACATAGTTAGCGATTAACACTCAGATGATCAGTGCGTCATTGATAACTAGCATTTTTATTGGTTATTTTGGCTCTTATTCTTGATATTTTTACCTTCTCACATGCTTAATTTTATGGTTATATTATATTTTGTGAGTAGAATATATTTTAGACTTAATTATAATTTTTCTATAAATTATAGAATTTAATTTCATGTTTTTATGTGGTTTTGTAGGAAACTCAAAGAGTCATAGATTAAGGTTGAGCCGAATCAAATTTGGCCTGATTTAGAGGTTAACGGAGGAGATCAAACTAAATTAATATGAACCATTGATCCAGATCAAGAGAGATCTTATTCCTTCATCCAGATCAAAACATCATGCCCTTGATCTAGATCTGAAATGATATACACCATTGGATCCAAGCAAGAAGGCAACTTGATCCGGACCACTCATCTCTTCATCAGCTAGATCAAATGGTCAGATCCTCATCCATCTTCCTTACAAGGATGGACGACCCAGATTAAAGGTGGAGAAAACCATTCTCTTTACTTCTCACACGACTGGCACAATGGTGACATCTTCTATGTTCACGATCTCTCCTTCCTCGCGGGCTAGGGCAAGCGACTACTACCACACCAGCGCCTCTTTTCTTTTTCCCACCGGCCGACGACTCTTCCCTTACATTCATTGCCACCGGCTGGCCCTCCACAGCTACCCTTCTTCTTCTTAATTTCCTCGGCAACGGTGCCAATTTGATACAACTTGTTTTTGTCGCGTTGAAACGATATCAAATGAATTAAGTACTGAACCCCCTCTAACTACACTAATGCAGTATAGAAAAGACTGAGGTCGTCTCCCAACAAATGCAACAACAGGATGGTAAACTTAGGATCGCATGTTATTCCTATTTTGGGAATTTTTAATATGGAATTGGGGGTTTTGGGTTTTGATTTTAAAGCCTACAAATGGAAAGAAAAGCAAGTAAGAAACTAATCTAATGCTAGAATGAAATCTAACTAAGTGTTAACAATTAATCCACAACGCATTATCACTCTACGCTATGATTTCACCATCAACACACTTAAACTAAGGAAGGAAATAGCAAAACATTAAATGAAATCTAATCTAATAAATAAAAGATAATGTAAGTAATAAAGCTAAATCTAGCCTAACTATAATTGTAGAAAATATAAGGCAACATGAAGTAAAGTAAAACAAAGCATTTAACGAACCCTATGTTGGTTAGTCCTAGGAAAAACGTACCGGTTCCACTATACAAAAATTTTGTACAAGTGTCAAACCTTTCCTTAAATAAGCTATTGTGTTCTTTAGAAGTTAAATTAGGAATCACAGACGGAACTTAACATCATTGATTTCAAATTTAACTTATCTGTTCTTAATGGTTTAGATTTGAATCGCAAGCAGAACTTAACACTATTGATTCAAATCCACCTATGTTATTAATTTCATTAAATATTAATTTTTAAAATTGGCTTTCAGGACTGTATGGCGAGGCACATGACCTTCTTGGATATGGGAGCAACCACCACCACCTAGATAAATCCTTTTAAGAAAAGCTAATATTTAATTTCCTTAAATAACTCTAGGTTAACCAAAAAGAACAATCGAATCACAAATTCGAAAAAGAAGAAAACACAAACTCGAAAAACTAATTCGAAAAAAACTAGATCTAATGCCTCTTGTGTTTGGAATTCTTACAAAGAAAAATAACTAGCATGATGCAGAAAACAATTGCTAATTATACCTTCTCTTTATATGCAAATAACCTCGAGATCTTCTGCCGTATTCCTCGCCTTGCCTTGGACGTCGTGTGGGCGACGATCCTCCAAGATGAACACCACCCAAAAGCTTTCTTCCTCTTCCTCTTCCTCTAAAATCCGGCCACCACCACCACCAAGGAGAAGAGAGAAAAGGGAAAGGAGAAGGAGAAGGGCCGGCCACCAAGAGATCCTCCAAGTAAGAGAATAAGAGTTGTGTCTCATGAGTTCTCCTCACCCCTTCTTTTATATTAGTTGCCCAAGACAAATAAGGGAAGAATTTTTATAAAAATTAAAAATCTTCCTCTAATTATTCCTTTTCTTTCCTCTTGATTGAATCAATCACCAAAAATAAATTGATGATTTTATTTTTTTCAATTTGGCCGGCCACCTTGCTTGGGCACCAAGCAAGGGTGGCCGACCCCCTTAAAGAGGAAGGAAATATTTTTTTATAAAATTTTACAAGAAGAAATTTTCTTATAAAATTTTACAAGTTCTCTTTCCTAAAGTGGATGTTAAAAAGGAAAGCTTTAAAAAATTAAAATCATATTTTAAAATTTAAAACTTCTCTTCAAAAATTTATTTTTTTAACATGAATAGAAAATTTTAATTTTTAAAACTTCTCTTCCTTTTTTTCTAAAACCATGAGGATGGTTTAAAAGGAAAGTTTTAAAACTTTTAAAATTCTCTATTAAAACATGTGGCCAAATTTAAATAAGGAAACTTTTAAAAATTAAAATCTCTCATTCAAAACTTATAGTTTTCTACCAAGAGAAGATTTTAAAAATTTAAAACAACCCTCCTTGCTTGAATTATTGTGATCGGGCCCTACATGCTTGGTCACCAAGCAATAGGGTCGACCCCTATAGAAGAGGATATGGCTGGTCATTGCTTGGTCACCAAGCAATGGACCGACCCCCTTCTTGTACACCAAGAAGGACCTTACATTTGGATGGACTTGAGACTATAATGAAGCTACGACAGGGACCTAGAGGAGAAATTGGTTTTGTCCTTCCGATGAGCTTGAGTATCCTGTGTTCGTCCCGAACACACAACTCAAGTTCATCAATAATAACTCATTCCACTAGAGAGTTATTATCGCACTACTGCACCAATCTCAAATTACATTATGGGCTCCTTCTTATCATGAGTGTGTTAGTCTCCCTGTGTTTAAGATAACGAATGTCCACTAATTAAGTAAGTTACTGACAACTCACTTAATTAATATCTAACTCCAAGAGTAGTACCACTCAACTTCATTGTCATGTCGGACTAAGTCCACCTATAGGGTTTAACATGGCAATCCTTATAAGCTCCTCTTGGGGACATTCTCAACCTAGATAACTAGGACACAGATTCCTTCTATAATCAACAACACACACTATAAGTAATATCATTTCCCAACTTATCGGGCATATTGATTTATCGAGTTAAACCTCACCCTTTGATAAGTCAAAGAAATAAATATTAAATATATGTGCTTGTTATTATATTAGGATTAAGAGCACATAATTTCATAATAACTAAGGTCCAGTTCTTTTATTAAGTCAGTACAAAAAGAACTTACTTAAAATGGTCCTACTCAATACACTTAGAGTGTACCAATGTAATTTATTAATCAAGAGAAACTAATACTTAATTACACTACGACTATTCCAATGGTTTGTTCCTTTCCATCTTAGTCGTGAGCAACTGTTTATAACTTATAATGAACCGACAACATGATCTTCTGAGTGTGACACCACATACCATGTTAGCTACTATATAAATTAATTGAACAATTACATTTAACAAATTAATGTAGATATTGACCAATGTGATTCTTTTATTTTAAAAATAAATGTTTACAAAAGCTAGGCTTTTAGTATACACTCTAACAATCTCCCACTTATACTAAAAGACTAAGCTGCCATATCTGCTGCCATACATCTGATTCCTATCCCCTCCATATGTCGATCAAAAAATTTCGCCGGAAGGGCCTTAGTGAAGGATCTGCCAAGTTATCTTCTGATGTAATCTTGGCGACGACAACTTCTCCTCGCTTGACGATGTCTCGTATCAGGTGGTACTTGCGCTCTATATGTTTACTTGCCTTATGGGCTCGTGGTTCCTTCGAGTTTGCAACTGCACCGCTATTATCACAATAAATTGTGATGATTTTGGTAAACTAGGAATCACATCTAAGTCCATTAGAAAGTTCCTGAGCCATACAGCTTCTTTGGTTGCCTCAGAGGCTGCCACATACTCAGCTTCCATGGTTGAGTCCGAGACGCATTTCTGCTTAACACTCCTCCATGCAATGACTCCACCTCCTAAAGTAAACACATAGCCTGACATAGACTTACTATTGTCCCTATCTGATTGGAAGTCCGAATCCGTGTAACCCACAGGGAGCAAATCGTCTGCTTGGTAGACTAGCATATAATCTCTAGTCCTTCTCAAGTACTTCAATATATACTTTACAGCAGTCCAATGTCCTTGCCCAGGGTTACTCTGATATCTGCTAACCATGTCCACGACAAAATAGATATCAGGTCTCGTACACAGCATTGCATACATAAGGTTTCCTACAGCCGAAGTATAAGGAACTGCCTTCATATCCTCCATCTCCTTTGATGTCTTCGGAGACATCTCTTTAGATAAGGCTACTCCATTCCTAAAAGGTAAGAAACCTTTCTTGGAGTTCTGCATGCTAAAACGAGCAAGGATTGTATCTATATTTAAAGCATGGGATAGACACAACATTCTTTTCTTGCGATCCCTTATAACTTTGATCCCAAGAATGTGTCCACATTCTCCTAAGTCCTTCATATCAAATTGTTTGGACAATCATATCCTTACGTCCGATAATACCTTGACATTGTTGCCAATTAACAAAATATCATCTACTTATAGTACAAGAAATACCACCACGTTTCCGTTACACTTCTTGTATACACAAGACTCATCCGGACACTGAATAAATCCATATGATTGTATTACTTCATTAAACCGGATGTTTCAAGATCTTGAAGCTTGCTTCAGTCCATAAATGGACCGATTGAGCTTGCACACTAGATGCTCTTTGTCTTTTTCAATGAATCCCTCTGGTTGCTTCATATGGATGTTTTCTTCAAGATTTCCGTTAAAGAAAGCTGTCTTGATATCCATTTGCCAAATCTCAAAATCCATATGAGCAGCAATGGATAAGAGTATCCGGATAGACTTTAGCATAGATACCGGTAAAAAAGTCTCCTCATAATCAATTCTCTCTTTCTGAGTATGCCCTTTCGCAACAAGCCTTGCTTTGAAGGTTTCTACCTTCCCGTCTGTCCCTCTTTTCCTTTTATAGATCCACTTGCATCCAACGACATTTACACCATCAGGTGGTTCTACAAGCTCCCAGACCTTATTAGAATACATAGACTCTATTTCAGAATTCATTGTCTTTTGCCAATATACTGTATCTATATCTTGGAGTGCTTCGTCATATGTCCAGGGATCAGGTTCATGTTTACCCGGGATCAAGTCCGAAGACTCTCCCAAAAATATGAATCTCTCAGGTTGTCTTACAACCCTCCCACTACGACGAGGCACTGTCTCTGGTTATGTATCATGTGTAACACATGTTGCAGTTTCTTGTGGTACTTCATCTTGTACTGTTGGTATTAAAGTAGACGTGTCCTCTCTTATTTCTTCTAGAACTATTTTACTCATGGGCTTATGGTTCATTACATAATCTTCTTCTAAAAATCGAGCATTGGTGCTAATAATGATCTTCTGATTTTTAGGATTATAAAACAAACCACCTTTCATTCCTTTAGGATATCCTACAAACAGACAAACTTCTGTACGTGATTCCAACTTGTCAGTATCTCCCTTCAGCACATGTGCTGGACTACCCTATATCCGGATATGATTCAGACTAGGCTTACACCCATTCCATAATTCCATGGGAGTAGAAGGAACTGTTTTAAAAGGTACCATATTCAGAATGTACACTGCTATTTCTAAAGCATATCCCCAAAATGAATTTGGTAATTCTAAATAACTCATCATCGATCTAACCATTTCCATAAGAGTCCTATTCCTTCATTCTATCACACCATTCTGTTAGGGTGTACCAGGTGCAGACAATTGGGATTGAATCCCGACTTTTGATAACTAATCCCTAAACTTTTCAAAGAGGTATTCGTCACCACAGTCAGACCGTAGTGTCTTGATACTTTTACCAAGACGTTTCTCCACATCAGCCCTATATTCTTTGAACTTGTCAAAGCATTCAGACTTACGGCGCATCAGGTAAATGTATCTGTATCTTGAATAATCATCTATAAAGGAGATGAAGTATTCATAACCACCTCTTGCCTGGATAGACATAGGACCACACAAATCAAAATGAATCAGTTCTAACGCATCTTTGGCTCTATACTCTTTGGCCTTAAAAGGTCTCTTGGTCATTTTACCTTCCAAGCAGGATTCACATGTTGGAAAGTTTTCCAACTCTAATGAATCCAAGAGTTCATCGGCTACAAGCCTTTGAATCCTACTTAAGTTAATATGACCAAGCCTTAGATGACAAAGATACGTTTGGTTCATTTCCGAAGGCTCTTTTCTCTTATTAGAGTTAGAAGATGTATTATTAATTTCCATATTTTGCTTTGTGGGAGAAATTGGATTTAAAGTATATAAATTGTCAACCAATGCACCAGAATAGATAATCACCTTATTTCTCTTTATAACGACATTGTTACTAAAGGAAACAGAATATCCATCCAAATACAGTTTAGAAATTGAAATTAAATTCTTTCTAAAATTGGGTACATAAAGACAATTTCTTAAAATCAAACTTCTATTCCTATCAAAAGATAAGTAGGCGTCTCCCACTTCAACAGCTGTCACCTTAGTAGCATTGCCCATGTAGACGGTTATCTCTCCATCAAATAGTCGTCGGGTTTCCTAGAACCCCTGCAAAGAATTACAGACATGATCAGTGGCTCCCGTATCTACACACCAAGTGCTGGTAGATAACACCGCTAAACATGTTTCAACTACTAGAGCATGAGATATACCTTTATTGTTCTGATTCCTACGAGGACAGTCCACCTTCCAATGTCCTAACTGCTTGCAGATGAAGCACATACCCTTCGGCTTCTTCATTCCAGCTTTTTGTCCCTGAGGTTTATTCACTCTCTTTGTTGAAAAGACCTGTTTCTTCTTCTTCTTGCCTTTCGGCTTAGAAGTAGAACCATTTTCAGCATAGTGAATCTGAGAACTTTGACGAAATATACCTTCTGTTGCCTGTAGTTCTGTCAGAAGTTCCGCTAACGTATACTCTCTTTTCTTCATGTTATAGTTCAGGCGGAACTGCTCAAAACTTCTAGGTAGTGTTTGGAGAATTATATCGACCTGGGTTTCCCCATCGATTTCTCCTCCAAGAACTTATATTCCGTTCAAATAGGCCATCATTTTGAGGATATGATCCCTTACGGGTGTTCTCTCAGACATGGTGGCTGTCATTAATTTTCTTATTGCCTCTTGCCTAGTAGTCCGACTCTGGTGCCCAAAGAGTTCTTTGAGACTGTTCATTATATCATAAGTTATTGGTAAATCTTGATGCTGATGTTGCAATACATTTGACATTGATGCCAAAATGTAACACCGCGCCATCTCATCAGCTTTTACCCATTTCTTATGATACTCAATTTCCTCTGGGATAGAGTCACCGTCAGGTGCATCAAGGCAAGCCTCAGTGAGTACAAACTTATAGCTTTCAGCAGTAAGAACAATGTCCAGGTTTCTTTTCCAATCAATATAGTTGGGACTAGTAAGTTTGTTCTCTTTCAGTATAATGGCCAGTGGGTTGAAAGTCATCTTAAGAATCACAAAAATAAACTTTGGTCAAGACTCTAAATTTAGAATAATATTGATTCCTCAAACAATACTATTTTAAATTAACCAACATCTCAAATCATCGTTAATATTGCATGCCACGTTAGTGTGGACGTATACAAATTCAACATTTGTAAGAGGAGGGTGTGACCCATTGATTTTATTATCTTGTCATCCTAACTTTATGACAAATAAAATTAATAGTTGGTTTCACTTTGGTCACACAAAATAATAGCAGTGACTCCGTTGGGGAGGATACTATTGAATGCATCTAAGTGTATATCATTACTTGATACTAAGTCCATTAAATAGGATTGTGCCCCTTCAGTTGGAGAAGATCACACGCTCCTAAATAATTTCCTATAACCATCCATAAAGGAAGTTTGATCTAGTGATCCGCAACAAACTCATCCGTTGTGGAGGGAGGTACTCAGAGCTAACACGCAAGCTTGTTACATCACTTACAAACCAGTAATGGAGACCATGGGATTTATTAAAATCCCTCTCCCACTTAGTTTTTTAAAAATGAGGATTTTAACCTATGCTAGCATGCATCACATGCACATAAACATCACAGTAAACATCACAGTAAATAAAAGGAATAAATTTGAAAATTAATTTTCCAACTATTATGACATTTTCCTTCACTGTCTTTAGTATGCTCCAACCCTAGCTGCTGTCATCTTTAGCCACCGCCATCGGGTCGAGTTGTCACATCTAACTTCCTTTTTATTCCGCTGCGCCTCTGGTCGTCATATAGCATCACGCCTCGCAAAGATACGATCCGCGACAAATATAGAATTTTACAAATATCGATCCTATACTCCATAAAGGAATGTATATGTATTCTAGATCGAACAAAAATAAAATTCTAAAAATAATACAGCTTCTGCTGTATTTGATACATACAACCATGCACAAAAAATAATGCCCTTGACATGTCCAAGGGTCCAATCACACACAATATCTAAATGTCATAATAGTTGGAGTCTGCAACCACAAAGTTAGCACATCCTACTATTATCCTGCCTAAATTATGTATGACATGTACATAATTAATTTGAAAACCAAAACACAAAGAGGCAAACCCTAGCTCTGATACCAATTGTTGGTTAGTCCTAGGAAAAACGTACCGGTTCCACTGTACAAAAATTTTGTACAAGTGTCAAACTTTTCCTTAAATAACCTATTGTGTTATTTAGAAGTTAAATTAGGAATCGCAGACGGAACTTAACATTATTGATTCCAAATTTAACTTATCTATTCTTAATGGTTTAGATTTGAATCACAAGCGGAACTTAACACTATTGATTCAAATTCACCTATGTTATTAATTTTATTAAATATTAATTTTCAAAATTGACTTCCAGGACTGCATGGCGAGGCACATGGCCTTCTTGGATATGGGAGCAACCACCACCGCCTAGACAAAGCCTTTTAAGGAAAGCTAATATTTAATTTCCTTAAATAACTCTAGGTTAACCAAAAAGAATAATCGAATCACAAATTCGAAAAAAAAACACAAACTCGAAAAACTAATTTGAAAAAAACTAGATCTAATGTCTCTTGTGTTTGGAATTCTTACAAAGAAAAATAACTAGCATGATGCGGAAAACAATTGCTAATTATACCTTCTCTTTGTATGCTAATGACCTCGAGATCTTCTGTCGTATTCCTCGCCTCGCCTTGGACGTCGTGTGAGCGACGATCCTCTAAGATGAATACCACCCAAAAGCTTTCTTCCTCTTCCTCTAAAATCCGGCCACCACCACCACCAAGGAGAAGAGAGTAAAGGGAAAGTAGAAGTAGAAGGGCCGACCACCAAGAGATCCTCCAAGCAAGAGAATAAGAGTTGTGTCTCATGAGACATCCTCACCCCTTCATTTATATTAGTTGCCTAAGGTAAATAAGGGAAGAATTTTTACAAAAATTAAAACTCTTCCTCTAATTTTTCCTTTTGTTTCCTCTTGATTGAATCAATCACCAAAAATAAATTGATGATTTTATTTTTTTTCAATTTAGCCAGCCACCTTGCTTGGGCACCAAGCAAGGGTGGTCGGCTCCCTTAAAGAGGAAGGAAATATTTTTTTATAAAATTTTACAAGAAAAAAATTTCTTATAAACTTTTACAAACTCTCTTTCCTAAAATGGATGTTAAAAAGGAAAGCTTTTAAAAATTAAAACCATATTTTAAAATTTAAAACTTTTCTTCAAAAATTTCCTTTTTTTTTAACATGAATAGAAAATTTTAATTTTTAAAACTTCTCTTCCTTTTTTCTAAAACCATGAGGATGGTTAAAAAGGAAAGTTTTAAAACTTTTAAAATTCTCTATTAAAACATGTGGCCAAATTCAAATAAGGAAAGTTTTAAAAATTAAAATCTCTCTTTTAAAACTTATAGTTTTCTACAAAGAGAAGATTTTAAAAATTCAAAACAACCCTCCTTGTTTGAATTATTATGGTCGGCCCCTACATGCTTGGTCACCAAGCAATAGGGTCGGCCCCTATAGAAGAGGATGTGGCCGGCCATTGCTTGGTCACCAAGCAATGGACCGGCCCCCTTCTTGTACACCAAGAAGGACCTTACATTTGGATGGACTTGGGACTATAATGAGGCTACGACAGGGACCTAGAAGAGAAATTGGTTTTGGCCTTCCGATAAGCTTGAATATCCCGTGTTCGTCCCGAACACACAACTCAAGTTCATCGATGATAACTCATTCCACTATAGAGTTATTATCGCACTACCACACTAATCCCAAATTAAATTATGGGCTCCTTCTTATCATGAGTGTGTTAGTCTCCCTGTGTTTAAGATAACGAATTTCCACTAATTAAGTAAGTTACTGACAACTCACTTAATTAATATCTAACTCCAAGAGTAGTACCACTCAACTTCATTGTCATGTCAGACTAAGTCCACCTGTAGGATTTAACATGGCAATCCTTATGAGCTCCTCTTGGGGACATTCTCAACCTAGATAACTGTTAGCTAGAGCCCTAGAGTCAATCATTTGATGATTGTATTATGGACTTGTTGTGTCATATTCTATATAAATAAAGGCATTTGGTTTTTGGTTATTATACTTACTTGTATTGGTGCCAAATAAACTAAGTATAATAACATCCTTGAGTAGAAGGTTCTTACCTATTTCAATCGATTGGTTGAATCGATAGTGAGATGATATAGGGAACACTACTCTTAATCATTCCTAGTCGAGTATTAACATTCAGGGACAATGTTAATGCAATAAGACTAGCATATAGGTCAACTCAATGACTTGATCTCACAAGTCATGGATATAGAGATATCAAGTTGACACATGGGTATGCATTAGAGAATGTATACTGAATGACCCACCATGAGAAAGTATCATGGATCGCTATATGAGTGTCATATACTTTCTCATGTGGCTATTAGTATGACTACTAGTCCTTAGACCTGAAGTCACCATGGTTCCCTACATAAGGAGTTATGTACTTTGGTTTCGTCAAACGTCACCCGTAACTGGGTGGACTATAAAGGCGATTACTGGGTATGTAACGAATTATGCAGAGGGATGTGAGTGATGTAGATGGGATCTATCCCTCCTATATGACGGGAGCGACATCGATATTCTTGATAGAGTGAGACCACGAAGTGCATGGTCATGCCCAAATGAGTCAATATGAGATATTGAGCTCATTTGATTTAGTGAGTCTACTTGGAGTTCAAGATTTAGATTGATTAGAGGATGACACGGTCTATGCCTCACATTGATAAATCTAGCTGTCTAGGATAGAAGGACACTTGTCATATATTGTGAAGAGTCACAATTGGTAGTCACAAGGTGATGTTGGATCTCAACATTCTTGTAACTTGGGTAGTAATGATGTATTGCAAGATATCGCTCATTACTTATGCTTCTAAATGAGTTTAGGGGCATTGCCAACGTTACAAGAACCTATTGGGTCATACACAAAGAACAAGTGGATGGAGATTAGGTTCATATGATGAACCAAGAGGATTAGACTCATGTGATGAATCAAATTGGATTAAGAGTAATCCTAATTGGGCTAATTGAGTTGGACTCAAGTTGATTCATATGTTCAATGAGTCTAATTTAGATTATGACTCATTGAATCAATTTAATTAAATGAATTAGATTTATTATATTAAATTGGATTGAATTAAATGGTTGGATTAGATCAACCATGAGAGAGATTAAGTCAAGTTTGACTTGACTTGAGAGGAAGAGGAAGAGGAAGAGTCAAGTTTGACTTGACTATTTGCCACATCATTAGTGATTTGGCATTAGGAGGACTAATGATGATGTGCCACATCATCAAAGTGTGCCACCTCATGGGGGTTACAAATCTATTCTCTTTAATGGCCACATTTAATGAGAATGGGGGTTACCTTTTTGGTTTTGAATGAGAATGAATTTTTTCATTCACTCACATTCACATCATCTTCTTCCTCAAGCTCTCTTTTTTGCTCCTTCTCTTCTCTTGGTCGTGGGTTTCAAGCAAGGGAGAAGAAAGGAGAGTGAATCTAATCCAAGAAGAAAGGTTAGTGAAAGTCACATAGAGATTTTAGAGGAGTGTGTTCTCTTCTTTTCCTTTCTTCTTCTTCCAATCCCATCCGAGAGCATCAAGAAGTGCTAGCACACTTGTGGTGTTCTCTTCTCCATCCTTGTGTGTTAGAGAACACATCTTGTTCATGTGGATACTTCTAGAGAGTTGTCTACTTTGACAACTAGAGATCCGGCATCTCCTTGGACAAGCGGGACTCGCGAAGGGCACGCATCGAAGGTATAAGATTTTTCTCCATGTAGATCTAAGTGTAGATCTAGTTAAACACGTACTCGTAGTTTTTTGAAGTTTTTTTCTTTGCACGGATCCGTTGGCTAGGGAGTTTCGGGGTTTCCGCGACGCGAAAAAGTGGTTTTCGCGGCCCGAAAAACCCAACAGTGGTATCAGAGACACGTGCGAAGACGAATACGAGTTTATTTTGGTTTTTATGAAAAATAAACATTCTGTGAATTTCTGTAATTTCATGAATTTTATAGTTTTAAAGGGTATTTTTCTCGTAGAAGCGGAGCACAAGTGTTTAGACACTTGTAGGCTTCGACTACCGAGAAGTTTTTCCCGTAACGGCAATGTTTCGACCCAAAACCTTTTGGGACAGCGGGCTAAGGCGCTGTAGGATCGCTTAGGAGCAACTCGCGATGGTTAGATCGCGGGTAGGGGTACTGCCCCTAACCCCGCAAGGGGATTTGCTCCGCGATTGAGCCCGAAATCGCTAATCGGGACCGCCGGAAAAAAAAATTACTCATAAAATTGTAAAAATTATGAAAAAATTACAGAAAAATATGAAAAATATATAATTTAGAATTATATATTATTTTTGTGATAGTCATGGCCCAAAAAGGCCCAATATGATTGGATTTGTGTTATAATTTATAATACGGCCTGCGTGCCGTCATGTGTTTGTGTGTGCTGTATTTGATATGCGACCTGTGCGTCGTGCCTCCCTATTTATATTCTGGTTGTAAATTAGATTTAGACTCGAATGTAACTCGAGTTTCAAAATTGTAATGTAAATTTTGAAGCGGTGGAAGGTCCACTCAAAACGGAGTTACGAGGAAGGCGCGAGCAACACAAGGTGGTCAAAAGGAAAGCGCTTGAGAAGCTGTTGACCTTAGGTTGACCATCCGATCTTCTCATTGGCTTGAGAAGATCGTAGTAGGGCCATGACATAATCACAAAATTTAGTTAATTACTTGTGTATGTGGTGCATGTTTAATTAAGTAATTAATTAGTGTCTAACGATTAAGATTAGATCTAAATCGTGCACATGATGCACCCAATGATTAGATTAGATCTATCGAGTATATGATACGCATCATCGTTTAGATTAGATCTAAATCGCGTCAACTCGTAATGTCTACCATGCCGTGATACCTACCACTACCTCGATCGCATGTTGTTGTTGAATCTGCCAAAGTAGAGCAACGCATACTATCTTGGTAGGGTACGGAGGGACAATCTTGGTCCCGCCTATCAACGCATGGGTGAGTACAACTCAATTAGATTGAGTAACTAGTTAACTCAATTGGATCGAGTTTAACTATAGGCATTATCCAATGGTTGGTAGATAGGTCAAAATCACGTTTATATTAACTCTTGGGCGTATTAGCCAAAGCTAACTCGAGTTTTAATATAAATGCAGATTTTGATCCTATAAACAAGAGTTGCATAGAGATGTAATTGGTAATTAGTTACCTACCGATCATACTAAGTCTTGGGCGTATTAACCAAAGCTAACTCAAGAGTTAGTATGATGTGGATCTTATCCCACATGAATTATAGAATTCAGTGGGAGCATCATTTAGTTGAAGGCCTAATTAAATGATTTAAAAGAATATGATATTTATTTCTGCATTTATTTCTGTTGTAGAATTTCCATAACGTCAAACACGAACAACTTCTCTCTGCGTTCTGTCATTAAAAAGGACAAGCTCAACGGAGCAAATTTCCTGGACTGGTACAGGAACCTGAGAATAGTTCTCACCCAAGAACGTAAACTGTACGTTCTGGAGCAGTCCATTCCGGAGGCTCCTCCTGCCACTGCCATGTGAGCAGACCGAGATTCTTACAAGAAGCATTAAGATGACGCATTAGATGTGTCCTGTCTTATTCTCGCGACCATGAACTCTGAGTTTTAGAAGTACATGAGTTGATGGGCACTTACGATATGGTTGAACATCTTTGTCACCTATATCAAGGACAAGCAAGGCACTGGAAGAGGAACTCCAAAGAATACCTGGAAGATCTTAAGAATAAGATAAATAAGATTTTTTCTTCAGGTATACATGTTATAGAAGTCAACCTCTCTATTTCTTCATCGTGGGCATTAGATACCGGATGTGCTTCGCACATTTGTACTAATGTACAAGCGCTGAGAAATAGTAGGGCATTGACGAAGGGTGAGATAGACCTACAAGTAGGCAATGGAGCACGGGTTGCTGCTGTTGCTGTAGGAACTTATCATCTATCTCTTCCCTCTGGGCTTGTACTAGAATTAGACGATTGTTGTTATGTGCCTGCATTAACTAAGAACATTATATCAGTTTCTTGTTTGGACAAGAAAGGTTTCTCGTTTACAATAAAGAACAAATGTTGTTCCGTCTATTTAAACGATATGTTCTATTGTAGTGCACCTCTGATAAACGGACTCTATATTCTAGATCTTGAAAGTCCTATTTATAACATAAATACCAAGAGGTTCAAGTCAAATGACCTGAACCAAACCTATCTCTGGCACTGTCGCTTAGGTCATATAAATGACAAGCGCTTATCCCAGCTCCATAAGGATGGTTTACTGGACTCATTTGATTTTGAATCTTATGAGACATGCGAGTCATGCCTACTAGGCAAGATGACCAAGACACCCTTTAGTGGGCACAGCGAAAGAGCGACTAATTTGTTAAGACTTATACATAGTGATGTATGTGGCCCTTTCAATGTCGCGGCTAGAGGCGGTTATAAGTACTTCATCACGTTTATTGATGAGTTCAATAGATATGGTTAGGTGTACATGATGACACATAAGTCAGAATCCTTTGAAAAGTTCAAAGAATTCAAGAATGAAGTACAGAACCAGCTTGGCAAGAGTATTAAGATACTTTGATCAGATCGAGGTGGAGAATACCTTAGCCATGAGTTTCGTGACTACCTAGCTGAGTGTGGGATTCTATCCCAACTTACTCCTCCTGGAACACCACAGTGGAATGGTGTATCCAAAAGGAGGAATCGTACCTTATTAGATATGGTACGATCTATGATGAGTCACACAGATCTTCCGACATACCTTTGGGGCTATGCTCTAGACACAGCAGCTTTTATACTCAATCGAGTTCCATCCAAGGCCGTGATAAAGACACCATATAGGATATGGACTGGGAGATATGCCCAGGTGTCTTTCATGAGGATTTGGGGTTGTGAGGCTTCATTAGATATCCCAAGAAAACTAAGGGATATTACTTCTATATTCCCAGTCAGCACAAGGTAGTTGTGGCAAACACTGGGGTGTTTCTAGAAAGGGACTTTGTTTCTAGAAAGACTAGTGGGAGCACGTTCGATCTTGAAGAAGTTCAAGATGCGAACAATAGCACTGAAGCCTCGATGGAAGTTGAACTGGAACCATAAAGTGTTGTGGATGATGTTGTTCCACAAGGAGTTGAGGAACAACAACCAGTTCAGGTAGATATACCTCTTCGCAGGTCTGATAGGGTACGTCGTCAGCCTGAGAGATACTCATTTCTCTTGTCTGACCATGATGACGTTGTGCTCATAGAGGATGAGCCTACCACTTATCAGGAAGTTGTGATGAGACCAGCTTCCGAGAAATGGCTAGAGGCCATGAGATCCGAAATGGAATCCATGTACACCAACCAAGTTTGGACTATGGTTGATCCACCTGAAGGGGTAAAACCCATTGGGTGTAAGTGGGTCTTTAAGAGAAAAACTGACATGGATGGACTTATCTATAAGGGTCGCTTGGAAGCTAAATGTTTCAAGCAGATTCATGGTATTGACTATGATGAAACCTTTTCTCCAGTAGCGATGTTTAAGTCCATTCGGATCATGCTTGCTATTGCAGCTTACCACGATTACGAGATCTGGCATATGGATGTCAAAATCGCGTTTCTGAATGGAAACCTACTCGAGGATGTGTACATGACACAACCTGAGGGTTTTGTAGATCCAAAGCATACTAGCAGAGTATGCAAGCTGCATAGGTACATTTATGGACTAAAGCAAGCTTCTCGGAACTGGAATCTTCGATTCGATGATGCAATCAAACAGTTTGATTTCATCAAGAACGAAGATGAACCTTGTGTCTACAAGAAGGTTGTAGGGGACATAGTTGTCTTTCTCATATTGTATGTGGATGACATACTATTCATTGGGAAGGACATCCCTATGCTTTAGTTTGTCAAGACCTGGCTAGGGAGTTGCTTCTCAATGAAGGATTTAGGTGAGTCATCCCGCATTCCAGGGATACAGATCTATAGAGATAGATCTATAGAGATAGATCTAAGAGATTGCTTGGCCTAAGTCAGAGTACATACATTGACAAGGTACTCCTTCGATTTGCCATGCAGAACTCCAAGAAGGGGTTTCTGCCAATGTTACATGTCGTGATTCTTTCGAAAACTCAAGGTCCCTCTTCTAGAGAGGAGAGAGACTGCATGGATCAGATCCCTTATGCTTCAGCCATAGGATCTATCATGTATGCCATGCTATGCACTCGACCTGATGTCTCGTATGCTTTGAGCATGACGAGCAGATACCAGTCAGATCCAGGTGAAAGTCACTGGATAGGGGTCAAGAATATTCTTAAGTACTTAAGAAGGACTAAAGAATATTTCTTGATATATGGTGGCAATGATGAGCTAGCTGTAAAGGGTTACAGTGATGCTAGCTTCCAGACCGACCAGGATGATTATCGATCGCAGTCAGGGTTCGTGTTTTGCATAAATGGTGGTGCTGTAAGCTGGAAGAGTTCGAAGCAGGACACAGTAGCAGATTCTACAACAGAGGCCGAGTACATTGTTGCATCAGATGCAGCAAAGGAGGCAGTTTGGATCCGCAAGTTCATCACTGAACTTGGGGTGTTTCCTAGCATTGCTGACCCCATTGAGCTCTATTGTGACAACAATGGAGCTATAGCACAGGCGAAGGAACCTCGCTCACACCAGCGGACCAAACACATACTACGACGCTTCCATCTCATTCGAGAGATTATCGACAGAGAAGATGTGAAGATTTGCAGAGTACCCAAAGAGGCTAACATCGCAGATCCCTTGACCAAGGCTTTGGCACAGAGGAAGCATGATGGTCACACTAGGTCATTGGGGCTTAGAGCCTACACTGATTGGCACTAGTGCCAGTGGGAGATTGTTAGCTAGAGCCCTAGAGCCAATCATTTGATGATTGTATTATGGACTTGTTGTATCATATTCTATATAAATAAAGACATTTGGTTTTTGATTATTATACTTACTTGTATTGGTGCCAAATAAACTAAGTATAATAACGTCCTTGAGTAGAAGGTTCTTACCTATTTCAATCGATTGGTTGAATCGATAGAGAGATGATATAGGGAACACTACTCTTAATCATTCCTAGTCGAGTATTAACATTCAGGGACAATGTTAATACAATAAGACTAGCATGTAGGTCAACTCGATGACTTGATCTCACAAGTCATGGATATAGAGATATCAAGTTGACACATGGGTATGCATTAGAGAATGTATACTGAATGACCCACCATGAGAAAGTATCATGGATCGTTATATGAGTGTCATATACTTTCTCATGTGGCTATTAGTATGACTACTAGTCCTTAGACCTGAAGTCACCATGGTTCCCTATATAAGGAGTTATGTACTTTGGTTTCATCAAACGTCACCCGTAACTGGGTGGACTATAAAGGCGATTACTGGGTATGTAACGAATTATGCAGAGGGATGTGAGTGATGTAGATGGGATCTATCCCTCCTATATGACGGGAGCGACAACGATATTCTTGATAGAGTGAGACCACAAAGTGCATGGTCATGCCCAAATGAGTCAATATGAGATATTGAGCTCATTTGATTTAGTGAGTCTACTTGGAGTTCAAGATTTAGATTGATTAGAGGATGACAGGGTCTATGCCTCACATTGATCAATCTAGATGTCAAGGATAGAATGACACTTGTCATCTATTGTGAAGAGTCACAATTGGTAGTCACAAGGTGATGTTGGATCTCAACATTCTTGTAACTTGGGTAGTAATGATGTATTGCTAGATACCGCTCATTACTTATGCTTCTAAATGAGTTTAGGGGCATTGCCAACGTTACAAGAACCTATTGGGTCACACACAAAGAACAAGTGGATGGAGATTAGGTTCATATGATGAACCAAGAGGATTAGACTCATGTGATGAATTAAATTGGATTAAGAGTAATCCTAATTGGGCTAATTGAGTTGGACTCAAGTTGATTCATGTGTTCAATGAGTCTAATTTAGATTATGACTCATTGAATCAATTTAATTAAATGAATTAGATTTATTATATTAAATTGGCTTGAATTAAATGGTTGGATTAGATCAACCATGAGAGAGATTAAGTTAAGTTTGACTTGACTTGAGAGGAAGAGGAAGAGTCAAGTTTGACTTGACTATTTGCCACATCATTAGTGATTTGGCATTAGGAGGACTAATGATGATGTGTCACATCATCAAAGTGTGCCACCTCATGGGGGTTACAAATCTATTCTCTTTAATGGCCACATTTAATTAGAATGGGGGTTACCTTTTTGATTTTGAATGAGAATGAATTTTTTCATTCACTCACATTCACATCATCTTCTTCCTCAAGCTCTCTTTTTTGCTCCTTCTCTTCTCTTGGTCGTGGGTTTCAAGTAAGGGAGAAGAAAGAAAAGTGAATCTAATCCAAGAAGAAAGGTTAGTGAAAGTCACATAGAGATTTTAGAGGAGTGTGTTCTCTTCTTTTCCTTTCTTCTTCTTCCAATCCCATCCGAGAGCATCAAGAAGTGCTAGCACACTTGTGGTGTTCTGTTCTCCATCCTTGTGTGTTAGAGAACACATCTTGTTCATGTGGATACTTCTAGAGAGTTGTCTACTTTGACAACTAGAGATCCGGCATCTCCTTGGACAAGTGGGACTCGCGAAGGGCACGCATCGAAGGTATAAGATTTTTCTCCATGTAGATCTAAGTGTAGATCTAGGTAAACTCATACTCGTAGTTTTTCGAAGTTTTTTTTTTTTTGCACGGATCCGTTGGCTAGGGAGTTTCGGGGTTTCCGCGACGCGAAAAAGCGGTTTTCGCGGCCCGAAAAACCCAACAAAAACTAGGACACAGATTCCTGATGGATCGAAAGCGCTAGAGGGGGGGTGAATAGCGCTCGTGACTATTTTATCTATTAAAACACAGAGATTATAAGTGCAGCGGAAAATAAAAACAAATACACAGAGACGCAGGTGTTTTACTTCGTTCGGAGCCTATAGCGACTCCTACTCGAAGGCCCGCGGTCCTTGACCGCTTTCGGTGGGCAACAACTATATCACGTAAATCTTTACAAGTAGATGAATACAGAAATTAGCTCAAAGAAAAGTTATACCGACAATACTATAAATATGAAGAATGGTAGCTGATTGTCAGAGCAGCAGAGTGTCGTCGAAGATTTCGGAGTAGTGCACGGGAGTTCTTCTGTTCGAGATCGATTAATAGGCTGCACCCCGATGCCTTCTTTTATAGCTCTGTGAAAGCTGATCCAGATCCGATCACCTCAGGATCAGATTTGACTCACCGTCGATCGGTCGACCGATCCCCCTGATCCGGTCAGCATCCTCATCCAATCAGCGAGATCCAGTCGAAACCCGATCCTATTGACTCCAACGCAGGTTCGGTCGACGGATCCCAGGGTTCGGTCGACCGATCCCCTGGCCGACCCCGGTTCAACCATCTGGAGATCTGTCTGCTAACTTGTGGGTTCGGTCGATCGATCCAGAGGTTCGGTCGACCGATCCTGGTCAGTTCCAACCCTGCATAAAATAATTAGTTTCCTGCAAAACAGAGTTAGAACACAAGATAATATGTATGAAAATAAATGTTTGACAGCCTTCGGACTGTCCAGGTCTGACTTCGAGTTTCCGACCGGAAACCCTAGGTCGACCCTGTTGGGATCTTAGATGGCTAGAGGGGGGGGGGGGAGAATAGCCTCTTCAAATTGTTCACGTTTCTTTCTACAAACTAGGATTAGCGCAGCGGAAATAAGAACAAGAAACGAAAACAAGAAGATCAAACCTCAACGCGTCGATGTAACGAGGTTCGGAGATAAACTCCTACTCCTCGGCGTGTCCGTAAGGTGGACGAGCCCTATCAACTGTCGGTGGATGAGTCCCCGGAGAACCGCTAATTCTACTTCTAACTAAATGCGAACAGCCGGCTTTGCAAGCAAATATAGAGCCCCCGCCCGTTTGAGTCGTTGCGAGCCGGAAAGCGTACCGGCTGTTTGAGTCACGAAAGGGCCGCTTGCTATTTGCTATATTATATTAATAATAGATATATCTAATTACAAAACAAAGAAAATATCCCTATCCAAAGAAGAAGAGGAAGAAGCAGATAGAGCAAAGGCCTCTTCTTTCCGTCCGCTCTTTCCGAAGTGAGCGAATTGCATGTAGAGATCCGTAGGGGCTTATAGTTTAATTGGTTGAAACGTACCGCTCATAACGGTGATATTGTAGGTTCGAGCCCTACTAAGCCTACCACCCCCTTCTCTTCACCCGATACGAGGCGTCGAAGTTCCCCCACCCTGCAGATCTGACGGCACCTGGAACCACACTGCTCCCGCTGCCCTCGGGCCATCAAGACGGCTTTCGTAATCGCGAAGAAGCTGATCTATACCGGATGGATCGCAGATCGATCCGGAGCTTGGTTTTTGCCCAAACCAAGTCCCAAGTCTCCCAAACCAACATCCGGTCAACCTTGACCTGTTGGTACATCATGCTTAGCATCCGGTCACCCTTGACCCTGCTAAGACTCCTCACCAAGTGTCCGTCAACCCTTTGACCCACTTGGACTTTTCTCTTCGTGTCAAGTATCCGGTCACTCCCTTGACCTACTTGACCTTCTCAACACCAGATGTCCGATCATCCTTGATCCATCTGGATTTCCCCTTGCCCGGCTTCACTCACCAGGACTTTCACCTAGCTTCACTCACTAGGGTTTTCACACTGCCTAACATCCCAGTTAGGACTTTCTCACTGCCTGGCTTCACTCACCTAGACTTTCCAACTGCCTAACATCCCAGTTAGGACTTTCCCACTGCCTGGCTTCACTCACCAGGACTTTCCACACTGCCTAACATCCCAGTTAGAACTTTCTCACTGCCTGGCTTCACTCACCAGGACTTTCCAACTGCCTAACATCCCAGTTAGGACTTTCCCCGTGCCAAGTCTCCATACTTGGACTTTCCGCGTGCCAAGCTACCTTCTTGGACTTTTCCCCGTGCCAAGTCTCCGTACTTGGACTTTTCCATTGCCAAGTCTCCATACTTGGACTTTTCCCAGTCAGGTCAATTCACCTCGGGTCAACCAGGTCAACCTTGACCATAAGGTTGCACCAACACTCTCCCATCAAAATACAACTCTTCTGGTTTTGTCAAACATCAAAATACAACTCGAGTCAGGTCAACTCGAGTCGGGTCAACCAGGTCAACCTTGACCTAAGGTTGCACCAACAATCTCCCCCTTTTTGATGTTTGACAATACCTTTTAAGTTAGGCTAATCCAATAGCCTCAACTTTCCTCATGCCACTAGGTAATGAAACATAAGTTACAACCTTACATTCTCCTTCTAAGAAGGCAACCTCCTTCTTAGATAATGAAGGCCTAACTTAAACCCTTCATTCTCCCCCTATTGGCACACATCAACAAACTCTCCCCCTGAGGAGTAAGTTATCGTTGTTCACAGCTTCACTCGTCGTGATCAACAACCTCTCCAATGTTCTTCCTTGAACATTCTCTAGACATTCTTCCCCTTTTTGACACACATCAAAAGGAGTGAATCAAGGTCAAGAGTTTCTTCCTAATGAAAGTCTCATACCTTTCATTGAAACTCTTAATTTCCCCCTTGACACTAGAGTCAACACTCAACTTAGTGATAATCTCATATCACTCAAGTCTTTAGGAGTAAAAACTCCCCCTAAAAATCAACTTCTCCTTGACTAATAGGTAAAACTCTCCCTAAAGGTCAACTCCCCCTTGACCATTGCACCAACAATGTCTTGGAGAGTTTCAAGCCTTTAGAAATCCAAAACACCAACTCCCAGCTAACAGTCGAAAATCAGGCAAGTTGGCACGCCCTGATCGGTCCCCAGACCGATCAGGGATTCCCTGGATCGGTCACAGTGACCGATCCACACAGACCTGGACCGATCAGACTCCCTTCTGATCGGTCCACAACCTCTGATATCAGAAGTTTCTGATTTTTCTACTTCCAAAATTCAGAAACCTCTAGAAAATCACAGAAAATTCGAAAAATTGTGAAGTTTTGAGGATACATTCCTTATACTACATACTATCAAGGAAAAATAGTTTTCTATGAAAATATCTTCCATTTTTCAATCTTGATACAAAGTTCAAAAGACTTTGAAATAGCTCAAAGTTAAGTCATCTTTGTATCACTTTGCTCAATGATGAATGCTATCACTAGAAAAGCTTCATCAAGGTTTTTCAAATCAATTTTAAAATGATTTTAAACCATTTAATTTAGGACCATAATCTTAGGGCTAAATGTACATGACTTGTACAAATGCTTTCCCTATGATCCTCAATTTAGAATTAGGATCATCTAGGTACAAGAGCTATGCACATTGATCCTAACTCATCATCCTAATATCTCACACACATCTAAGGTGTATCAAACACATCCAAGTCAATTTTGATGTGAGATATGGGTTTAGGTCAACTTAGGCTAAGTTCTCATGCATTTTCTAAACACCAATTTGATCTCAATATCAAATTGTGTTTTTATCCTTAAATCAATTTCATTGATTATTAATACAAGAGGTGATGACATGGCATAAAATGATGTCATAAATAGAAGCATGTTCCAATTTCATGATGTCATGGTATAAAGTATAAAACTTAAAATAAGCATGACATAAAATCTAGCCTAAGCATTATCATGACATTTCAAATGATAATAAAACTAAACATGATGTCATGACAAGTGAGGGCAAACAATCATGGCAAGATTTAGCATAAATAAATATACCTAGATTACCTATCTAAGTATCCTTAACCACTTGGCTAACTTCAAATTTAATCCTAGATTGTCCCAAAATGCCAAAATCCTAATTTTGACACTTCTTGAACTCTAGATTAATTCATGCCACTTAAAGATCAAATTTATCCTCAAAACTTGGCATGTTTCATTTTTCCTCGAGAGTTTTCTAGATTTTCCCAAATTGTGCCAATTGAGATTAAAAATGAAATTTCCAATCTTTAGGCACATTTAACTCTTCAAAGGAGTAAATGATAATTCCATTTCATTTTCAAAAGTTCTCAAAACCTTGAAAATGCTCCTTGAGTGTCAATTTCCTCAAAGTTGGGTTAACTACCCTTCTAATCGGAGTTGACACTCTCTAACCCATTTATGGGGTAGAGAAGATGCTCCTAGGAACCCAATACCTATTTGAGCTCATTGGGTTCACTAAATATTCACTAGGGATAACTTCCCTAGCAACCCTCCTAATGACTCTCTTAGGCTTTAAAGCCTTGGTCATTTGGGACTCATCAAGATCAACTCTAGGGGTGACTCCCCTTGTGACCTTGGTGATGGTCTTCCTAGCCCTAGATTTTGTTCCATAATCGAATGGAACATTATGATAAGTGGGCTTGACCACTTGGGACTTAGGTTTGTGACCCAAACATTTCTTGTCCTTGGACATTGGTTTTTGACCCTTAAACTCTAGAGATGACTTCTCCAAGTTCTTAAGAGCCTTTTCCAAAGTATCAAGTCTTGACCTCAAGACTTGATTCTCCTTCTCTAATACCTCAAGTTTTAATTTATCATTCTTTCTTGAGGTGTTCCTAGGCATATGTCTAGTTGTCTTGGGGTTTCTACCTAGGTTCTCCTTAGCCTTAGATGAGTTAATCCTAGGGTTGACATTTCTAGTATTATCTTTATCTAAGCTAACATGTTTAGCACCTAAGCACACATATGATTTTCTATTGTTAACATGCTCATCATTATTTGCAATAGCAATAAAACTACTAGCATGTTTCTTATTTGAATTGCAATAGTGTGCCTTAATAGGTACCTTAGGGTTTGCCTTAGCTCCCCCTATCGATGTGCATCCCTTGTCCTTGTGAGGTTGCCTCCCCCTTGGACATTGACTCCAATAATGTCCCCTTCGCTTGCATTGGAAGCATACCACGTGCTCCTTGCCTTTGCGTGTCGGGACTCCGGCTCCCTTGACCTTTGGTGCCAGTGGAATCTTCCTAACCCTCCTTGGACACTTACTCTTGTAGTGCCCAAATTCCCTACACTCAAAGCATATTATATGTAACTTATTTGAAATTACAATGCTTGAGTTACCTAGGGTTGAGGATGGATGAAGGCTCTCTTCCTCATCCCTTCCGGAGGTAGATGCTTCTTCTTGCTCCGATCTTGAAGAAGAGACCTCCTCCTCTTCTTCCTTAGACGTTGAGTGACTCTCAACTTCTAATTCGCTCCCTCCATGATGTGAGCTACTTGGTTCACTTGACTCTTCTTCATGGCTTGAAGTGGAGCTCTCCTCATGAAACTTGGCCAAGTTGTTCCACAACTCCTTGGCATTTTTGTATCTACCTATCTTACACAAGATATTACTAGGTAATGAAAATTCAAGGATTTTTGTTACCTCGTCATTGATTTCGGATTGTCGGATTTGCTCTTCCGTCCACTCCTTCTTCTTGATAGGTTTTCCTTCCTCATCCATCGGAGGGGAAAACCCTTCTTGTACACAAAACCAATTTAACATATTAGTCCTAAGAAAATACATCATCCTTACCTTCCAATATGTGAAGTTGTCGTGAGACTCGTAGAAAGGTTGAATCGTGACATCTTCTCCATAGAGATCCATCTCTAGCCCGTGCTCCCCCGGGTGTTGATCCGTCGAAGAGCGGCCTCGCTCTGATACCACTTGTTGGGATCTTAGATGGCTAGAGGGGGGGGAGAATAGCCTCTTCAAATTGTTCGCGTTTCTTTCTACAAACTATGATTAGCGCAGCGGAAATAAGAACAAGAAACGAAAACAAGAAGATCAAACCTCAACGCGTCGATGTAACGAGGTTCGGAGATAAACTCCTACTCCTCGGCGTGTCCGTAAGGTGGACGAGCCCTATCAATCCGTCGGTGGATGAGTCCCCGGAGAACCGGCTAATAATCACTCCTTCTGGGTGGAAAAACCTCGCCACAATAACTTGCAACAACAAGAAATACAAACAATATGAATGTAAAACACCTTGCTTGCCTTCGACTGGTTTCCGTTGACGAAGCAGCAACTTCACGGAAGAACAGCAGCAGCTGACCAGCCGGGGAAGCTCACACGAAGCTTCAGAAACAAAGAGCTCAGCAAAGCTCAAGAGCACAGCAGCACTCAGCAGGAAGAAGAGGAAGAAGAAGGGAACAGTAGCTCCTCAATCCTTTTATAACCTGCGAAGAAGACACAGAAACTAGCCGTTGCTACGCAACGGCTAGATCGAGACCGATCAGTCAAGCCCGACGGTCAGCTCGCCTCGACGGTCGTGGGGACCGATCAGCCAGGCCGATCGGGTCCCCGCATCGATCAGAGGCTTCAGCAGAGTTGCCCAACCTCTGTGGAATCTGATCGGTCCTCGACCGATCCCACTGCCCCTCGATCGGTCTCGGGACCGATCAGTTTATGCCGATCGGTCCCGCACCGATCAAGAAGCCCAACGACACCGGATCGGTCCAGATCGATCCGCAGCTTGGTTTTTGCCCAAACCAAGTCCCAAGTCTCCCAAACCAACATCCGTCAACCTTGACCTGTTGGTACATCATGCTTAGCATCCGGTCACTCCCTTGACCTGCTAAGACTCCTCACCAAGTGTCCGGTCAACCTTTGACCCACTTGGACTTTTTCTTCGTGTCAAGTATCCCCTCCCTTGACCTACTTGACCTTCTCAACACCAGATGTCCGATCATCCTTGATCCATCTGGATTTCCCCTTGCCCGGCTTCACTCACCAGGACTTTCACCTAGCTTCACTCACTAGGGTTTTCACACTGCCTAACATCCCAGTTAGGACTTTCTCACTGCCTGGCTTCACTCACCAGGACTTTCCAACTGCCTAACATCCCAGTTAGGACTTTCCCACTGCCTGGCTTCACTCACCAGGACTTTCCACACTGCCTAACATCCCAGTTAGAACTTTTTCACTGCCTGGCTTCACTCACCAGGACTTTCCAACTGCCTAACATCCCAGTTAGGACTTTCCCCGTGCCAAGTCTCCATACTTGGACTTTCCGCGTGTCAAGCTACCTGCTTGGACTTTTCCCCGTGCCAAGTCTCCGTACTTGGACTTTTCCAGTGCCAAGTCTCCATACTTGGACTTTTCCCAGTCAGGTCAATTCACCTCGGGTCAACCAGGTCAACCTTGACCATAAGGTTGCACCAACACTCTCCCATCAAAATACAACTCTTCTGGTTTTGTCAAACATCAAAATACAACTCGAGTCAGGTCAACTCGAGTCGGGTCAACCAGGTCAACCTTGACCTAAGGTTGCACCAATAACGACGCCTACTGTTCCCTCTACGGGGAACGCGTCCTCACCTACTCCACTCAGGAGATTTACCTTATGTCAGTCCGGTCCTCCAGACCGACTGGACTTTCGCCTAGAGTTACCACCCCTAGGACCTAGGGTTACCTCCCCCTAGGATTTTTCTCCACCTAGGGTTACCACCCCCTAGGACCTAAGGTTACCGCCCTTAGGGTTTTCCTCCACCTAGGGTTACCACCCTCTAGGACCTAAGGTTACCGCCCCTTAGGATTTTCCACCTGCCTAACCGCAGTTAGGACTTTCCTGCACACTTGTTTAAGCTCATTAGATAACAAAAACAACTTAACTTGAACCCTTTGACCTAATCAAAACACCGGTTCGATCGTCAGATGCTTCCCGCACCAACAATCTCCCCCTTTTTGATTATGACAACACAGTTCAAAGTTAAGTAAAAGTATGACAAAATTAAAATATGAAATTATTAAAAAATTTAAACCTGAGCATGAATGAATAAAGATATGTAAAACTTATGCTCCACTTTATGTTTAAATTCTTAATTCTTAATTTCTTTAACTTTGACTTTTCTCTCCCCCTTTGACATAAATCAAAAAGAGTTAGTAGCCCTTTGACATAATTAGTTTAAACTCCCCCTAAAGAGTATCCCTTTATTTAATGTCTTAGTGTTTCAAAAAGAATAATTTTATTTAAATTAGGAAATACCTTGGAAAATACTTAGTGTTTTCAAAAAATCATAGCAAAATTTAGCAATTGAAAATCATTACTTTGGTAAACACTTAGCTAAATTTGAAAAGCCTTTCGTGAAAAAATAGTTAACTTAGTTAATTTTGAAAAACACTATAGAAGTCATTTAGCTAAATTTGAAAAGAAGTTTTAACAAGTTTTAAAACACTTAGCTCAATTTGAAATGGTTTTGAAAATACTTAACTCATTTTCAACAAAGATTAGCTAAACTTAATCTTTTGAAACTAATTGTTGTTTGAAAAAATGAGTTATATATAAAAAAAAATTGACAAAACATTTAAAGGTAAAAAAAACTTTGCTTGAGTATTTAACTTTAAAAGGATTTTCATAAAAGCTTAACTTAAGTACTTAGATTTGAGAGATGTTTCTTGAAAAAAAAAAACTTAGTAAAGGATTTGGATAATTTTAGTACTTAGTTTTGAAAATTGATTATCTTAAAATTCGAGCCTTTAAAAATATTGTTAATTCAATATCACATCTATCATAATTTTTTATTTTAAGTCAAGTCAAAAATAATTTCTTAAAAAAACAAGTCAAAGATTATTTTTATTTTAAAGGAGAACTAGCTTGAAAAGAAGAATTCACTCCCCCTTGATTAATGTCTTAATAAATTCTTAGGTTCTTATAGTCCAAGCATGTGTCAAGTTAAATAGCTGTTAAATTATTTAAATTGTTTTGATCAGGTATCAGAGCCCTAAGGTGTAAGCAACCTTAAGCTTAACATTTCCTTCACCAACTGTCTAACCGTTAGCTACTTGCTGATTGCCTAGAGGGCAATAACTTTCACTTGGTTAGTCAAGTAAAGTCATTTAGTCCAGTTAGATTTGACTAAGGCTGGAAGACTTGACTTGATTACTGTTAATAAAGTATTTAACGCCCAGACTCATATTGATGCACAGTAATAAGCATTCTTGAGTCCAGGCTGTACCCTATGCATCTCACACCATTCTATGTTTTACAAACACAAGTAAGGTATACCTAGGTGTTTGTGAGATGCTCTGGCTTAATTCTAGGGGAACAAGATTTCTAGGGTAGATCCTAGGCTAAGTCATATTTTTGAAAATTCTAAGAAAATGGGAATTTAAAATCATTATTTTTCCTAGATTTTGAAAAGAATAAAAGAACGAGTTTTGAAGTAAGACAGTGAGCGAGATCTAGTCAGCATCCTCATCCAGTCAGCGAGATCTAGTCGACACCCGATCCTGTTGACACCAACGCAAGTTCGGTCGACCGATCCCAGGGTTCGGTCGACCGATCCCCTGGCCGACCCCGGTTCAACCATCTGGAGATTTGTCTGCTGGCTTGTGGGTTCGGTCGATCGATCCAGAGGTTCGGTCGACCGATCCTGGTCAGTTCCAACCCTGCATAAAATAAGAAGTTTCCTGCAAAATAGAGTTAGAACACAAGATAATATGTATGAAAATAAATGTTTGACAGTCTTCGGACTGTCCGGGTCTGACTTCGAGTTTCCGACCGAAAACCCTAGGTCGACCCTACGCCTACTGTTCCCTCTACGGGGAACGCGTCCTCACCTACTCCACTCAGGAGATTTACCTAATGCCAGTCCGGTCCTCCAGACCGACTGGACTTTCCGCCTAGGGTTACCACCCCCTAGGACCTAGGGTTACCGCCCCCTAGGGTTTTTCTCCACCTAGGGTTACCACCCCCTAGGATCTAAGGTTACCACCCCTTAGGGTTTTCCTCCACCTAGGGTTACCACCCCCTAGGACCTAAGGTTACCGCCCCTTAGGATTTTTCACCTGCCTAATCGCAATTAGGACTTTCCTGCACACTTGTTTAAGTTTATTAGATAACAAAAACAACTTAACTTGAACCCTTTGACATAATCAAAACACCGGTTCAATCGTCGGATGCTTCCCGCACCAACAATTCCTTCTATAATCAACAACACACACTATAAGTAATATCATTTCCCAACTTATCGGGCACATTGATTTATCGAGCTAAACCTCGCCCTTTGATAAGTCAAAGAAATAAATATTAAATATATGTGTTTGTTATTATATTAGGATTAAGAGCACACACTTCCATATTAACTAAGGTCTAGTTCTTTTATTAAGTCAGTATAAAAAGAACTTACCTAGAATGGTCCTACTCAATACACTTAGAGTGTACCAGTATAATTTATTAATCAAGATAAACTAATACTTAATTACACTACGACTATTCCGATGGTTTGTTCTTTTCCATCTTAGTCGTGAGCAATTGTTTATAATTTATAAAGAACCGACAACATGATCTTCTGAGTGTGACACCACACCATGTTATCTACTATATAAATTAATTGAACAATTACATTTAACAAATAAATGTAGATATTGACCAATATAATTCTTTTATTTTAAAAATAAATGTTTACAAAAGCTATGCTTTTAGTATACACTCTAACACCCTAAAGCATTAAAGAGATCTAATCTAACCTAACCTAATTGCATTAAATCAAAGCTAGAACTTAAAGAAATTGAAAAAACAAGATAAAGCAAGAACTAAACAAACTAAAATGCAACAAATTGAACCTAACTATTGGTTGAAGCAATTCATCGAACATGTGGCATGCATGAAACAAATGATGCAAGATTAGTGCAATTAAAACATGGAAAATCTAGTTCAATACAAACATTCAACCACAAAACATAACCACAAGCAAATATAAACAATGAACATGAAATAAACTAAGTATTCCAACCATAATCCACACAACCACTTCAAGTCCAAAGAATACCCTCGTTGTCACACGAAGACCCGGCGATTGAACCTCGAACACTGGTGAACAGTAGCACTCTGCTGGACTGCTGCACACTTCGACAATAATGAGTCGTTGTGAGGGATCTCCACTCCCTCTAAACCCTTCGGATCAAAATTGATCTCGGGTCCTTCGGCCTTCTCCTTGCTGCAGCCAACGACATGGATCTCGAGTCGCCGAATGTGCGACTGTTGGGATATGCCCGTTGCGATGTGTGCTAAAACACATTTCGTAAACATGCGCAACAAAAAATAAAATAATAATAATTCTTAAATTATTACATCATATGCACCACACGCATACAAGGATATAACATGCCAAACATGATTGCATAATTAAATTTTTATGGAAAGTAAATTTGCGCTAGGTGTACCTTACGGATGACCGGTAATGAGAAGGGCATCAATCGTAGCGACATTGTCAAACCTCGCCTCTATTCGTATCCACGCCGAGCTCCTCAAGACAACTCTTTAAGTACAAGTCTCTCATTCGGAAGTTACTAACCACGAGTGAAGAAGAGGGATCAAGAGGAAGAGAAGCACACATGGAAGAAATTTCTTCCTTGTGGTGATCACGGCAACAGGGGGAAGGGCGGCGGCAAAGAGAGAGGGGAGAGGGAGAGGAGAAGAAAAATTGGATTAAGGTTTTTCAAACACTTTACAAACCAATTAATGATCTCATATCTATAATTTTCTCTCAACCATATCAATATATTGGTTTGGTTCACAACTAAACCAAGTTGGTTCATGACTAATTCATGATTAAACCAAATATGGTCCAACTCTTCCATAAGAGATGTGGCCCATTTGCGCTTCCATTACGATAAATATTTTCATATTTGTCTTATGTATGATCCAACCAAACATTTATCTCTTGATCTATGAATCCTATTCTTTAAATTGTTTTACGTCTTTTAGAGACTCGTTAGTGTGTGTGATCCAATAGGTTCCCGATTTATCTTGCCCGTTCATAATTAACTACTTAATTATAGATCGATCAAAAGTGACACCTAGTAGTACATCATGATCCCCAATTAGTCGGAATATCATAGTTGATCTTATTAATTCTAAACCCTTCAGCAACTATAATGAGTTGTGCCTCGTTCCTTTCACTCATCTTATACCCACTTGATTCAGGACATGGTCTATGTGTTTTGTCCCTACTAGGCTGACTACCTCACACCTAGCCCAAGTAATACTTTCTCATTCTGCGGATTCAAATTACTCGTACATGTGTACAAAAGTCTCGCACTCTTAACGTGTGATCTTTGGCCAAAGACTTTGAGTAATAATTCTCACGAGTGTCCATAGGGTATACATCTCCTCGCAAGAAGAGATGAATCCTCTGGGGGCTATCCAAACACTTTTGGACACTTCAACTTATACCCAATCATCCCGGGTCCACACCTCAATGAGATACTTGCTTAAGATGTCAAAGTTTAAGTCTCCATGACCAAGATGTCTTGTATACCTCAAGTCAAAGGAAACTTGAACTTATGTCGCAATAAAAACTTTACAGACATATCTATATATATGTAGAGAACCATATGAAGTCTTACAGCAAGTCACTCCAATGAACTAGTTACCATAACCAGCATCCATGTTTAAATCTCGACATCCCAATGTGTTCAACCGGTGAGAAAATAGTTGTTTGGCCGAACCAAGGAGTATAACCCATACTAGTCTTACAGAATTGATGATGTCCGAATACATCAATTCAACGACTAGGGAAATTTCAATATATTTATAATTGTACATGTAAAGATAATCACTAGTTACGATCCAATCATAAATTCTCTCATGCTATGAATTATATTACAGACATTCAGTAAATAAGTTTAAGACAATCAAATATATAATATGTACTCAAATAGTGAATCTATACTTATTAAATAAATAGAAAAAACTATAAGGTGATTACCTTAGGACATCCTCCAAATTCTAACACTCCCACTTGGCCTAAAGCCAATCGCCATCGTTTCCTAAACCGTAAGCACAGACGTGACTCTCAAACTTGCTTTGTGGTAGAACCTTTGTCAAAGGATCTGCTAGATTCTTTTCAATGGGAATTTTCTCGAGTTGTATTTCTTTCCTACTAAGGATCTCCCTGATCAGATGATAACAATGAAGCACATGTTTTGATCGCTGATGAGACCTTTGCTTGCACAATGACTTCAGTGTTGTCATAGTAAATAGGTAATGCTTTAACAATGTATGGAACCACTCCAAGTTCAGTAACAAACTTCTTGATCCAAACCGCTTCCTTTGCTGCTTCCAAAGTTGCAATGTATTCCGCTTATAGGTTGAATCTACAACAATGTCGTACTTGGAACTTTTCCAACTAACTACGCCTCTATTTAATGTGAATATAACTCCAGAGTAGGACTTGGAGTCTGTTGGAACCCCAAAGGTTATTTTGATGTGATCAACAAGTTAAGTTAGGTCCTGTGGTGTTTTGACCTTATGTCTAAGTGTGCAGGAGTTTAGGAGCACAGGGAGTCGAGCAGAAGACGCAGCTAGTGAGAAGGATGGCACGAGAGAGTGCGTCTGAGGGGCGAGGTGTTACGGAAGAGTACACCGGCGGACAAGAAGGAAGCGTGCGGTGTTTCTGAGGAACGAGAAGCCAGAGCGGAAGATTGCTTGAGGAGCAAGAGAATAAGCTAGCGAGAAGGTCGACACGGGAGAGTGCATCCGAAGGACGAAGAGCTATGGATGAGTACGCTGGCGGACAAAAAGGAAGCACACAACGATTTCGAGGGACGAGAAGTCAGAGCGGAAGCCTGCTCGAGAAGGCTAGAAGTTGGATTCGGGTGAGCCCTATTCCGGATGGCCGAGATCACCCAAGCAAGTGGAGCCGGAGCGGAAGACCCGGACCGAGGCGAGCTGAACTGGAGCAGAGGGCTCAGACCGAAAAAAGTCAACTCTATTGACTTTCTTGGTTCGGGGTGCCCAAAACTCTTCCGAACGCCTGGACTTGGTTGCTATCCAAATCGTGGTCAAACACGATCTATGCGAGAAGGGATAAAGTGTTATCCCCTCTCAGGCACCTGGAACCCTTCCAGGCGCCCCGACCAAGGCTATAAATATAGCCTTGGTCCAAGAAGCTCAAAAAGACAATCAATTCAAGAATTGTGTGCTCAACACTTGTGCGCTTACTTTTAGTAGTTTTGCTTCTATTTGTTTGTACATCATTGCTGTAAGAGGCTTCTTCGCCTGAAGAAGATTCTAGTGCGACTCATTCCTTGGATTAACAACATCCCCGGTTGTAACCAAGTAAAAATCCCTTTGCCTCTTCTTTCAGTTTTATTTGTTTACTTTATTTATGCAAGTGTTATTTTGAAAGTTTGAGAAGGGTAGTTTTCTTTTTGTGCAGGCTATTTAACCCCCTTCTAGTCGGCCAATGCGGTCTCCGACAAGTGGTTTCAGAGCAAGGACGCCTCAGGAGGACTAACCGTCGACTGAAGCAACGAGATGGTCGGAACGAACATCTACCCACCGCAGTTCGAGGGGGAGTTCACTTTTTGGAAGCGACAAATGCAGGTTTATTTTAAAACTAATTTTAATATGTTATTAATAATGACATATGGTTATTAAGCTCCAAAGGATACAAAAGGAGAAGAACTTGAGGAGCATCAATGGATTGACGAGCAGCACGATGAATTCATGACAAACGGTAAGGTTGAATCCCACCTTCTGAGTGTACTACCTACCCAGGATCTCGAAAGAGTCGAAAAATATAGAAACACAAAAGAACTTTGGGAAAAGTTCTTGAAGCTCTATGAAGAACCATTTGAAGTCGACTCCTCGATGGACACCGAGCCGTCGTCAGAAGAATCCAAGACGGAGCAAATTATCGAGACAAACCTAACAGCTAAATTCCATCCCGAGGACATAGAAAACTCATCCCAGATAAGCATCGATGAAGGGGGAGAGTCTTTGGAAGAAAGCATCTCAACAGGGGGAGCATCAAAAGTCGACAAGGTAAGTCAGGTATGGTCTCCACCTCCTGACCAATTGCTTAATTCAGTTAAAATACTATCGAAAGATTTTTTTTCGAGTTAAAGATTATATTATCGAAACATTTTTGTGAATTAGAAATTAAAAATAAAACAAAGAATAGTGTGTTTAAAGAAACTCTAGCAACAGATTATCAATTAAAGAATCTCGACAAACTAATAAGAGAAAATGGCATGTTAAAGGAACAAATACAATTTTCTGCGTGTTCAAAATTCCCTGCTTTAAATTTGAGAAATTATGACAAACTAAAATGGAAATTTAAACATCACTAACCTAAATTGTGGATTAGACTTAGCACCTTCAGCAAGAAAATTAAATAGCTAATTTTCGTATGAGGCTTTGTCTAAGAAAGTGGTTGTTGCTCCAATAACCAAGAAGGTCTAGTGCCTCGCCACTGCCTGGAAGCCAAAATATTGAAATAAAATGTTTAATTAACTTACTGATAAAGTATTGGAAGTAAATAATGCTTTAAAATATTTTTAAATATTTTTTTGAAAAAAATTCTCAAAATTGTCTAAAAATTGCCTAAGTTAGAATTTTCTTTTACATAGAAAATTTTCTTACTTAAAATTTTTACTTATTCTCAAAAATAATTTTTCTTGCAAAACTTAGGATAAATTTCCGAAAAAAAAATATTTGTTAAACATTTTTAATTAGAAATTTCTTTGAAAATTGATACAAATTTTTAGTAATATCAAAATATTTTTTCAAAATTATTACCCTTAGATTTTTTTTGACCTTATTTTTTATGTGATCAAAGGGGGAGAAGAAAAAATATAAGTCTAGGGGGAGGTAGACCAATTTTTTCTATCTTTTTTGCACTTTATTGCAATATTAGTTATGTTACTCTTATGTCTATTTACCCTAACTTAACTTGGGTTGCTTACATCAAAAAAAAGGAGATTGTTGAAACCCCAAAGGTTATTTTGAAATCAACAAGTTAAGTTAGGTTCGGTGGTGTTTTAACCTTGTGTCTAAGTGTGCAGGAGCTTAGGAGCACAGGGAGTCGAGCAGAAGACACCGCTAGCGAGAAGGACGACACAGGAGAGTGAGTTTGAGGGACGAGGCGCTGCGGAAGAGTACACCGGCGGATGAGAAGGAAGTGTGCGGTGTTTCCAAGGAACGAGAAGTTGGAGTGGAAGATTTCTCGGGGAGCAAGAGACGTAGCTAGCGAGAAGGTCAGCACGGGAGAGTACACTCGAGGGGCGAAGAGCTGCGAATAAGTACGCTGGAGGACTTGAAGGAAGCACGCGATGATTTCAAGGGACGAGAAGTCGGAGCGGAAGCTTGCTCGAGAAGGCCGGAAGTTAGGGTTCTGGTGAGTCCTATTCCGGATAACCGAGATCACCTAAGCAAGCAGAGCCAGAGCGGAAGACCCAGACCGAGGTGAGCTGAATCGGAGCAGAGAGCCCGGACCGAAAAAATCCAACTCTATTGACTTTCTTGGTCCTGGTGCCCGGAACCCTTTCGGGTGCCCAGACTTGGTTGTTATCCAGATCACAGTCAAACGCGATCTATGCGAGAAGGGATAAAGTTTTATCCCCTCCTAGACACTTGGAACCCTTCCAGGCGCTCCGACCAAGACTATAAATATAGCCTTGGTCCAAGAAGCTCAAAAAGACAATCAATTCAAGAATTGTGTACTCAACACTTGTGCGCTTACTTTTAGTACTTTAGCTTCTATTTGTTTGTACGTCATTGTTGTAAGAGGCTTCTCCGCCTGAAGGAGATTCTAGTGCAACTCATTCTTTGGATTAACAACTTCCCCGGTTGTAACCAAGTAAAAATCTCTTTGCCTCTTCTTTCAGTTTTATTTGTTTACTTTATTTATGAAAGTGTTATTTTGAAAGTTTGAGAATGGTAGTTTTCTTTTTGTGCAAGTTATTCAACCCCCCTTCTAGTTGGCCAACGTGGTCTCCAACAAAGTCATCCTTGTCCGTATGGAAACTAGCATCTATATATCCGCGTATGGTCGTATCACCATCTCCATAAACTAAGAACATATCCTTAGTTCTTTTTAAGTACTTAAGGATCATTTTGACAGTCACCCAATGATCCATTCCTGGATTAGACTGGTATTTGTTCGTAACACTCAGAGCATATGATACATCGAGTCTTATACATAACATAACATACATGATAGATCATATTGTGGACGCATAAGGTATCTTATCCATGCAAATCCTCTCATCTTCTGTGTGTGGGCACATAGGCTTCAAAAGTTGAATTTCATGCCTCATAGGTATGAAACCTTTCTTGGATTTAGATATGCTAAATCGTTTTAGCACTCTATATATATATGTCGACTGTGAAAGATTAAACAATATTTTCGATCTATCTATATAGATTTTCATCCTGAGGATGTAAGTTGCTTCTCTCATGTCTTTCATGGAGAATGTATTGGACAATAAAACTTTAATTGATTATAGAACTAGCACATCATTTCCTATAAGTAATATGTCATCAACATATAATATTAGGAATATGACTACAATCCCTCTAACCTTTTGATATACACAAGGTTTGTCTGGATTTTGTGAGAAATCAAAATATTTGATTGCTTCATCAAAACGGATATTCCAACTCCTGAATGCTTGCTTTAGTCAATAAATGGACCGTTGAAACTTGCATATTTTATTCTTGTTGACATATGTGAAGCCTTTGGGCTGTGTCATATACACATCCTCGAGTAAATTTCCATTAAGGAAAGTTGTTTTCACATTAATCTGCTATATCTCCTAATTATGATGAGCTGATATGACCAGGAGTATCCGAATGAATTTTAGCATGGCCACAGGTGAGAAAGTTTCGTCATAGTCAATGTCTTTGCTTTGACGATAGTCTTTCTCCATCAACCTTGCCTTGTAGGTAATAATATTACCATCCATGTTAGTTTTCTACTTGAAAACTCATTTGCACCCTATAAGCGTAATGCCTTCAGGTGGGTCCACCAAGTTCTAAACTTGGTTTTCGTACATGGAATTCATTTTCGACTTTATGGCTCTAAGTCACTTATCCTTTTATGAACTATTCAGAGCCTTTTCATAATTAGTAGGTTCATCATCCTCAATGAGTAACACATCATTCAATTCTCTTACAAGAAATTCATATCTCTCAAGAATATTGCGTGTCCTACCTGATCTACAAGGAGGTTGTGTCATAATCGATTGTGGTTCTTGTTAGTTAGAGCTCTAGAGCCAATCATTTGATGATTGTATGGACTCATGTATATCATATTCTTGTATATATATTAAGGCATTTGATTTTTGGTTATTATGCTTATTTGTATTAGTGCCAGATAAAATAAGTATAGTAACGTCCTTGAGTAGAAGGTTCTTACCTATATCAATCGATTGGTTGAATCGATAGTAAGATGATATAGGGAACACTACTCTAAATCATTCCTAGTCGAGTATTAACATTCAGGGACAATGTTAATACAATAAGACTAGCATGTAGGTCAGCTCGATGACTTGATCTCACAAGTCATGGATATAGAGATATTAAGCTGACACATGGGTATGCATTAGAGAATGTATACTGAATGACCCGCCATGAGAAAGTATCATGAATCGTTATATGAGTGTCATATACTTTCTCATGTGGCTATTAGTATGACTATTAGTCCTTTGACTTGAAGTCACCATGGATCCCTACATAAGGAGTTATGTACTTTGGTTTCGTCAAACGTCACCCGTAACAGGGTGGACTATAAAGGCGATTACTGGGTATGTAACAAATTATACAGAGGGATGTGAGTGATGTAGATGGGATCTATCCCTCTCATATGACGGGAGCGACATCGATATTCTTGATAGAGTGAGACCACAAAGTGCATGGTCATGCCCAAATGAGTCAATATGAGATATTGAGCTCATTTGATTTAGTGAGTCTACTTGGAGTTCAAGATTTAGATTGATTAGAGGATGACACGGTCTATGCCTCACATTGATCAATCTAGATGTCTAGGATAGAAGGACAATGTCACATATTGTGAGGAGTCACAATTAGTAGTCACAAGGTGATGTTGGATCTCGACATTTCTTGTAACTTGGGTAGTAATGATGTGTTGCTAGATACCGCTCATTACTTATGCTCCTAAATGGGTTTAGGGCATTGCCAACGTTACAAGAACCTATAGGGTCACACACTTAGGACATTTAGATGGAGATTTGGTTCATATGATGAACCAAGAGGATTAGATTCATTTGATGAATCAAATTGGATTAAGAGTAATCCAAATTGGGCTAATTGAGTTAGACTCAAGTTGATTCATGTATTTAATGAGTTTAATTTAGATTATGACTCATTAGATCAATTTAATTTAATGAGTTAGATTCATTATATTAAGTTGGCTTGAATCAAATGGTTAGATTAGATCAACCATGAGAGAGATTGAGTCAAGTTTGACTTGACTAGAGAGGAAAAGGAAGAGTCAAGTTTGAATTGACTCTTTGCCACATCATGAGTGAGGTGGCAAGATGTGGACCAATAGTGTTGTTCCACATCATCTTGTTTTGCCACCTCATGGAGGTTACAAGCCTCCATTGCATTTAATGTGGGTTGGCCACATTAAATGAGTGGAGGTTACTCATTTGACACATCATTGTGAGGTGGCAAGATGTGGACCAATGGTAATGGTCCACATCTTCATAATGTGCCACATCATAGGAGTTACACAATACCTCTTAATGGCTTCACATTAATTGTGATTAATGTGGAATGGGAGTTACACTCCATGTAGTGGCCGGCCACACAAAAGTGATGAATGAAATTTGATTTGATTCAAGGCATTACTTCTTCTTCTTCTTCCTCAAGAGAGCTCTCTCCCTTTCCTCCTCTTGCCGTGACCACACAAGGTGCTAGCACACCTTTTGTGTGTTTTCTCCACCTACATGTTCGTGTGGATACTTCTAGAGGAGTATCTATTTTGATACTCTAGAGATCCGGCAATTCCTTGGACGAGCGGGAACGCAAAAGGGCACGCTTCGAAGGTATAACTCTCATCTAGTGTAGATCTAGAGTCTTTGAAACTCGTACTCGTATTTTCGTTCGGTTTTTCCTTGCACGGATCTACGGCTTTGGGTGATTCGGGGTTTCCGCGACGCGAAAAGCGATTTTTGCGGCCCGAAAAAACCCAACAGTGGTATCAGAGCCACGTGCAAGGCGAGTACGAGTTTGTTTTTTTTGGTTTTATGAAAACTAAAGTTTCTGTAATTTTCTGTAAAATTATGATTTTTGGGTTTTTATGAGTATTTTTCACGAGTAATCGAAGCACAAGTGTTTAGTCGCTTGTAGGCTTCGGCTACCGGAAAGATTTTTCCAAAAACGGCTTCGTTTCGCCCCAAAATTTTTGGGACAGCGGGCTTGGGGGCCATTAGATCGCTTAGGAGCAACTCGCGATGGTTAGATCGCGGGTAGGGATACTGCCCCTAACCCCGCAAGGGGATTTGCTCCGCGATTGCACCCGAAATCGCTAAAAACGAACCCGCCGGGAAGATTTTCCGAAACGGCAATGTCTCGGCCCAATCGTTTTGGGACAGCGGGTTTAAGCGCTGTTGGATCGCAAATGAATTCTCGCGATGGTTAGATCGCGAGTAGGGGCGCTGCCCCTGGCCCCGCAAGGGGATCCGTTCCGCGATTGCACCCGAAACCGCTAAACGGGTCCGCCGAAAAATTTTACTCGTAAAAATTGTAAAAATTAATTTTAAAATTACAGAAAATTATGAAAAATATATAATTTTGAATTATATATTAATTTTTTGATAGTCATGGCCCAAAAAAACCCAATGTGATTGGATTGTGTTGTAATTCATAATACGGCCTGCGTGCCGTTATGTGTTTGCGAGTGTTGTATTATATTCGCGACCTGCGCGTCGTGTCTTCTCTTATATTCTTGTTGTAAATTAGATTTACACTCGAATGTAACTCGAGTTTCAAATTGTAATGTACAAATTGGAGCGGTGGAGGGTCCACACGAGACGGAGTTCCGAGGCGGGCACGAGCAACACAAGGTGGTCAAAGGGAGGAGCTTGGAGAAGCTGTTGACCCTAGGTTGACCAATCGATCTTCTCATTGGCTTGAAAAGATCGTAGTAGGGCCATGACTAAATCACAAATATATTAATTAATTGCTTGTGTATGTGATGCATATTTAATAAGTAGTTAATTAATTAGTGCCTTACGATTAGATTAGATCTAAGTCGTGCACATGATGCACCCTTGCGATTAGATTAGATCTAAGTCGTGCACAAGATGCATCCTTTTTGATTAGATTAGATCTCGATCGAACCAACTCTAAATGTCTAACCGTGCCGTGATACCTATCACTACCTCGATCACATGTATTGTTGAATCTGCCAAAGCAGAGCAATACATATTATCTTGGTAGGGTACGGAGGGACAATCTTGGTCCCGCCTATCAACGCATGGGTGAATACAAACTCAATTAGATTGAGTATTCCTAGTTACTCGGTTGGATCGAGTCAACTATAGGCATTCTTCCAATAGTTGGAAAGGTAGGACAAAATCACGTTTATATTAACTCTCGGGCGTATTAGCCAAAGCTAACTCGAATTTTAATATAAATATGGATCTTGATCCTATAAACAAGAGTTGCATAGAGATGTAATTGGTAATCGTTACCTACCGATCATACTAAGCCTTGGGCGTATTAGTCAAAGCTAACTCAAGGGTTAGTATGATGTGGATCTTGTCCCACAAGAATTATAGTATTCAGTGGGAGCATCATTTAGTTAAAGGCCTAATAAAATGATTTTAAAAGAATATGATATTTATTTCTGCAAATTTTCTGTTGTAGATAACCATGACATCGAATACGAACTCTTTCTCCCTGCGTTCTGTCCTTAAGAAGGACAAGCTCAACGGAGCAAATTTCCTGGACTGGTACAGGAACCTGAGAATTGTTCTCACTCAGGAACGTAAACTGTACGTTCTGGAGCAGCCCATTCCGGAGGCTCCTCCTGCCACTGCCACGCGAGCAGACCGAGATGCTTACAAGAAGCATCAAGATGACGCATTAGATATGTCCTGTCTTATGCTCGCGACCATGAACTCTGAGCTTCAGAAGCAACATGAGTTGATGGGCGCTTACGATATGGTTGAGCATCTTTGTCACCTATATCAAGGACAAGCATGGCACTGGAAGAGGAACTCCAAAGAATACCTGGAAGATCTTAAGAAGAAGAGAAATAAGATTTCTACTTCAGGTATACATGTTATAGAAGTCAACCTCTCTATTTCTTCATCGTGGGTATTAGATACCGGATGTGCTTCGCACATTTGTACTAATGTACAAGCGCTGAAGAATAGCAGGGCATTGACGAAGGGTGAGATAGACCTACGAGTAGGCAATGGAGCATGAGTTGCTGCTATTGCTGTAGGAACTTATCATCTATCTCTTCCCTCTGGGCTTGTACTAGAATTAGATGATTGTTGTTATGTGTCTGCCTTGACTAAGAACATTATATCAGTTTCTTGTTTGGACAAGAAAGGATTCTCGTTTATAATAAAGAACAAATGTTGTTCTATCTATTTAAACGATATGTTCTATTGTAGTGCACATCTGATGAACGGACTATATATTCTAGACCTTGAGAGCTCTATCTATAACGTGTTAGCTAGAGCCCTAGAGCCAATCATTTGATGATTGTATTTTGGACTTGTTGTATCATATTCTATATAAATAAAGGCATTTGGTTTTTGGTTATTATACTTACTTGTATTGGTGCTAAATAAACTAAATATAATAACGTCCTAGAGTAGAAGGTTCTTACCTATATCAATCGATTGTTGAATTGATAGTGAGATAATATAGGGAACACTACTCTAAATTATTCCTAGTCGAGTATTAACATTCAGGGACAATGTTAATGCAATAAGACTAGCATGTAGGTCAACTCGATGACTTGATCTCACAAGTCATGGATATAGAGATATCAAGTTGACACATGGGTATGCATTAGAGAATGTATACTGAATGACCCGCCATGAGAAAGTATCATGGATCATTATATGAGTGTCATATACTTTCTCATGTGGCTATTAGTATGACTACTAGTCCTTAGACCTGAAGTCACCATGGTTCCCTACATAAGGAGTTATGTACTTTAGTTTCATCAAACGTCACCCGTAATTGGGTGGACTATAAAGGCGATTACTGGGTATGTAACAAATTATGCGGAGGGATGTGAGTGATGTAGATGGGATCTATCCCTCCTATATGACGGGAGTGACATCGATATTCTTGATAGAGTGAGACCACGAAGTGCATGGCCATGCCCAAATGAGTCAATATGAGATATTGAGCTCATTTGATTGAGTGAGTCTACTTGGAGTTCAAGATTTAGATTGGTCAGAGGATGACACGGTCTATGCCTCACATTGATCAATCTAGATGTCTAGGATAGAAGGACACTTGTCATATATTGTGAGGAGTCACAATTAGTAGTCACAAGGTGATGTTGGATCTCAACATTTCTTGTAACTTGGGTAGCAATGATGTATTGCTAGATGCCGCTCATTGCTTATGTTTTTAAAGGAGTTTAGAAACATTGCCAACGTTACAAGAACCTATTGGGTCACACACAAAGAACAAGTGGATGGAGATTAGGTTCATATGATGAACCAATTGGATTTGGATTGATTTAAATTAGACTTATTGAGTTAGACTCAATTAGATTCAATTGTTGAATGAGTCTAATTTAAATTTGATTCATTGAGTCAATTTATATTAATGAATTAAGATTCATTAGATTAAAATTTACTTGAGTCAAAGGTTGGATTCAACTCAACAAGGAAGAAAAATTGATCAATTTTGACTTGACCAAATGGGAAGTTGAAACATCAAGTTTGACTTGATGTATTGCCACTTCATGGAGGATGACTCATCCTACATGACAGCCACATCATCTCCACCTCATGAGGTGTGCCACCTCATGAAGGTTACACCTCCCATTCCATTTAATGTGGTCGGCCACATTAAATGGGGAGGTTACATGTGTGTGGCCGACCACACTAATGGTGTAAGAGGTTTCATTTTGTGTCATTCAAGTGGTGTTGAATGCTTCTCCTTCCTCCTACCTCTCTTCATCCTTTCTCTTGCTGTTGCCGTGGGTTTCAAGAAAGGGTGAAGGTGTGTGAGTTGTGTTCCAAGAAAAAGGGTGAAGTGAAGGTCACAAAGGAGGGTTCCTAGTAGATTATGTGAGATCCCTTTTCTTTCTCTCCTTTCTCCCCTTTTTAAATCCTACCCGAGAGTCCTAGAAAGTGCTAGCACACTTGGGTGCTCTCTTCTCCATCCTTGTGTGTTAGAGAACACACCTTGTTCGTGTGGATATCACTAGAGAGTTGTCTACGTTGACAACTTCGAGATCCGGCGTACCATTGGACGAGCGGGATTTGCGAGGGCACGCTTCGAAGGTAAAATATTTTTCCTTTATAGATCTACTGTAGATCGTAGTTTAAAACTCGTACTCGTGTTTTCGGAAAGTTTTCTTCGCACGAGATCCAACGGCTAGGGTGATTTGGGGTTTTCGCGGCCCGAAAAACCCAACATAACGTTAATACCAAGAGGTTCAAATCGAACGATATGAACCACACCTATCTCTGGCACTGCCGCTTAGGTCATATAAATGATAAGCGCTTATCCCAGCTCCATAAGGATGGTTTGCTGGACTCATTTGATTTTGAATCATATGAGATATGCGAGTCATGCCTACAAGGCAAGATGACCAAGACTCCCTTTAGTGGGCACAGCGAGAGAGCGACTGATCTGTTAGGACTCATACATAGTGATGTATGTGGCCCTTTCAATGTCGCTGCTAGAGGCGGTTATAGATACATCATCACATTTACTGATGACTTCAGTAGATATGGTTATGTGTACTTGATGACACATAAGTCCGAATCCTTTGAAAAGTTCAAAGAATTCAAGAATGAAGTACAGAACCAGCTTGGCAAGAGTATTAAAATACTTCGATCAGATCGAGGTGGTGAATACTTAAGCCATGAGTTTCGTGACTATTTAGCTGAGTGTGGGATTCTATCCCAACTCACTCCTCCTGGAACACCACAGTGGAATGGTGTATCCGAAAGGAAGAATCGTACCCTATTAGATATTGTACGATCTATGATGAGTCACACAGATCTTCCGACATACCTTTGGGGCTATGCTCTAGACACGGCAGCTTTCATTCTCAACCGAGTTCCATCCAAGGCCGTGATAAAGACACCATATAGGATATGGAGTGGGAGAGATGTCCAGGTGTCTTTTATGAGGATTTGGGGTTGTGAGACTTACGTACGACGTCAAGTCTCAGACAAATTAGGACCCAAATCCGACAAGTGCTATTTCATCAGATATCCCAAGGAAACTAAGGGATATTACTTCTACATTCCCAGTCAGCACAAGGTAGTTGTGGCAAAGACTGGGATCTTTCTAGAAAGGGACTTTGTTTCTAGAAAGACTAGTGGGAGCGCGTTCGATCTTGAAGAAGTTCAAGATGCGAACAATAGCACTGATGCATCGATGGAAATTGAACTGGAACCATAAAGTGTTGTGGATGATGTTGTTCCACAAGGAGTTGAGGAACAACAACCGGTTCAAGTAGACATACCTCTTCGCAGGTCCGATAGGGTACGTCGTCAGCCTGAGAGATACTCATTTCTCTTGTCTGACCATGATGACATTGTGCTCATAGAGGATGAGCACACCACCTATCAAGAAGCTGTGATGAGACCAGATTCCGAGAAATGGCTAGAGGCCATGAGATCCGAAATGGAATCCATGTACACCAACCAAGTATGGATTTTGGTTGATCCACCTGAAAGGGTAAAACTCATTGGGTGTAAGTGGGTCTTTAAGAGAAAGACTGACATGGATGGACTTATTTATAAGGGTCGCTTGGTAGCTAAAGGTTTCAAGCGGATTCATGGTATTGACTATGATGAAACCTTTTCTCCAATAGCGATATTTAAGTCCATTCGGATCATGCTTGCTATTGCAGCCTACCATGACTATGAGATATGGCAGATGGATGTCAAAACCGCGTTTCTGAATGGAAACCTACTCGAGGATGTGTACATGACACAACCTGAGGGTTTTGTAGATCCACAGCATACTAGCAGAGTATGCAAGCTGCATAGGTCCATTTATGGACTAAAGCAAGCTTCTCGGAGCTGGAATCTTCGATTCGATAATGCGATCAAACAGTTTGGTTTCATCAAGAACGAAGATGAGCCTTGTGTCTACAGGAAGGTTGTAGAAAACACAGTTGTCTTCCTCATATTGTATGTGGATGATATTCTACTCATTGGGAAGGACATCCCTATGCTTCAGTCTGTCAAGACCTGGCTTGGGAGTTACTTCTCAATGAAGGACTTAGGTGAGGCATCCCGCATTCTAGGGATACAGATCTATAGAGATATATCTAAGAGATTGCTTGGCCTAAGTCAGAGTACATACATTGACAAGGTACTCCTACGGTTTGCCATGCAGAACTCCAAGAAGGGATTTCTGCCGATGTCACATGGCGTGAGTCTTTCGAAGACTCAAGGTGGTCCCTCTTCTAGAGAGGAGAGACACTGCATGGATCAGATCCCTTATGTCTCAGCCATAGGATCGATCATGTACGCCATGTTATGTACTCGACCTGATGTCTCGTATGCTTTGAGCATGACGAGCAGATACCAGTCAGATCCAGGTGAAAATCACTGGATAGCGGTCAAGAATATTCTTAAGTACTTAAGAAGGACCAAAAAATATTTCTTGATATATGGAGACAATGATGAGCTAACTGTAAAGGGTTACAGTGATGTCGCCTGCACCGATCGTGATGATTATCGATCGCAATGTGGTTCGTGTTTTGCTTAAATGGTGGTGCCGTGAGTGGAAGAGTTCAAGCAGACATGAGTCGATTCTACAATGAGGCCGAGTATATTGCGCATCGAGGCGCAAAGGAGGCGATTGATCCGCAAGTTCATCATCGAACTTGGGGCTTCCTAGCATCGCTGACCCAGTTGAGCTCTATTGTGACAACAATGGAGCTATAGCACAGGCGAAGGAACCTCGCTCACACCAGCGGACCAAGCACATACTACGGCGCTTCCATCTCATTCGAGAGATTATCGATAGAGGAGATGTGAAGATTTGCAGAGTACCTACAGAGGCTAACATCGCAGATCCCTTGACCAAGGCTTTGGCACAGAGGAAGCATGATGGTCACACTAGGTCATTAGGCCTTAGAGCCTATACTGATTGGCACTAGTGCTAGTGGGAGATTGTTAGTTAGAGCCCTAGAGCCAATCATTTGATGATTGTATGGACTCATGTATATCATATTCTTGTATATATATTAAGGCATTTGGTTTTGGTTATTATGCTTATTTGTATTAGTGTCAGATAAAATAAGTATAGTAACGTCCTTGAGTAGAAGGTTCTTACCTATATCAATCGATTGGTTGAATCGATAGTGAGATGATATAGGGAACACTACTCTAAATCATTCCTAGTCGAGTATTAACATTCAGGGACAATGTTAATACAATAAGACTAGCATGTAGGTCAGCTCGATGACTTGATCTCACAAGTCATGGATATAGAGATATCAAGCTGACACATGGGTATGCATTAGAGAATGTATACTGAATGACTCGCCATGAGAAAGTATCATGGATCGTTATATGAGTGTCATATACTTTCTCATGTGGCTATTAGTATGACTATTAGTCCTCTGACCTGAAGTCACCATGAATCCCTACATAAGGAGTTATGTACTTTGGTTTCGTCAAACGTCATCCGTAACAGGGTGGACTATAAAGGCGATTACTGGGTATATAACAAATTATACAGAGGGATGTGAGTGATGTAGATGAGATCTATCCCTCCCATATGACGGGAGCGACATCAATATTCTTGATAGAGTTAGACCACGAAGTGCATGGTCATGCCCAAATGAGTCAACATTAGATGTTGAGCTCATTTGATCGAGTAAGTCTACTTGGAGTTCAAGATTTAGATTGATTAGAGGATGACACGGTCTATGCCTCACATTGATCAATCTAGACGTCTAGGATAGAAGGACAATGTCACATATTGTGAGGAGTCACAATTAGTAGTCACAAGGTGATGTTGGATCTCGACATTTCTTGTAACTTGGGTAGTAATGATGTGTTGCTAGAAACTGCTCATTACTTATGCTCATAAATGGGTTTAGGGCATTACCAACGTTACAAGAACTTATAGGGTCACACACTTAGGACATTTAGATGGAGATTTGGTTCATATGATGAACCAAGAGGATTAGATTCATTTGATGAATCAAATTGGATTAAGAGTAATCCAAATTGGGCTAATTGAGTTAGACTCAAGTTGATTCATGTATTTAATGAGTCTAATTTAGATTATGACTCATTAGATCAATTTAATTTAATGAGTTAGATTCATTATATTAAGTTGGCTTGAATCAAATGGTTAGATTAGATCAACCATGAGAGAGATTGAGTTTGACTTGACTAGAGAGGAAGAGGAAGACATCATGAGTGAGGTGGCAAGATGTGGACCAATAGTGTTGTTCCACATCATCTTGTTTTGCCACCTCATGGAGGTTACAAGCCTCCATTGCATTTAATGTGGGTTGGCCACATTAAATGAGTGGAGGTTACTCATTTGCCACATCATTGTGAGGTGGCAAGATGTGGACCAATGGTAATGGTCCACATCTTCATGATGTGCCACATCATAGGAGTTACACAACACCTCTTAATGGCTTCACATTAATTGTGATTAATGTGGAATGGGAGTTACACTCCATGGAGTGGCCGGCCACACAAAAGTGGTGAATGAAATTTGATTTGATTCAAGACATTACTTCTTCTTCTTCTTCCTCAAGAGAGCTCTCTCCCTTTCCTCCTCTTGCCGTGACCACACAAGGTGCTAGCACACCTTTTGTGTGTTTTCTCCACCTACGTGTTCGTGTGGATACTTCTAGAGGAGTATTTATTTTGATACTCTAGAGATCCGGCAATTCCTTGGACGAGCGGGAACGCGAAAGGGCACGCTTCGAAGGTATAACTCTCATCTAGTGTAGATCTAGAGTCTTTGAAACTCGTACTCGTATTTTCGTTCGGTTTTTCCTTGCACGGATCTACAGCTTTGGGTGATTCGGGGTTTCCATGACGCGAAAAGCGATTTTCGCGGCCCGAAAAATCCAACAGTTCTTGACTAGGCATCTCATTAGTGTTTATTAGAGTCTCTTGAACTTCATCAAGTTCAACCATACTCCCACTTACTTCTTGTAAGAAAAATTCTTTCTCTAGGAAGGTTGTATACCTTGAAATAAACACCTTTTATTCCAAGGGGTTATAGAATTGGTAACTCTTAGTTTCCTTAGGGTATCCAATAAATAAACACTTATCAGACTTGGCGTCAAACTTGTCTGATATAGTCCTCTTCACATAAACAGGACATCCCCATATTTTCAAATAAGATATGAGGGGTTTCTTACTAGTCCATATCTCATATGGAGTAGTTGAGATTGCCTTCGTCGAGACTCTGTTTAGCAAATAAACAGTTGTCATGAGTGCATAACCCCAAAAGGTCTTGGGAAGATCTGCACGATCCATCATTGATCTAACCATGTCTAACAAGGTTCGATTTCGCATTTCCGATACACCATTATGTTGTGGCGTATAAGGTGGAGTTCATTGAAACAATATACCATTGTCCCTTAGATAATCTAGAAACTCTTAGCTTAAATATTCACCACTTTGATCAGATCGAAGTATCTTAATATTTTTACCAAGTTGTTTCTCTACTTCACTTCTGAATTCTCTAAACTTTTCAAAGATTTCAGACTTGTATTTCATTAGATACACATACCCATAACGAGAGTGAATATCAATGAAAGTAATGAAGTAGCTATAATCTTCTAATGCATGAGTTGTCATTGGTCCACATACATTAGTATGTATAAGCCCAAGTAACTCATCAACTCGTTCACCCTTTCGAGAAAAAAGGTAACTTTGTCATCTTGCTTTTTAAACATGAATCACATGTATCAAATGTATCTAATTCAAATGATTCGAGAATTGTAATCTTTTGCAATTCAAACATGCATTTCTTATATGGCCAAGGCGACAATGCTTCGAGTAAGAGGTTAATTGATTATCTATTCGGACGTGTTTATTACTCTTTTCGATATTGAGTACATCACTAGATATATCTAATGCGTAGATGTTATTGCATAAAGTTCCAGTGCCATAAAAACATTATTTAAGGTTATATGACAACAATTGTTATTAAAAGTTAAATGGAAGCATTTTCTATTTAAACAAGAAATAAAAACAATGTTATTTATTAATACTGGAACAAAATAATAATTATCTAGTTCTAAGATAAGTCCACTAGGAAGTTTTAACAAGTATGTTCCGATGATTATTGCGGCAACCTTTGCTCCATTCCCAACTCGTAAACTTGTTTCTCCCTTGATGAATCTTCTGCTATTCCTTAGCACTTGTATGTCATTACATATATGTGAGTTACACCCAATATCCAATATCCAAGTGTCTGAGGAAATAGCATGACAATCAATAATGAAAATACCTGAAGAGGATGGGGCATCAGATGCCTTATTCTTCTTCACGAACTCAAGATAGATCTTGCAGTTTCTTCGTTAGTGTCCCATCTTGCCACAATAATAGCATGAGCCCTTTTGTACTAATTCTACTTTCTTGACCTTTTTGCTCTTCCCTTTAGCCTGATGTTTTGGCTTCCTCTTAGAACCTTTCTTGGAGGAGTCTACTAACATCACAGTTTTCTGTTCACCCTTAACAGAAGGCTCCATAGTCTTGAGCATATTTATCATCTCGAGGATGGTCAATTCTAAATTGTTCATCGATAGGTCATCACAAATTGTGAATGACTTTTTGGTAAACTATGTAGAATTAAGTCAATACTTAACTCATGATCTATCATAAAACTGAGTAATGTTAAATGCTCTATGTAGCCGTTCATCTTTAATATGTATTGTACTGCAGATGAACCCTCTTACATCTTTGAGCAAAAGAGAAGCTTGGAGACCTCGAACCTTTCGGATCTAGCTTGCTCATCAAATAGCTCACGAAGATGATAGACAATATCATAAGCATCCAAACGCTCATGTTGTTTCTGTAATTTAGGAGTCATAGTGACTAGCATGATGCAACTAGCAAGCACAGAACCATCCTTATGTTTCTGAAGGGCCAACAGTTGGTCCGTAATTATATCGGCATCAAGACTGGTGGGAAGAGTCTGATCAAGGGCATAAGCTAACTTCTCAACTTTGAGAACAATTCTCAAATTTTGAAACCACTCCAAGAAGTTTGGCTCAATCAGTTTGTTCAAATCTAAAATTGAACATAGATTAACAGACATCATAATTAAATGATTAACCTAGAAATACAAAAACGAGAATGTATAAGAAACATGATTTTATTTATGTAAATAATTTACATAAAAGTCTACTTATTTACCAAATTCAAATACCCTTATTTTGAATTCGGGAGATGGTAGGTTTTCTCCAAGTGGATTGATATCCACCATAGATAAGAATAACCTTAACTTTGGCCAACAAGTCATTCTTAGCTATAGTGGTAAATAACATATTTACCGATTACATATCACTTATATGCAACTATCACATTATGCTAGCAACTAATTGATCTTTGCATAAATATCGGGTTTTTAACACATTAACAAGTATACATCAAATGCACATCACCCAACTTCACCTCTATCCACATTGATCATGACTTTGGAACAATAAATCAACGTTTCAAGTTTAAAACCAACCCGTTAATCATGAGATTGTATCTCTATGGTTTGAACATGTTTAAGTTCAAGTTGAGCTTGACTTTGGCCAACAAGTCAAATAAGAACTTAAACTCTAGTTCTTACCATATTAACAGAAGATGTGGGTTTTAAGATTGAGTAAGGGATTTAGGTATCATCTACATCATACAAAATTTTATCTATATGACATTACATGTATAGCATAAATGATGACATGGCACATCACACTCATGACATAAATGATGACATAATACATCACACGTATGTCATAGCATGACACATCATACATATAGTAAGATTTAATCACATCACACGCATGACAAAATCTAATCATGTCATAATTAATATATCTACATGACATATAATATGGTATGTTCATGGCATAAATTTACATATGTTATAATTTTATTTTAGAAATAAAAATATGTTATAAATATAATTTTAATAATCAAGATTTATCTAATCAAATTAGAAAATCAATTTTTAAATTTAATTAACATATCTTATCTAGAATCTTTCTATTAATCAAGAATCTTTAATTATTTTAGAAACAAATTTATAAATTAATTTCCTAACCATTTAAGAAATAAATAATTAATATTTCTTAATTTATTACAGAATAATTCAAATCTGAATTTTTTTTGTAATTTTTCAAATCTTTCCAAATTTGGTATTTTCTCATAATTTAAGAAACTTTCTAAAAATGAAATATTTAAAGAAATCTAAAAATTTTTAAAAATATTAATTTTATAATTTAATTTAGAATATCTCAAATTTAAATTTTTTATGATTTTTTAAATCTTTCCAAATTTGATATTTCCTAACAATTTAGGAAACTTTCTAAAAATAGAATATTTTAATAAATCTGAAAATTCAAAAAAAATATTAATTCTATAAAATTTACAATATCTCAAATCTGGAATTTTTTAAAAAAAAAAAATCAGAATCATTCCATATTTGGTATTACCTAATAAATTAAGAAATTTTTCAAAAATAGAATATTTCTTAAAATTTCAAAAAAAAAAATTAGAAATAACAATTTCTAAATTAACAGAATATTTCTAAATTTAATTTTCTGAAATTTTATCAGAAACTTTCCAAAAATAGAATTTCCTAACAATTTAAAAAACTTTCCGAAAATAGAAAATCTTAATAATTCTAGAAAAATTCTAAAATTAATTACAGCACAAATTATGAATCGTAAAATAGTTTTACGATCATGTCAAAGCACGATCAAGCTCTGATGCCACTGTTGGGATATGCCCTATGCTGTGTGTGCTAAAACACGTTTCGTAAATATGCATAGTATAAAATAAAATAATAATAATTTCTAAATTATTACATCACACATACCACATGCATACAAGGATACAACATGCCAAATATGATTGCATAATTAAATTTTTATGGAAAGTAAATTTACGCTAAGTGTACCTTACAGATGACATGTAATGAAAAAGGTATTAACCGTAGCGACGTTGTTGAACCTCGCCTCTATTTGTATCCACGCTGAGCTCCTCAAGACAACTTCTTGAGTACAAGCCTCTTCTTCGAAAGTTACCATCCATGAGCGAAGAAGAGTGATCAAGAGGAAGAGGAAGAGAGCACACAAGGAAGAGATTTATTCCTTGTGGTTGTCATGGCAACAAGGGGAAGAGCTTCCTCTTCTTAGTGGTGGCAAAGAGAGAGGAGAGAGGGGAGAGGGAGAGGAGAAGATAAATTGAGTTAAGATTTTCTAAAAATCTTACAAGTCAATTAATGATCTCATGTCTATAATTTTCACTCAATCATATCAATATATAGCCATCATTAATGAGTTGGATTAAAAAGTCCAAATTTAACTATTATCTCTTAACCAAAAATTAGTCCATTAACCCCTTGGGTTGGTTCACAACTAAACCAAGTTGGTTCATGACTAATTCATGATTAAACCAAATATGATCCAACTCTTCCCGACAAATATTTTCATATTTGTCTTATGTATGATTCAACCAAACATTTATCTCTTGATTTAAGAATCCTATTCTTTAACTTATTTTACGTCTTTTAGAGACTCGTTGGTGTGTGTGACCTAATAGGTTCCCGATTTATCTTGGTCGTCCATAATTAATTACTTAATTATATAACGATCATGAGTAACACCTAGTAGTACATCATGATCCCCAATTAGTCGGAATATCATAGTTGATCTTAGAATTAATTCTAAACCCTTCAGCAGCTACAATGAGTCGTGCCTCGTTCTTTTCACTCATCTTATACCCACTTGGTTCAGGACATGATCTATGTGTCTTGCCCCTACTAGGCTGACTACTGTTGGGTTTTTCAGGCCGCGAAAACCGCTTTTCCCGTCGCGGAAACCCCGAATCTCCCTAGCCAACGGATCCATGCGAAGAATAAAATTCGAAAAACTTACGAGTACGAGTTTCAAACTCTAGATCTACACTTAGATCTACTAGGGAAAAAGGTTATACCTTTGAAGCGAAGCCCTTCGCGTTCCCACTCGTCCAAACAGTGTCGGATCTCGAAGTTGTCAACGTAGACAACTCTCTATACGTATCAACACGAACACGTAGATGGAAAAATCACACAAAAAAGGTGTGCTAGCACCTTTTGATGATTCAGCCAAGTTGAGGAGGAGAGGGAGAGGGAGAGGGAGAGCTAGAGGAAGGCGATGAAGTGAATTGCCTTGAATGAAAAAATTCATTCCATCCCCTCACAATAGTGGCCGGCCACTTTCAAAAAGTGTAACCCTCATTTCCACATTAAGTGCAATTAATGTGGAGCCATTAAGGTGAAGAATTGTAACCTCCATGAGGTGACATCTCAATTAAGTAACCATGATGATGTGGAGCATCATCATTGGTCCACATCTTGCCAACTCACTAATTATGTGGTAAAAAGTCAAGTCAAACTTGACTTTTCCTCTTCCTCTCAAGTCAAGTCAAACTTGACTTAATCTCTCTCATGGTTGATCTAATCCAACCATTTAATTCAAGTCAATTTAATATAATGAATCTAATTCATTTAATTAAATTGATTCAATGAGTCATAATCTAAATTAAACTCATTGAACACATAAATTAACTTGAGTCCAACTCAATTAGCCCAATTAGAATTACTCTTAATCCAATTTGATTCATCAAATGAATCTAATCCTCTTGGTTCATCATATGAACCTAATCTCCATCTAATTGTCCTTAGTGTGTGACCTTATAGGTTCTTGTAACGTTGGCAATGCCCTAAACCCATTTAGGAGCATAAGTAATGAGCGATATCTAGCAACACATCATTACTACCCAAGTTACAAGAATGTTGAGATCCAACATCACCTTGTGACTACTAATTGTGGCTCCTCACAAAATATGACAAATATCCTTCTATCCTAGACATCTAGATTGATCAATGTGAGGCATAGACCGTGTCATCCTCTGATCAATCTAAATCTTGAACTCCAAGTAGACTCACTAAATCAAATGAGCTCAATATCTCATATTGACTCATTTGGGCATGGTCATGCACTTTGTGGTCTCACTCTATCAAGAATATCGATATTGCCTTCGTCAGAACTCTGTTTAACAAGTAAACAGTTGTCATGAGTGCATAACGCCAAAAGGTCTTGGGAAGATCTACACGATCTATCATTGATCTAACCATATCTAACAAGGTTTGATTACGCTTTTCCGATACATCATTATGTTGTGGCGTATAAGGCGGAGTCCATTTAGACAATATACCATTATCCCTTAGATAATCTAGAAACTCTTGGTTTAAATATTCACCACCTCGATCGGATCGAAGTATCTTAATATTTTTACCAAGTTGTTTCTCTACTTCACTTCTGAATTCTCTAAACTTTTCAAAAGTTTTAGACTTGTGTTTCATTAGATACATATACTCATAACGAGAGTGATCATCAATGAAAGCAATGAAGTAACTATAACCTCCTAATACATGAGTTGTCATTGGTCTACATACATTGATATGTACGAGCCCATGTAATTCATCAACTCGTTCACCCTTTTGAGAAAAGGGTAGCTTTGTTATCTTGTCTTTTAAACATGAATCACATGTATCAAATGTATATCTAATTCAAATAATTTGAGAGCTGCAATCATTTGTAATTCGGATATGTGTGTCTTGCTTATATGGCCAAGGCGACAATGTCACGAGTAAGAGGTTAATTGATTATCTATTCGGGAGTGTTTATTGCTCTTTTCGATATTGAATAAATCACTAGATATATCTAATGCATAGATGTTATTGCATAAAGTTCCAGTACTATAAAGAACGTCATTTAAGATTATATAACAACAATTGTTACTAAAAGTTAAATAGAAACCTTTTCTATTTAAGCAAGAAATAAAAACAATGTTCTTTATTAATGCTGGAACAAAATAACAATTATCTAGTTCTAAGACAAGTCCATTAGGAAGTTTTAACAAGTATGTTCCGATGGCGACTACATCAACCTTTGCTCCATTCCCAACTCGCAGACTTGTTTCTCCCTTGACGAGTCTTCTGCTATTCCTTAGCCCCTGTATGTTATTACATATATGTGAGCCACACCCAGTATCCAATATCCAACTATCTGAGGAAATAGCATGACAATCAATAACGAAAATACCTGAAGAGGATGGGACATCGAATGCCTTATTCTTCTTCATGGACTCAAGATAGATCTTGCAATTTCTTCACCAATGCCCCATCTTGCCACAATGATGGCATGGACCCGTTTGTGTCGGTTCTACTATCTTGGCCTTTTTGCTCTTCCCTTTAGCCTGATGTTTTGGCTTCCTCTTAGAACATTTCTTAGTGGAGTCTATTAACATCACAGTTCTCTATTCATCCTTAACAGAAGGCTCCACAGTCTTAAGCATATTTATCATCTCAGGGATAGTCGATTCCAAATTATTCATCCGATAGTTCATCACAAATTATGAATGACTTTTCGGTAAACTATCTAGAATTAAGTCAATACTTAACTCATGATCAATCGTAAAATTGAGTGATGCTAAACGCTTTATGTAGTTGTTCATCTTTAATATGTATTATGCTGCAGACGAACCCTCCTACATCTTTGAGCAAAATGGAAGCTTAGAGACCTCGAACCTTTCGGATCTAGCTTGCTCATCAAATAGCTCATGAAGATAATAGACAATATCATAAGCATCCAAATGCTCAAGCTATTTCTATAATTCAGTAGTCATAGCGGCTAGCATGATGCAACTAACAAGTACAGAATCATCCTTATATTTTTGAATGACCAACAGTTGGCCCACAGTTGCATCAGCATTAAGACTGGTGGGAAGGGCAGATCAAGGACATAAGCTAGTTTCTCGGCTTTGAGAACAATTCTCAAATTTTGAAACTAGTTCAAGAAGTTCGGCTCAGTCAGTTTGTTTGAGTCCAAAATCAAACGTAGATTAATAGAAGTCATAATTAAATGATTAACCTAGAAATACAAAAATAAGAATGTATAAGAGACATGTTTTTATTTATGTAAACAATTTACATAAAAGTTTGCTTATTTACCAAATTCAAATACCCTTATTTTGAATTCGGGCGATGGTAAGTTTTCTCCAAGTGAGTTGATATCCACCATAGATAAGAATAACCTTAACTTTGGCCAACAAGCCATTCTTAGCTATAGTAATAAAAAACATATTTACCGATTGCATATCACTTATATGCAACTATCATATTATGCTAGCAATTAATTGATTTTCGCATAAACATCGGATTGTTAACACATTAACAAGTATACATCAAATGCACATCACTCAACTTCACCTCTATCCACATTGATCATGACTTTGGCACAACAAATCAATGCTTCAAGTTTAAAACCAACCCGTTAATCATGATATTGCATCTCTATGGTTTGAACATGTTTAATTTCAAGTTGAACTTGACTTTGACCAACAACTCAAACAAGAACTTAAATTCTGGTTATTACCATATTAACAGAAGGTGTGGGTTTAATATTGAGTAAGGGATTTAGGTTTCATCTACATCATGCAAAATTCTATCTACATGACATTACACACATGACATAGCATGACACATCATACATATGGTAAGATCTAATCACATCACACGCATGACAAAATCTAACCATGTCATAATTAATGCATCTACATGACATACAATATAGTTTGTTCATTGCATAAATTTACATATGTTATAATTCTATTTTAGAAATAAAAATATGTTATAAATCTAATTTTAATCAATTAAGATTTATCTAATCAAATTAGGAAACCAATTTCTAAATTTAATTAACATATTTCATCTAATTTCTATCAATTAAGAATCTTTAATTATTTTGGAAACAAATTTTTAAAATAACTTCCTAACTACAACATCCAAACCTTTTCCCACTAGGTGGGGTCGGCTGTATGAATCCTTTTACGCCATTGAGCTCTATCTCCTATTATATTATCATCTATATTTAAATAAATTTTATCTTGTTTTATTGTTGCTAACCAAGTCTTTTTTTGTCTTCCTCTTCCTCGTTTGATATGCATATTTATCATAGTTTCACATCGCCTAACTGGAGCATTTATTGGTCGTCTAAGTACATGTCCGTACCATCTTAAACGTGTCTCTCGGAGTTTTCTCTCAATAGATGCAACTCCGACTTCCTCTCTAATGCTCTCATTTCTTATTTTGTCCATCTTCGTATGTCCACACATCCACCTTAACATCCTCATCTCTACAACTCTCATCTTCTGCTCGTGTGCTCGAGTCATAGCCCAACATTCAGCTCCATATAACATAGCAGGTCTAACTGCGGTTTTATAGAACTTACCTTTAAGTTTAAGAGGTACTTTACGGTCACATAAAACACTCGACGCTCCCCTCCATTTCACTCATCCTGCTTGTTTTCTATGTAAGACATCTCTCTCAATCCCTCCATCATTTTGTAAAAATGATCCTAAATATTTAAATCGCTCGGTTATAGGCAACTCGTCATCTCCTATCTTAACAATTGTTTCATTACTTCTAATATTGCTAAACTTAAATTCCATATATTCTATCTTTAATCTACTAAGCTTAAAACATTTCCCTTCTAGTGTTTCCCTTCAAGATTCTAGCTTAGCATTTACTCCTTCACGTGTCTCATCTACCAAAATAATATCATCTACAAACAACATGCACCACGGTACTGTGTCTTGAATGTGCGCAGTGAGTTCATCCATAATTAGTGTAAAAAGATAGGAACTTAGAGCTGATCCTTGATGTAACCCTATCTTTATTAGAAATGCTTCAGTTACTCCGCCTGAAGTCTTTACTCTGGTCGTTACATCCTCGTACATATCCTTAATTAGTTCAATATATGTTACACTAACACCTCTCTTTTCTAAAATTCGCCATATAATTTCTCTTGGGACTCTATCATACGCTTTTTCTAAGTCAATGAATACCATGTGTAGATCTTGTTTTTGCTCCCGATATTTTTCAATTAATTGTCTAAGAAGATGTATAGCTTCTATTGTCGACCTTCCAGGCATAAACCCAAATTGATTTTCTGTCACTGTGGTCTCCTTCCTTAATCTTTTTTCTATTACTTTTTCCCAAAGTTTCATAGTATGACCATTAGTTTAATACCTCTATAGTTTGCACAATTTTGTACGTCTCCCTTATTCTTATATAAGGGAACTAGAGTACTTATCCTCCATTGATCAGGCATTTTTTTCGTTTTCAATATCATGTTAAATAATTTTGTAAGTCATTCAATACCTTGTTTCCCTAAGCACTTCCACACCTCTATCGGAATATCATCTGGTCCAACAGCTTTTCCATTGTGCATCTCATTTAAAGTTTGTTTTACTTCTGAAGTTTGAATTCTACGATAAAAATTAAAATTTCGATGCTCATTTGACCTAATTAAATTACCCAAGTTAAGTTGGTCTCCTAAACCTTCATTAAAAAGTTGATGAAAATACCTCTTCCACCGCTTTTTTATTTCTCCATCGCTTACTAATACCCTATTACATTCATCTTTAATACATTTTATTTGACTAAGATCTCTTGTTTTTCTTTCTCTCACTTTAGCTATTTTATAAATGTCTCTTTCCCCTTCTTTTATATCCAATTTTTGATATAACCGTTCAAAAGTTTCATTTTTTGCTTCACTCACCACTTTCTTAGCTTCTTTCTTGGCTATTATATATTTTTTTAAGTTTTCCTCATTCTTACAAATATATAATTCCTTATAAACTATTCGTTTTTCCTTCACTTTCTCTTGTACTTTCTCATTCCACCACCAAGATTCTTTACTTAGCAGTGCATGCCCCTTTGACTCACCGAGGACACTCTTAGCTACTATTTTTAACTTTGATACCATCTTATCCCATGTTGTATTAGAGTCATCATATATTTCACCTAATGCTTGTACTTCTATCTTCTCCTTAAATATATGTTGCTTCCCATCCTTTAACTTCCACCACTTAATTCTAGGAATTGTATATATTTTCTTTCTATTGATACTATGTTTAAGGAGTTAAGTTTTCTCCAGGGATGACTTTGCAATCTTTACAAATCTTTCTATCCTTCTTCCTAACCATAAGAAAGTCAATTTGCGATTTATTATTCCCACTTTTGAATGTGACTAAGTATTCTTCTCTTTTCTTAAAAAACGTATTAGCTAATATAAGGTCATATGTTATCGCAAAATCTAATATAGTTTTCCCTTCCTCATTCCTCGTTCCAAACCAATAGCTCTCATGTACTCTCTCATATTCCTCATTTTTCACTCCGACATGCCCATTTAGATCACCTCCTATTAAAATCCTTTCATTTGGTGAAATATTTTGTAATATTTCATCTAAGTCCTCCCAAAACCTTAATTTGGTAGCTTCATCTAATCCTACTTGTGGTGCATATACGCTAATTATGTTCATAGTTTCTTTCGCCACTATTATCTTAAGGGCTATAATTATATCCCCTTTTCTAACTACTCCTACAACTTCATCCTTTAACAAACTATCTACAATAATACCCACTCCATTTCTTGTTCTACTCTTTCCAGTGTACCATAACTTAAAACCCGAGTTCTCTATCATCTTTGCCTTCTCACCTGTCCATTTTGTCTCTTGTACACACAAAATATTAATTTTTTTCCTAATCATCATATCTACTACCTCAGTGAGAGTTCCTATGTTCCATGTTCCAAATCTTAGATTATTAGTTTTCCTATCATATTTGTTCTTATCTAACCTATGGTGTGAGAACTCTTGCCTATTTAACACTACACCCAAGTTCTCATGGAGATGTAGCGGTCCTTGCTGAGACGTTACAGTCGGACCATGTAACGCGAACTCTTGCATATTTATCACTACACCCGAGTTCTGGAGATGTAGCGGTCCTTGCCGAGACGTTACAGTCAAACCCTGCAACGCGTTCCTTCCGGGGAACAACCTAGCATTAGCACAATAGTTTAATGGATTCATTCATTAAATATTTGTCATAGTTTGACGCTGGCTGGCAACCTAACGCAACTCTCCTCCTTTATTCGGGCTTGGGACCGGCCATGACCGGTCATCATGGGCGGAGTTCCTAACTATTTAAGAAATAAATAATTAATATTTCTTAATTTATTACCGAATAATTTAAATCTGGATTTTTTTTATTTTTCAAATCTTTCTAAAATTGATATTTCCTCATAATTTAGAAAGTTTTTCAAAAATAGAATATTTTAATAAATACAAAAATTTTATAAAATATTAATTCTATAATTTAATTTAGAATATCTCAAATTTGAATTTTTTATGATTTTTTAAAATCTTTCTAAATTTGGTATTTCTTGACAATTTAGAAATCTTTCAAAAAATGAAATATTTTAATAAATCCAAAAATTCTAGAAAAGATTAATTCTATAATTAACAAAATATTTTTAAATTTAATTTTCTGAAATTATATCATACACTTTCCAAAAATAGAATTTCCTAACAATTTATGAAACTTTCTAAAAATAAAAAAATCTTAATAATTCTAGAAAAAATCCAAAATTAATTACAACACTAATTACAAACCGTAAAATAATTTTACGATCATGTCGAAACACGATCAAACTCTGATACCACTATTAAGATATGTCCGATGCGGTATGTACTAAAACACGTTTCGTAAACATACACAGCGGAAAATAAAACAATAATAATTCCTAAATTATTACATCACACGTACCACATGCATACAAGGATACAACATGTCAAATATGATCACATAATTAAATTTTTACGAAAAGTAAATTTATGCTACGTGTACCTTATGGATGACCTGTAACGAGAAGGACATCAATTGTAGCGACGTTGTCGAACCTCGCCTCTATTCATATCCACGACAAGATCCTCAAGACAACTCCTTAAATAAAAGTCTCTCCTTCAGAAGTTACTAATCACGAGCGAAGAAGAGGAATCAAGAGGAAGAGGAAGAGAAGCACACAAGGAAGAGATTTCTTCCTTGTGGTGGTTACTACAACAAGGGGAAGGGCTTCCCCTTATTGGTGGCGGCAAAGAGAGAGGGGAGAGGGAGAAGAGAAGAGAAATTGGGTTAAAGTTTTTCAAAAACCTTACAAGCTAATTAATATCTCATGTGTATAATTTTCTCTCAACCATATTAATATATAACCCTCATTAATGAGTTAGATTAGAAAGCTCAAATCCAACCCATTATCCCTTAACCAAAAATTATCCTATTAACTCCTTGGTTTAGTTCACAACTAAACCAAGTTGGTTCATGACTAATTCATGATTAAACCAAATATGGTCCAACTCTTCCATAAGAGATGTGGCTCATCCGTACTTCCATTGTGACAAATATTTCCATATTTGTCTTATGTATAGTCTAACCAAACATTTATCTTTTGATCTAAGAATCCTATTCTTTAACTTGTTTTACGTCTTTTAGAGACTCGTTAGTGCGTGTGACCCAATAAATCCCGATTTATCTTAGCTGTCCATAATTAACTACTTAATTATAAAATGATCATGAGTGGCACCTAGTAGTACATCATGATCCCCAATTAGCCGAAAAATCATAGTTGATCTTAGAATTAATTCTAAACCATTCAGCAGCTACAATGAGTCGTGCCTCATTCCTTTCACTCATCTTATACCCACTTAGTTCAGGACATGGTCTATGTGTCTTGTCCCCACTAGGCTGACTACTTCACACCTAGGACAAGTAATACTTCCTCGTTCATATGTACAAGAGTCTCGCACTCTTAACATGTGATACTTTGGCCAAAAACTTTGAGTAATAATCCTAATGAGTGGTCATAGGGTATACGTCTCCTCGCAAAGAGTGATGAATCCTTTATGGGCTATCCAAACACCTTCGGGCACTTAAACTTATACTCAATCATCCCGGGTCCACACCTCAATGAGATGTTTGCTTAAGATGTCAAAGTATAAGTCTTCATGACCAAGATGACTTGTATACCTCAAGTCGAAAGAAACTTGCACTCGTGCTGCAGTAAGAACTTCACAGACATATCTATATATGTGTAGAGAATCATATGAAGTCTTACAGTGAGTCACTCCAATGAACTAGTTAGCATAACCAGCATCCATGTTTAACTCTCGACATCCCAATGTCTCTAGCTAGTGAGAAAATAGCTGTTTGACCGAACCAATGAGTACAACCCGTGCTAGTCTTACAGAACTGATGGTGTTTGAATACATCAATTCGACGACTAGAGAAATCTCAATATATTCATAATTATACATGTAGAAATAATCATTAGTTGCGATCCAATCACAAATTCTCTCATGCGATGAATTATATTATAAACATTAAGTAAATGAGTTTAAGACAATCAAACATATAATATGCACTCAAATAGTGAATCTATACTTATCTAATAAATAGAAAAAATCGTAAGGCGATTGCCTTAGGACATCCCTATATATATATATATCGCCCTGATTCAACTTGCACTCGTGCGGCCTTTACTCATTTTTTTTAATTCCTCTCTCTCATCTATATGTAACTTTTTTCTTTCTTCTACATACAAGATAATGCTAGTTCTTAAAGACCAGCACTAGCATTGGTATTTAAAAATCAGCATCAAAGTTGATTTGAAACCAGCACCATATTGGTGCTGGTCTTTAGAAACTAGCACCATGTGGGTGCTGATCTTAAAAAACCAACACCAATGCTAGTTTCAAATCAACAACACCATGTTGATGTTGGTCTTTAAAGACCAGCACCAACTAGTGTTGATTTCAAAATAGCATTGGTACTGGTCTTTCAAGCCAACACCAAGGTGTTTGGTAATGCTCTTGAAGACCAGCACTACAGCACCACCTTCATGCTGCTCTTGAAAGAAAAACTAGCACCAAGGTGTTTGGTAATGCTCTAGAAGACCAGCGCCACCTTGGTGCTGCTCTTGAAAGTCCAACACCAAGGTGTTGGCCTCTTGGTGCTGCTCTTGAAGATGAGCACTAGCGTTAGTGCTGCTCTTAAAGACCAGCACTAGTGTTGTTGTTGGTCTAAAAACCAGCGTTGGTGCTAGTCTAAAAGACTAGCACGAGCATGGTACTGGTTTGAAATAGTGTTGATGCTAAGTCTTTAAAGACCAGCACCAAATGGTGCGGGTTTTAAAATAGCATTAGTATTGGTCTTGAAAGACCAGCACAAGCATTAGTGTTGCTCTTGAATACCAACACCAGTTGGTGCTGGTTTGAAACCATCGTTGGTACTGGTCTTTAAAGATCAACACCAATGTGATGTTGGTAGGTGTTAGTTTGAAACCAGCATTGATACTGGTCTTTAAAGAGTAGCACCAACATGATGCTGGTCTTTAAAGACCAACACCAATATGGTGTTGGTTGATACTGGTTTCAAACCAATGTTGATGCTAGTTTCAAACCAGCGTTGGTGTTGATCTTTAAATATTAGCTTCAACGTTGGTGCTGGCTTTTAAATACCAACATCACCTTGCATGTAGGAGAGAGACTTACATCTAGGGATGTAAATGAATCAAACGGTTCGCGAGCTATTCGGAGCTCGATTCGGTAAAAATCTCGTTCGAGTTCATTCATTTATCTTATCGAGCCGAGCTCGAGCTCGAGCTCGATTTCGAACTCGACAGTTTTATCGAGCCGAGCTCGAGCTTAAGGATATTCGGCTCGTGAGCTCGCGAACATATTCGTTTATAGGCTCGCGAGCCAAAAAAACGAGCCTTAAACCGAGTCAAAAAACGAGCTCTGAAACGAACCAAAAAAACAAGATCTAAAACGAGCCTTAAAATGAGTTTTAAAATGAGCCAAAAAATGAATTCTAAAATGAGCCAAAAACGCGCTCTAAACGAGCCCGAAAACGAGCCCAAGCTCGCTTAACGAGTTAGGCTCGTTAACTTTGATAATCGAGCTAATAACGAGCCGAGTTCGAACTGTTCGCGAGCTTGATAATTCTAAAACGAGCCGAGCTCGAGCCTTGTGATAAAAGCTCGATTCGAGCTTGAGTCAAGCTCGAGCCCGAATATAACTTAAATGAGTCGAGCTCGAGCTTAATACTGTTCGACTCGATTCGGCTCGTTTACATCCCTAAGTTATATCCAGGAGTGAGAAGAGAATTGTGTAGATGAGAAGGGGAGAATTAAAAAAAAAGTAAAGGTTGTGTCAGAACATATATATATATATATTGCGGACTCATGTGGACTTACTCGGGGCGCCTAGAACGAATGTATGCACCTAGATTCATTACAGTAAGTTTTTTTTCTTACCTAGATTCAACCAACTGTGAGAAGTTTATACTGCAACAAAGAACATGCCACAAGAAAAAACTAAATAGAATTCACAACCCCGGAGACAAACCAATCGGGAATTCTGACGTGTATAGATACAATTGGTCCAATCCCAATGTTGAGACTATTTACCATGTTCAACAGTTTTTCGATAGCTTCTTTTGCATTGCCAATTTGAAAGCCAAGAAGTAAAGAAATATAGAGGATTGATACGAGTTAAAATTCTTTTATTTGATATGGACTTGAAGGAAATTCATTATTTTCCCATCTAACAGAGTGATCAGATCAAGAGGAAAGTTCGATACGGTACCTATCTCACTAATTGGAGACCATGCTCTCAGTCTCCTTCACAAAACCATCCCCAGTCCAGTCTTTGTCTGATTGCAGCCCCTTCTTTATGGCTTTTCTTTGTCGTATTGCGTCCTGCTGCCGCCTCACCAAATCGGTGTGGGTGGTGAAGTACTGAAGGGAGACCCTGAAATATAGAAAAATAGAGTTCATATAATTGAAGGGAGTGTTCCTATGTTTACTCACACTATGCTAGATAAGAGTCAATTACATATATATAGATGCTAGTGTAAAGATTAAGGCATATTGATAATATAAGACTGCTAGAAAAGAAACATAAATTGACACAGAACGTTGCCTAAAGAAAGCAACTGAAAGATAAAACTATAGAAAAGAAAGAGCATCATACCCCCGGAAATCTTCTATGGATGAAAAGTTGTGTTTGCTCATGAACTCCTGCAACTCGGCACAAAGCTTCTTCACAACGCCATAGCCATGCATCATCACTCCAGTGCATACCTAGATCAGAATGTTAAAGAATCCCTCAGGATGTATAAATGAAAATCAGGGAATCAAGAGAGAAAATAAGAAACAGGAAGACAACCAACAAACAACTGTAAACAAGAACTGAACGTTACGCATTTCTACCAACTAGATGGAGAAATATATACCATCAGCAGGAAAATTGAGATTAAAAGATAAACCAAACTTAACTCTGTAACATAGCTCAAGCTCTACATGCAGTTTAAACAAGGAGCTAAAATCAAAGGCTCCATAGGCCCACAGTACAACTCATGCATCAACTCAGCAAATGGCTAGACTAGCACAAGAAGATCCATTTTTTATCCATGTTCTAGATTGGAACAGCTAAAGGGTTTGACTGTCAGAGATATATAACGTAGTTCCTAAATTAGTAGCCAGCATTCCTGGATTCCTTTAAATTAAGACTACTTTCCATGATATATACATCTATATTAAGTGGGTTAAGTGTTCAACATCAGTAAAGAAAAAGATCAACTAAGGAGATCTTTTTTCTAACATAGTATTGTCATGAGTCACTAGAAATAAAATGTAGTGCTCATGTTTAACTACAAATATAAGATGCTCTTGTGAAAGCTACCTGAACAGTGTTTGATCCTAATAAAATAAATTCAGCAGCATCACCACCAGTCTCAACCCCTCCGATTCCAGAAAGTGAGAAATCTCCATTGGGAAAATCTGATTGCATCATTTTTGCAATCTGCATAACTTTCCCAAGTGCAATAGGATGGACAGCCTTTGCAGAGTAACCACCAGGTGTGGAATATCTGCATTTCAAAGGAAAGAAAAAAAAACTTGAATTGTTAAATTATGTGAAACCACAGGTTTCTAGTTTGAGTAGTAAACTGTAAACTAACCCCTCGACACAAGGTTCAGGATGTAAAGTATTGAGATTGATCCCCATTACGCTCATTATTGTGTTGATAGCAGACACTCCTTCACAACCTGATTTAAGAGCCACTCTAGCTGGCTGCATGGAATAAATAACAAGCTGGTAGTTCAGAGTACCGGTTGGTAAATATAGCAGTCACCAAGTTAAAATAACAAGTAGAAATGAAGTTGCGAAAGCTTGTGGGGTAGCTCAAGAACAAATGGGAAAATTTCAAAGGATATATTTTTTTCATATGAATTAGGGAAAACAGATGGAGTATATTGGCATGCATGAATGCAAGAGCGAATTAACTGATACAAAAAAAATGCATACCTGACTAATATCCGTTATGTTGGGTGTCATCTTTGCCCATACAGGCACAGTTGCTTTCTCATTTATCCATCCACATACCTCCTCCAGAAGTGCACAGTCTTGCCCCACCGCTGCACCCATCTTCCTCTCAGGCATGCCATGAGGACAAGAAAAATTGATCTCAAGAGCATCCTGATCAGAGGATTGTTAGCAAGTCAACCTCAAGGGCATGAAAGAAGCATCGAATATTAACAAGAGGCAAATAAGAAGTACCACTCCTGTTTCCTCCACACGCTCAATAAGTTCCTGCCAAGCCTCTTTATTGTATTCTTCCATGATTGAAGCAATGAGTACCCTATCAGGATATTCCTCTTTTAATTGCTTGAATTCATTTAACATAATTTCGAGAGGACGGTCGCTAATAAGTTCAATATTCTCCCATCCAATAATTGGACCCTTTGCCGATCCATTTGATCCTGCTCGAAGTCGAGCATAACGAGGGGTCACATTTACTACTTTTGCAGCATCCAAAGAAACCTACCGCACAGAAATTATCAATTTATCTTAGCGAAAAAAGTAAAAAGGAGGGGGGACAAGAAAACTACAGTTTATTAATTTTACAAATAGTGGCATATGCAAGGAATAGTGTATGGAAATTTTAACTACAGAACTAGTAACTAGAGTGAATAAAGGTTAATGCAGTTTAGAAGTTCAAAACTAATTAGAATCGATCACCTTAGTTCACAGTCTTGAAAATCATAAACAATATTGGTAGTAAAGCCAAAGTCTCATCAAAGAGTTAAGTTCTTATACATGGTTTTCCATATTAATTAATCAAAAAATGTTTCTTATTATGATATCCTGATTTCTTTTACAGTTTCATATAGATAGTTTCACCCCTATCATCACCCAGTAATTAATGCCCCTTAAACATCTTCCTGACTAATGCTTCACATAATTAAGCTTAGAGGAAACCCACATTCAGCAACCAATCAATAAGCATCTCCAAAATTACACTCCTGTCGTCCTTAGTTAAACTGTGTTATGAACAATGAACTTCTTTTTCATAGTTTCTAGGGATGTTTAAAGGTAAATTTTAAATTTCTCCTATACAATTTATGTAGCCAATTGATGGGAGCATATCAACTTAGGTGGAGATATGCTATACAGACTTCAGATGATTAAAAGATGCAGACACATGCACAAAACTACGTTCCAGGGAAAAACAGGGTCAGATCAAATTCCCTGATACACGACAATTACTGCTTGGCAGAGAAAAGCCAACTGTACAATTCAGGGACTGTAGGATGCCCTTATTTGATGAAATAACAATTATTTAAATGGGGCTGTTGACAACTTCGTATGTTTCTTTTTCACAAAGCATCAGAAGTTAATGACATCAAATTCCATTATACAGTCATTGTAAAAAAACTTAGAGCAATCCACGTTCTATTATGTTATATATGAACCATTAAGAAGGCTAAAGAGTAAATATAGCTGCAAATGTAACAGCAAACTGTTTGCACAAAATTCAGTGACAGAACGTCTAGAGATAATACAGTTCGCACCATCAAAGAATTTGTTTGCATAATCCTCTAAAAGAATATTTTTCTTATATCATGGAATAATCATTTGTTAATGCTTTTGAGCTATTGAATTTTGTTTGGCATCTAGGACTTTCATGCTCACCATAAATGACATTCTCGGTCACTAAGAAAGAAACAGGGATTCAATGGAAGGATACTTCAGTTATGTGTCTCTTGCAAATCTTAATATTTTTGATATCAGGATACAAGTCTTCTCCTTCTTCAGGGAAGAGAAATGTATGTTTATCATTTTTGGGGGGCTAATTTGGGAATAGAAGTGTGCATTCTTTTAACCATTTAAGTAAAAAGAGCCGTCCCTTTCATTTTTGCCCATGAGTATATTCTCTTCATTACTAAGTCAAAAGTTTGTGTCCGTGACTCACTCGTTGTAGCTGTTCTAATGTAGCATCTTGCTTCGGAGATTAGGTCTTGTAGTACTGTGTTCCTTTAATGGAATTGTGTCTGCCATGCACGCCAACAATAGATTCAACTTACATCATAAATTATATGCAGCAGATGTTTCCAACAAAAAGTAGAAAAAACCTTCATCTATCTCAGCCTTTTTTTTTTTGGTTCTCAATTCTCAATTGCTTTTCATTTTTATTTTCAACAAGTAAATCAACTAAAATTGAAAATTCATCCACTCTGGTTGCCTCAACACGGCTCTCGTCATCGTCTGACATGCTTCCATCCGGACGACTAAAAAATTCTGCAAAACTAGATCCTTTTTCTTGTGCAATATGAACAAGCATGCTGCATCTATCCCAATATGTTTGGTAGATAATTCAATCGCAAAGAAACAATATATTTTCTATCCCAGTTTATTCAATAAAGCATACGTTTCTCTAAAAACCAATTGAAAAGGAATGAATCAGGTATGTGAAATCAGAATTGAAAGATCCCTTTCGTTCAACAACAAGATCAATCCGAAAAGAGAAACCAGCGTACTCCTTCCTCTCGAAAGCTAGGTCCAACCATGCTCTCCATCAAACAGAGCGCGGATTAAAAAAATCAATCGATATCGACAAAAGCATAAATAAATAAATAAAAATTCAAAGTATCCTTGTAGAATCCACACCAAAAGGGGATCCTCGTAGAATCCACACAAAAAAGGGGACCATGGTAGAATCCCCAGATAGCTAAAAGCTAGATCAACAAGTATTAAGGATCGAATCGCACCGTTTTAGCGATGACGGCGCCCCACCCTTCATCGAAGGCCCTCTTCATGACGGTGTAGTTGGTCCCCGGCGGCCCGGACCCGATGACGAAGGGATTCGGCAACTCCAGTCCGTTGACGCGCACTCGCAGATCCGGCCCGGAGACGGCGCCATCCTCCGCTCCGGTCGCTGCCTTGGCCGCCATCCGCACCCGCCGGGGCCGGATATCCAGCGGAGGGACCGCCGCCCGCGGCCCCAGCGACGAGCTACTACCCACCGAGCTCCTCAGAGACGTTGTCGCCATTGGAGATCTCTTCTTCTCTCTCTCTCGATCGATCTCTGGAATCGAAGGAAAGCAAATCGAGGGGAACGTGGCGAGCTTGGACTCTTGTTGTAAAGAACTCTGATATTTGGATCTATCCAAGTAGAATTTCAATGAAACTACTTAGATTCCAGATCATCGACGACTGTTTGATTTGGACGTGAATGGAGTGGAAAATGTAAACTACTTTAAAATCAAAAGATTTCCCATTAATATTTTAAAAAAATATTAATTATACATATATAAATAATAGAGATGATTTGGAAATTTTTATTGATAGAAAATCAAAAGAATTTTTATTAGAAAAATAATATGCTCAAGTAAAAAATCTTAAAGAAATATTCAATAATAAACTTATAAAATGATAGAGTACATAAAAAATAAAATGGTGGATCATAAATTTATGTATCTATCCTTTAATATTTCCTTGAGATTTTTTTTTGTGTTTATCATTGCTTTTTCTATTATTATTATGATGATTATTTTATGAAAAATGATATGATCAAGGAAAGAATCTTAATGAAATATTCAAGAATAGATACATAAAATGATAGGATTCACAAAAAATAAAATGACGGGTCATAAATTTATATATCTATCCTTAAATATTTCATTGAGATTTTTTCTTAAATGTATCATAACTCTTATTTTATAATGTATTCACTCGACTGACCCCAAAAGTAAGAGGTTAAATTTCACGAGGTTATCTGATGGTATGACATTTAGAGTTTGAAATTGGGGTCTGGCATGACGTATTATTAAAGATTTTTTTTTTAATAGATAGAGAATTTCAGAATATTGACTAAAAAAATGGGTCTTTGTATTTTTTTAATTTATTTAGATGGTCGATAAAAATTTTTTATAGGATCATATTCTTAAGATATTTGGATACACGGTGTCTAACTAAGCAAAAATTAAATTTACATCATTCTGATTTTTCATATAAAAATTCTTTGCAGTTTCGATTTTTTTTTTTAATATTAATTAAAATCAAATGTTGTTCGAGATTATTTCAATTTATTATAAATTGGTTGTAAACATTCTTATATTATTATTTAAAACTATTTAACATTGATTAAACTGTTCTCATAGGGATTAAAATTATTCTATTATTGATAAAAAAAAATATTTTAATATTGGTTAAAATTATTTTAACATGTATTAAAACTGCTCAAATACTACTCTAGATTATTAAAATTACTATATTTAGTTAAAATTATTATAACTTAGAAAATTGATTCAATGCTATTATAATAATTTTAATTAAAATTGTTATAATAGAGTTGCTATAATTTTAAGTAAGAGTATTATAATATTTAATAATTTAATTATTATTAAAGCAATACAATATTGGAGGTTAGAATAAAAGAAGGGTCTCGAGACTATGGTGCAGTGATAGGACATCTAAATTATTACCAAGGTACTCACGATTTGAACTCTAGCTATGACAAATTTATAGAAATTTTTTATTCAAATGAGACATACAACTAAAGAATGTTGGGCTTCTGGATTGCCCGCTGCGAGCGCTTCCCGATTTATTTTGGTGACCGATAAATCGATCACCTTAGACTCGACGTTACCAAACTTAATTAATTATTTTATAAAAAAAATAAAAGAATGTTACTACGAATATAATGTAGGGGGAAAAGTATTCAGTTCTAGTAAAAATAATTTTGTTAGTCAAATTAAATAAATGAATTAAAAGAACATTATCAACCTTCGTGATTTATCAGACTTAAACACCTTGATTATAAAAAAAACAAATAAAATAAAAAGGATAACGAACAAATTTTTATTTTTTTAGTTTTTACTTTTATTTTAGTAAGATAAACAAAATCGACGATGGACAAGAGTCGGGCGGATGAGTCATCTAATTAATTTTTTTTATCAAATTAAATAAATGGATTGGATCGGATGTGGTAGAAGAGAACACATGCAAGCCTAATCTAATCTTAGCTGGCATGTGGCATTAATTAATTAATTAATCTCATTGGATTGGATCCAACGATGCCAGTCTCCTTGAAGCAATTTTCAGGAAGGGAGTTGCGTATTAGATTCATATTTATCCAACAAAATTTAGTATAAATATGAAAGCAACCTCCTTCTTTGCTTTTTACAAAAGTCTCTTTCAATTTTTTTATTTTATAAAATTTAAGATGGATAATCTTCCACTCTTTGAATAAATTTAAAAGATAATTTGTAGACGTTTAAAGTTTGACCTCGAAGGTATTCATTTCATTTAAAATTCAAAATATTTTTATATTTTATTATTCTTTTAAATATTTTACCATTGCGTTATAATATCTATAGCACTATCTTTCACTTTTGTTATATTCCACTAATATGAGGAAAGCAGAAAAGGAAAGCAGAAGGGAGCCACAGCCACGTAGAGGTGTCGGAGGTGCATGCTAATCAGAATCTAGCCATTTTAGTCCAGTCCGTCAAGGCGCTCAGGTCAATCCCTCGGATCTTCAGATATTTGGAGGGAATATTTTTTAAAATATTTCCCCTCTTATATATTTTTTATTGTAAAAAATATTTAAGAGATTAATAGAAATCATCAAACACAGATGTGTGCTCGATGATTTCTTTATATGGGATCCACAAAAAGTGGGTTGTCATTCCTTTTTAATTTTTTTTATTTTTTAATTGAATATGGTGGATTCTATACCATATTTGATTGGTGGGATATTTTATTATGAAAGTTGAGATATTTAAATAGTGGGATATTTGAAAGATAATGTGGAAGTAGGGTCTACAAATACTTGGAAGAAATATCCCAAACTATTATGAATGCTCTTAGTATAGTCGAATATTGAGTATTGGTGGGGGTTCTTTATATCTGACTTGAACGTCGAGAAGATATATTTGATTTAAATTTATTGATTATGTGATTATCAAATAATCACATAATTGAGTTGTGAGAACTAAAATATAATTTATGATTATTAGGCTCAGTCTAAATAATATAATAAAAGTCATTTGAAAATTTTAATATATAATTTAGTTTAACATTTTACTATATTATTCTTCATTATAAAACTAACCATACATATTATTGTTATTTTTCTTTTAAACTTTAGGTTTTATTTTTGAACTTTAAGGTATCGTTTGGTTATTTCATAGGAATCGGAATAAAAATAAAGAATCATAATATTTGGAATGAGAATGAGTATGAGCATGGATATCACTCTTAAAAATAATATTTGATTAGTTAAATATTTTTATCGAAATAAATTAAAATTTCTTTTTTTTACCCTTGGAGAAAAAATTAGATGTGAGAAAAAGTTGAATGTGAGAGAAAAATATAATGAGAGAGAATGATAGAAAGAAAGTGCGATAAGAGAGAAAATATGATGGGAAAAAATGAAAAGAGAAAAAATCTGATAAGAGAAAATGATAAAAGAGAGTGTGATGGGAGAGCATGATGAGAAAGAATGAGAGAGAAAATGTGATGAGAGAGAAAATGTGATGGGAGAGAATGAAAAAGAGAGAAAGTGTGATGAGATAAAATGAAGAGATAGAGTGTGTGATGGAAGAAATTGAGGAGAGAGAAAGTGTGATGAGAGAGAAAGCATGATGAGGAAAAATTAGGAAAGAGAGTGTGATAGGAGAGAAAGCATAATGAGAGAGAAAGTGTGATGGGAGAGAAAGTATGATGAGAGAGAAAATGTGATGGGAGAGAAAGTGTGGTGAGAGAAAATGAGAAGAAAGAGTGTGTGAAGAGATTGAAGAGAGAAAATGTGTGATGAGAGAAAAAAATGTGATGAGAAAAAAAAATGTGATAGGAGAGAGCATGATGGCAAAAGACGAATACGCTCACCCCAGCTCCCCCGCCAACCTGCCCCAGGGCCAATACGGAGGAGGTAAATCACGGACGCCTACTAGCCTTTGGAATAGTGACTAGCACATAAGAGAGACATTTACCTAGACTTTGTCAAGATTCGAATCTCAGACCTCGTGGTGACAACACCTCAAGTGTTAGCCACTAGACCGTCCCGAGAGGACAAAATAGGAGAGAGTATGATGAGAGAGGATAAGGAGAGAGAAAGTACTTTGAGTGAGTGTAATGGGAGAGAATGAAGAGAGAGAAAGTGTGACGATAGATATTAAGGAGATAATGTATGATGAGAGAGATTGAGGAGAGAAAGTATAATGAGAGAGAAAATATAATGAGAAAGAATAAAGAGAGAAAGTGATAAAAGAAAAATTGAACAAATATATTAAGGATATTTTCGTCCAAAATTTAAATCTCATTCTCATTTTCATCCAACCCCAAAGGAGGATGTGAGTTTCATTAATACCCAAATTTTTTAGTTTCATTCCAAAATTTAAATTCCACTCTCATCAACCAAACATAAGAGTTTAGAAATGAAACTCGTAACCAAATGCAACCTAAATTTTTCTTATAGTATTTTGTTTAACTTTTCTAATATATATATATATAATTTTATTTTTTAAATAAATTTTTTTTTTTTTTGAGATTTTATGATTCTAGATTGTATATCCCTTTTACTTAAAATCATGGATTACTGAAACTAAATTTATTAATAATTTTAAATGAATAATTAAGATTATTAAAAATAATTTCCAACCAAATGCATCCAGAGTATTTTTTAAATTTATTTAATGGACAAATTAACATAGTCGTGTTAGGATGTATACTAAAAGTCTAGCTTTTGGTATAAAACATTTATCTAGAAATAAGAATCACATTGGTCAAATGTCTACATTTGTGATAAATGTAGTTGTTCAATTAATTTATATTGTAGATAATATGGTGTGTGGTGTCACACACAGAAGATCATATTATCAGTACCTTATAAATTATAAACAGTAGCTCACGACCATGATGGAAAGGAACAAATCATTGGAAGGTCGTAGTGTAATTAGGTGTTAGTTTATCTTAACTATATAATTACACTAGTACACTAAAAGTGTATTGAGTAGGACCATTAGAGGTCGTTTCTTTTATACTGACTTTATAAAGGAACAAAGACCTCAGTTATTATGGAAGTGTGTGCTCTTAATCCTAATATAATAACAAGCACATATATTTGATATTTATTTCTTTAATTTATCAATGGATGAGATTTAGTTCGATGAATCAATAAGCCCGATAAGTTGGGAAATGATATCACTTATAGTGTGTGTTGTTGATTATAGAAGGAAACTGTGTCCTAGTAATATAGGTTGAGAATGTCCCCAAGAGGAGCTCATAAGGATTGTCATGTTAAACCCTGCAGGTGGACTTAGTCCGACATGACGATGAAGTTGAATGGTACTACTCTTGGAGCTAGATATTAATTAAGTGAGTTGTCAGTAACTTACTTAATTAGTGGACATTTGCTATCTTAAGCACAGGGAGACTAACACACTCATAATAAGAAGGAGCCCAAAATGTAATTTGGGATTGGTGCGGTAGTTCAATAATAGTTCTCTAGTGGAATGAATTATTATTGATAAGATTAAGTTGTGTGTTCGGGGCGAGCACGGGATGCTTAATTTTATCGGGAGACCAAAACCAATTCCTCCTCTCGGTCCCTATCGTAGCCTCTAGTATATAGAGATTTATACCCACTGCATACCCACTTTTTTACCCATCCAATAGGGTCGGCCAAGCTAGCTTGGAACCCAAGCTAGGGCCTGCCAAGACCAAGTGGATGAGCCATGTAGGTGGCCGGCCAAAGCTTGGGTCCCAAGTTTAGGTGGCCGGCCACTAGAATATTAAAAAGGATTTTTATTAAAATTATTTCTTATGTGGATATCATAATTTTAAAAGAGAGTTTAAAAATTAAAAATTTCCTTTTATAGCTTTCTACAAAAGATTAAGAGAAGAGATTAATCTCTTTCCTTATTTGTAGTTTAAAAGGATGGTTTTAATTTTTGATAAAAACTTTCCTTATTTGTAAATCATCTACATGTTTAAAAGAGAGTTTAAAATTTGAAATCTTTCCTTATTTGTTGATTAAAGGAGGATTTTAAATTTTAAGAAAACTTTCCTTTTTAACCATGTTCATGATTTAAAAGAGAGTTTAAAATTAAATATTCTCTTTTATAAGTTTCTACAAAAGATTAAGAAAAGATTTGATATCTTTCCTTATTTGTAGATTAAAAGAGATTTTAATTTATAGAGATAACTTTCTTTTTATCCACATGTTTAAAAAAAAAATTAATTTATTAAATTTCTTTTTTATAAACCAATCATGAAGGGATAAAATTATTGGAGAAATTTTTATAAATTTTCGGAAGCAAATAAGGAAATTTTAATTGTTGTTTAAAATTTTATTTACTTGGAGATTTTATTTGTTATGGTCGGCCATTGTAATTTGAAAAGAGAAAATTGTTTTAATTAAATAAATTTTCCTTTTCAATGGCAAAAGAATTAAGGAAGTTTTTATTAAATTTTCCTTATTTGCCAAGACCAAGGATTATAAAAGAGGGGGTAGAGGAGGCTTCAAGGCTAAGGACTTTATTCTATTTTTCTCCCTCTTTTCCTTGGTGTGGTGGCCGGCCCTTCCCTTTCTCTTCTCTCCTCTTGTTGTGGCCGAAATCTATCATCTCTTGGAGCTTGGAGGATGTGGTCGGATCAAGGAAGGAGAAGAAGGAGAGAAAGCATGCATCCCTTGGAGCTTGGTTGGTGGAAAATTCTTCATCCTTTGGAAGTTCTTGTGCTTGGCCGAAACTTGAAGGAAGAAGGAAGAAGGTGCCTTGGTGGTTCTCATCTCGGAAGATCGTTGCCCACACAACGTCCGAGGTTAGAAGAGGAATACGGTAGAAGATCAAGAGGTCTTTCTAAAAGGTATAACTAGTAATTTTTGTTTCCGCATCATACTAGTTATTTTTGGAAATAATACTAAATACAAGAGGCATACGATTCTAGTGTTTCGAATTTGTTTTCGATATAGTGTTCTTTTGTTTTTCTTTTCCTTGTAATTTGATTATTTTTTCGGTTGACCTAAAGTTATTTTAGGAAATTAAATATTAGCTTTCCTTAAAAGGTTTTGTCTAGTCGGTGGTGGTTGCTCCCATATCCAAGAAGGCCATGTGCCTCGCCACGTCAGCACTGGGAACCAATTTTGGAAATTAATATTTAATGGAATTAAATAACTTAGGTGATTTGGATCAAACGTGTTAAGTTCCGCAGGAGATCCAAGTCAAAACCTAAAAGAGCAAATAGATTAAGTTTTGGATCAAACGTGTTAAGTTCCGCAGGCGATTCAAAATTTAATTTAAAAGAACACATGGTAGCTAGGAAAAGGTTCAGACCTTTGTACAAAATTTTTGTACAGTGGAACCTCTAGGTTTTCCGAGTAGCAACCAACAATTGGTATCAGAGCTAGGGTTTTTGCCTCTGTGTATTTGGTATTAGTTTAATTATGCACATGTCATACATAATTTAGACAGGATAATAGTAGGATGTGCTAACTTTGTGGATGCAGGATCCAACTATTATGGCTTATAGTTATTATGTGTGTGATTAGACCCTTGGACATGTCAAGGGCATTTATTGTGTGTGCATGATTGTATTATAAAATACAGCAGGAGCTGTATTTAGTTTTATTAGGATTTTATTTTTTTGATCTAGTTTACATGTACATTCTTTCGAGGAATATAGGATCGAAAAATGTAAAATTCTATTTATGTCGCGGATCGAATCTTGCAAGGCGTGGAACCTTTTTGAGGACCAGAGGCGCAGCGGAACAAGGAGCAAGATGGATGTGACAACTAGACCCGGTGGCGGTGGCCAAAGATGGCAGCAGCTAGAGTTGGCGACACACGGAGGACAGCAATAGATAAAAGCCATAATAGTTGAAAATTAGTTTTTCTATTTATTTCTTTTTATGTTGTGTTGTGTGTGCTTGTTAGTATGCATGTTAGGTAGACTAGCATAGTCAAAATTCCTCACTTTAAATAATTAAGTGGGAGAGGGATTTATTTTAAATAAATTTCACGGTCTCCATTACTGGTTTTATAAGTGATGTAACAAGTTTGCGCGTTGGCTCTGAGTGCCTTCCTCCATATCGGATGAGCTTGTTTGCAGATCACTAGATTAAACTTCCATTTTGGATGACTATAGGAAGTTAATTAAGAGCATGTGATCTTCCCCATCGGAAGGGGCATAATCTTATTAATGGACTTAGTGTCAAGTAATGGTATACACTTAGGCACGTCTAATAGTATCCTCCCCATCGGAGTCACTGCTATTATTCGTATGATCGAAGAAAACCAACTATTAATTTGTCAAATAAATAGGTTGACAAGATAATAAAATTAAAAACCCCTCTTACGAATGTTTGATTTTGTATACGTCCACACTATCGTGGCATACAAAATTCACGGTGTTTGAGGTAATTTTATTTGTCATAAAGATTTATTGACAAGGTAATTAATGGGTAAACCCCTCCTCTTACAAATGTTTAATTTTGTATACGTCTACACTATCGTGGCATGCAAAATTCATAGTGTTTGAGGTGTTGGAGAATTTAAATAATATTGTTTAAGAAATCAATGTTATTTTAAATTCAAAAAGTTTTGACCAAATATTTGATCAAAGACAGATCAACTATTAATTTTATTCGTCATAAAGTAAAGTTGACGAGATAATAAAATTAATGAATAAAATCTCCTCTTCAATTTTGTATACGTTCACACTATCGTGACATACAAAATTCATGGGGATTTTAAGAAGTTGATCTTGACCAAATTTTTTTGTGATTCTTAGGATTTAAAATGTTTGTCAATCCTCTAGTAGTCATACTATAGAAAAGACTTAGTAGTCCCAATTGTAATGATTGGAAATAGGACTTGGACATTAAGATAGACTGTCTTCTTAGAACTAAGAACAATTTAGGTGTATTTAATTCATTAGTTGGAACATGTCTAGTGATGTTATCTACCAGAACCAGGAGTGTAGATACAGATACCATTAATCATGTCTGCAATTCATTGCAGGGTTCCAGGAAACCCGACAACTAAATGAAAATAAAAAACACCGAACGGGGGAGATAGATGCTTTGATAAGCCGATTCGAGACTAGTAACAATCGCTCAACCCCGAACGGGGGAGATGAAATAACTGATAAGCTGGTCCGTGAAGCCGGGGTTTTTATAGTCGCCGGTTCGACTCTAGAGTTTAACGTCGCCGCTAGACGGTCTTCAAGCCGGGGTTTTTATAGTCGCCGGTTTGACTCTAGAGTTTAACATTGCCGCTCGACGGTCTTCAAGCCGGGGTTTTTATAGTCGTCGATTCGACTCTAGAGTTTAACGTCGCCGCTCGACGGTCTTCAAGCCGGGGTTTTTATAGTCGCCGGTTCGACTCTAGAGTTTAACGTCGCCGCTCGACAGTCTTCAAGCCGGGGTTTTTATAGTCGCCGGTTTGACTCTAGAGTTTAACGTCGCCACTCGACGGTCTTCAACAATGAGCTCGCAGCTCGGATATAATACGCTCGCCCGATCGGTGTGGGGTCTTCGGCATCGAGCCGGTGGCTCGGATATAATACGCCCGACCGATCGGCATGGGGTCTTCGGCATCGAGCCGGCGGCTCGGATATAATACGCCCGGCCGATTGGCACAGGGTCTTAGGCATCGAGCACGTGGCTCAGATAATATACGCCCGGCCGATCGACATGGGGTCTTCGGCATCGAGCTGGTGGCTCGGATATAATACGCCCGGCCGATCGGCACGGGGTCTTCGACATTGAGCCGGTGGCTCGGATATAATACGCCCGGTCGATCGGCACGGGGTTTTTGGCATCGAGCACGTGGCTCGGATAATATACGCCCGGCCGATCGGCACGGGGTCTTCGGCATCGAACCGGTGGCTCGGATATAATACGCCCGACCAATCGGCACGGGGTCTTCGGCATCGAGCACGTGGCTCGGATAATATACACCCGGTCGATCGGCACGGGGTCTTCGACATCGAGCACGTGGCTCGGATAATATACGCCCAGCCGATCGGCACGGGGTCTTCGGCATCGAGCACGTGGCTCGGATAATATACGCCCCGCCGATCGGCACGGGGTCTTCGGCATTGAGCCGGTGGCTCGGATATAATACGTCCGACCGATCGGCACGGGGTCTTCTACATCGAGCACGTGGCTCGGATAATATACGCCCGGCCGATCGGCACGGGGTCTTCGGCATCGAGCCGATGGCTCGGATATAATACGCCCGGTCGATCGGCACGGGGTCTTCGACATCGAGCTCGGGCCTCGGTTAATATACACCCGGTCAATCGACGCGGGGGTCCTCTATCGAGGAACTAGGGCAGATCATATAACTGAAAAAGGAAAGATAACGCAAAAACTGACCGAGGTCATGAGGATGGTAGACTCTTCAGGTGTCGTTCATCTTCATGTTCCCGACCAGGTGCGTTCCCACAAACGACGCCAATTTGATCCTGTCGGGAAGCTGAGAAGACGAACCTGCCGGTGTGACGTGTCTGGAAGGTTGACCGCATCCCCATGACCCGGTTGATGAGCTGTCTCCTGTGTTGACCAAGTCATCCGATGTCTTCTGGTCAAACTATATTACCTGATCCTATTTAAAAATAGAGCAGATAGTAGGTTGGAAATGTGGCTTCGTGGTTAATTTGATAGAGATTCCTCGTTGTTCTATAAAATCAGGATCGTTAGCGTCGGGTTGGAAAAGGATTCCCGGCGTTGGTCCTCCGACGTTCAAATTAGTCTTCAATTTAGTGGAGAATAGTAGAAAAAACTGTAGCTAGAGCTGTTAGAGGCATACTAAAAACTTAGCTTTATGTAAACATTTATTTTTGAAATAAAGAATCACATTGGTCAAATGTCTATATTTATATGCTAAGTATAGTTGTTCAAATAATTTATATTGTAGATAACATTAGGGGTGTCAATTCAGGTGGATCGGGTCGGGTTGGGTCGGGTTGAATTTTTTTTTTTTAACCCAACCCGAACCCGACCCGAACACGAGTTCAACCCAAAACACCTAAACCCGAACCCAAACCCGACCAACCCGATCAACCCGAACCTGACCCATATAACCAAAAAATCTGATTCAAAACGACTTTTTTGGGTTATTTTCCCTATAATTCTTCACTTTTATCTCAATACTCCATCATTATCATACAAATATACATAAAAACATCTAAATTTTTAAAATAAAATTTGATTTAACCCCAAAAAAACCCCACAAAACCTTATATTTAAGTCAATCCGGGTCAACCCGGGTCAACCCGAACCCGACCCGACCCAACCCGAAAATTTTTTACTCTCCAACCCTCCAACCCGAATCCGACCCGAACCCGAAAATGCCCAACCCGAACTTGATTTTTTTCGGGTCGATTCGGGTTGGGTCGTCGGGTCGGGTTTATTTTTGACACCCCTAGATAACATGGTGTGTGGTGTCACATACAGAAGATCATGTTATCAATTCCTTATAAATTGTAAACAGTAGCTCGCGACTAAGATGGAAAGGAACAAACCATTGGAATAGTCGTAGTGTAATTTGGTATTAGTTTATCTTAACTATAAAATTATACTAGTACACTCAGAGTTTATTGAGCTGGATCATTTAAGGTAGTTTTTTTTATACTGACTGAATAAAAGAACAAGACCTTTGTTATTGTGGAAGTATGTGCTCTTAATCCTGATATAATAACAAGCACATATATCTAGTATTTATTTCTTTGACTTATCAATGAGTGAGATTTAGTTCGATAAATCAAGAGTCCGATAAGTTGGAAAATAATATTATTTATAATGTGTGTTGTTGATTATAGAAGGAAACTGTGTCCTAATCTAGTTTGATAATGTCTCCAAGAGGAGCTCATAAGAATTGTCATGTAAATCCTGCAGGTGGACTTAGTCCGACATGACGATAAAGTTGAGTGGTATTACTCTTGGACTAAGATATTAATTAAAGTGAGTTGTCAGTAACTTATTTAATTAGTGGACATTCGACATCTTAAATAGAGGGAGATTAACACTCATGATAAGAAAGAGCCCAAAATATAATTTGGGATCGGTGCGGTAGTTCAATAATAATTCTTTAGTGGTATGAATTATTATTGATGAAATTAAGTTGGGTGTTTGGGACGAATACGAGAAGCTTAATTTCATCGGGAGACCAAAACTATCCTCTCGGTCCCTATCGTAGCCTCTTATTTATAAAGTATTATACTCACCTTCTTACCCACATTAAGGTGGTCGGCCAAGCCTATCTTGGAGCCCAAGCTAGGACCGGCCAAACCAAGGTGAGTTGGTTTGCGTAGGTGGTCGGCCCTAGCTTGAACCCAAGCTAAGGTGGTGGCCGACCACAATAAAAAAATAAAAGGATTTTATTTTTAAAATCTTTTTTTATGTGGAAGCATATTTTAAAAGAGAGTTTAAAATTTAAATCTTTCATTTTATAGTTTTCTACAAAGGATTAAGAGAAATGCTTGATATCTTTCCTTATTTATAGTTAAAAGGAAGATTTTAATTTTTTTTATAAAACTTTTCTTTTTTAACCATGCTCATGATTTAAAAGAAAGTTTTAAAAATTACAAATCTTTCCTTTTATAGCTTTCTACAAAAGATTAAGAGAAAGATTTGATATCTTTCCTTATTTGTAGATTGAAAGAAAGATTTTAATTTTGGAGAAAAACTTTTCTTTTTGTAATCATCCACATGTTTTAATAGAGAGATTTTAATTTATAAAAGTTTCCTTTTATAACTAACCATGAAGGGAATTTTTAAAGAGAAAATTTATTTTAAAAATTTCCAAAAACAAATTAGGAAGTTTTAATTTTGTATTTAAAACTTTCCTTTTTTGGAACTCAAGGTGGTGGCCAACCATTGAAGTTTAAAAAGGAAATTGTTGTTTAAAATTTTCTTTTGTTGGCAAGGAGAATAAGGAAGTTTTTATTAAAACTTTTCTTATATGCCAAGACCAAGGAATATAAAAGAGAGAGTAGAGGTGCCTCACCTCATAACCTAACATCTATTATTCCCTCTCTTCTCTTCCTCGGTGTGGCCAGCCCCTAGTCTTCCTTTTCCCTTCTTCTTTAGTGGTCGATGGCACCCTCTCTTGGAGCTCTTGTGGTGACCGGATTTTGCTTGGAGAAGAAGAAGAGAAAGGAGGCTTTGTTCTAGCATCCCTTGGAGCTTGAAGGTTAATGGCCGAAACTTGCAAGGAGGAATGTGGTGGTGGTTCTCGTCTTGGTAGATTGTCGCTCACACGACATCCAAGATAAGAAGAGGAATACGATAGAAGATCAAGAGGTTGTTGCTTACAAAGAAAGGTATAACTAGTAATTCTATTCCGCATCATACTAGTTTTCTTTATATAGATTTTGAAATACCAAACACAAGAGACATATGATTCTAGGTTTTGAATTTGTGATTCGAGTTTGTGTTCTTTTATTTTTTTCGATCTTATGATTCGACTGTTCCTTTTGGTTAAACCTAGGGCTACTATAAGGAAATTAAATATTAAATTTCGTTGAAAGACTTTGTCTATGAAGTGGTGAATGCTCTTATACCCAAAAAGGTCTAGTGTCTCGTCATGTTTTGTCATGTTTAACCTGGAAGCCGATTTTTGAAATTAATATTTAATTAAATTTGTAACATGGGTGGATTTGGATCAATAATGTTAAGTATCGTTTGTGATCCAAGTCGAAACCTCTAAAAACAGATAAGTTAAATTTGGAATCAATAATGTTAAGTTCCGTTTGCGATTCTTAATTTAATTTCTAAAGAACACAATAGGTTGTTAAGAATGGTTCAGAACTTGTATAAAATTTTTGTACATGGGAACTTGTATGATATTCCGAGTATCAACCAACAAGAGCGTGTATAATAATAATTTCACATACCCCCGTCTGTGGATAGAAACTCCCTTTTATAGTATTACTATAGCGTTTGTGCATGCATCTCAAAACGCATACACATTTTTCTAAGCGTTCTAGGAAAAGACAAGTCAAAAGTGTCTCTAATAGTTTTCCTTAAGTGAGCACACAAATCTTTGATGTGACAGGTTAAAAGCTTTGAAACTATGATTTGCCTGCTAGATATGCCCTGTTATCAGTGATGATGCGGTGATAAGGAGGGGCCCACCCTGCAAGGGTTAGTTGCTACGATGGAGGTCAAAGTTAGGGCAGTTAACGTTCAGGTATCATATGACCCAACAAATGATAATCGTATTGGCCGATCGGGCGATCAGGCCCCCGACCGGGAGAAGGTTCCGGTTTGAACCCACATTTGACTCTGGGAGGTGTGTCAAACAACCGACGCTCAATGGGGTGGTGTTAGACGCCAAAAGGAGGAGGGGACGATATGCAAAATCCTAGCCGAGCAGCTACCCCGCTCGGCCCAGCAACAGGACTCAGCACGGGTGTAGCAAAGTTTTGGTCGAGCAACTACCCAGCTCGGCCCATCAACAGGATTCGACACAGGCATAGCGGAGTTCCGACCGAGCGGACGCGGCACAGGCGCAATAAAGTTCTGGCCGAGCGACTAACCCGCTCGGCCTAGCAACGGACCCACCGTGTTATCTTGCGACATCCTTTTGAGAGCTAGTACCACTGACATCAGGCATGGTCAATAAGAAGATAATACGATGGAAGCTTCCACTGTCACATTAGAGATATACTCGACTTGTTAAGGTATTGTGTCAGAGATACTTTACTGGCAAGTCTTTTTAGGGGAAACTTCGAGAAGAGTGCTCGCTTGAGGAAGCGTGCACGTGCTATAGGAACTCTATATAAAGGGGGGGTCCAAGCATCGGCGGAGGTACGCGATATACACTATTTGCACTACAGTGTTCATTCTTGTTGTTCCGCCTTCTACATCATCGCCGATAACTGACTTGAACATCGGAGGGCTAACGTCGGAGACCCCTTCCCTAGGTCGGCACGGACGTCATCTATTTTGTAGGGAGACTTACAGCGGGACCTCCACATCCCTATCTTTCCATCTCATCAACTTTCGGACAAGATCATATTGGTGTCGTCTGTGGGAACTTAACTTGTATTCGAGTTAAGAAGATGGAGGACACTGGATGACTCACTACCGTGACGCTCACCAAGGAGGAGCTCGACATGCTCGTGTAAGCCTGAGCGATGAAGATGGCCGAGCAGCAGCAACAACATGCATTAGTCGATTGACAAGCACATTGTATGAGGATAGAATAGGAGGTCGAACAGCACGCATGGGGAAGCATTGCACGCGCCAATTCCCTTCCATTGTTCCTTATTCCAAACCCCCTTAAAAATAGCCTAGGCGAACTAGGAACGGGGGTCATCTTCAGATGATGCTCCCGTTCAAGATGCATGAAAAGGCAAGGCGCACGGAAGCCACGCTTCATCCGAATGGATCAAGCTGCAGTTCTCTTAGGAGATCTTGTGTGGCCCTCTACCCAAGCACTATACCTCGTTGGTGATCAGGGAATACAACGGAGCGACTGATCCAGATAATCATCTGGATAAGTTTGATAACGCAGCCACGCTGCACTAATACACAGATGGGGTGAAGTGCCGAGTCTTTCTCACTACACTCTCCGGATTGGCGCAGCGTTGGTTCAGAAGATTATCGGACGGATCAATACGCAGCTTTAAGAACTTTCGAGCTGCATTCCTGCACCATTTTGCCAGCAGCCGATGCTATCAGAAGATGAGCGTCAACCTCTTTGCACTAAAACAGGGGTCCAAGGAAGTACTCATAGCGTACATCAGGAGCTTTACCAAGTAGCCATGGGCATTCCATCGGTCTCTTTTGAGATGCTGATGAACACCTTCACCCAGGGGCTCGTCGAAGGAGAGTTCTTCCAGTCACTCATCAGGAAGCCGCCCAAGGACTTCGACCACCTGCTCAAGAAGGCCGCTGAATACATAAATGTGGAAGAATCTCAAGCAGCAAGGAAAAAGAAAATGCTGACTAAACCCTCAGCGGTGTCTGAGCGTCGACCGTTGAATAGCCACTAACCACCCAAAGGCTCAAACGCGCCGAGTCCATTGGATCTCTCCCGTACCGTCTTTCTCGCTAGCTGCATCTTTCGCTCAACCTCCCATGCTTTTAAGTTCCTACACACTTAGATACAAGGATCAAATCACAATATGACCAAATTTGACTTAATTGATCACATCAAAACTACCATGGAGTACTTACACCTTCAAATTGCACGGAGGGGGCATGACTTGGAGTGCCTTCACTTTGCTCGAATTTGCTTCGATTCCCCGCTTGATTATGATGTAACTAAGGAATCGTCTGCTCTTTGCTCTGAACAAACACTTGCTAGGGTTGAACTTAACTCCATACTTCCTCAGTGTCTGACATGTTTCCTCTATATTTATACAAAGGTTAGCAACTCGGAGAAATTTTATTAATTTATTGTCGATGTATACCTCCATATTTCTACCGATCTACCTTCGAAACATCTTGTTCATCAATCTTTGGTAGGTGGTCTCTATTGGTTGCTACTTAGAATATCATACTGGTTCCCCTGTACAAAAATTTTGTACAAGTCTTAAACCATTCCTAACAATTTATTGTGTTATTTAGAAATTAAATTTGGAATCGCAAACAGAACTTAACATTATTGATTCCAAATTCAACTTATCTGTTCTTAGAGGTTTAGACTTGGATCGTAAACGATGCTTAACATTATTAATCCAAATCTACCTATGTTACAAATTTGATTAAATATTTATTTCAGAGATCGGCTTCCAGGTTAAACATGGCGAGGTACTAGGCCTTCTTGGGTATGGTGTCATCCACCACTTCCTATATAAAGTCTTTCAACGAAATTCAATATTTAATCTCCTTACAGTAACCCTAGGTTTAACCATTAAGAACAATTGAATCACAAGATTGGAAAACAAACGAAACACAAACTTGAATCTCGAAACCTAGAAACGTTAGCCTCTTGTGTTTGATATTTCAAGATCTAAACAAAAGATGAACTAGTTATGATGTGGAAACTAAAAACTAGTTATACCTTTTGTAGCTTATAGACCTCACGATCTTCTGTCGTATTCCTCTTTTTATCTCGGACGTCGTATGAGCGATGATCTACCGAGACGAGAATCCACCCAAGCTTCCTTCTTCTCCAAGCAAGTTTCGGCCACCAACAATCTTCAAGAGATGAAGAACTTTCGGCCACCAACCAAGCTCCAAGGGATGCTAAGAAACAAAGCCTCCTATCCCTCCTTCTTTCTCTAACAAGATCCGGCCACCACCAAGCTCCTTGAGATGAAGATGTCGCTGGCCACACAAGGAAGAAGAATAGGAGAAAAGTGTTGGAACCCCATGGGTGTTTTGGTGTGATCAACAAGTTAAGTTAGGTCCTGTGTATTTATAACCTTGTGTCTAAGTGTGCAAGAGCTTAGGAGCACAGGTAGTCGAGCGGAAGACGCAGCTAGCGAGAAGGACGGCACGCTGTGCGTCCGAGGGACGAGGCGCTGCGGAAGAGTACACCGGCAGACGAGAAGTAAGCGCGCGATCGTTCCGAGGGACGAAAGTCGGAGCGGAAGATTGCTCGGGGAGCAAGAGACGCAGCTAGCGAGAAGGTCGACGACCGAGGGACGAAGACTGCGGATGAGTACGCTGGCGGACGAGAAGGAAACACGCGGCAATTCTGAGGGACGAGAAGCCGGAGGGAAGCACGCTCGAGAAGACCGGAAGTTGGGTTCGGGTGAGCCCTTTTCTGGATGGCAGAGATCACCCAAGCGAGTGGATTCGGAGGAGAAGAACCGAACCGAGGCGGGACTGAACCAGAGAAGAGGTCCCGGACGAAAAAGTCAACATCTGTTGACTTTGGGCTCCGGGGCGCCCGGAAGGGTTCCGAGCGCTCGGATATTAATTTTGACCAGGATCGCGATTTACGCGATCTGAACGTTGGGGGATAAAGTTTTATCCCCCCAGGACGCCCGGAACCCTTCCAGGCGCCCCGACCAAGGCTATAAATATATCCTTAGTCCAGAAGCTTTTCATCAATTCAGAACTCACATATTTCTTTCAAACACTTGTACGCTTTCTGTAGTTAGCTTCTGTTGTGCGCTTCAACTTTGTAAGAGGCTTCTCCGCCTGAAGGAGAAATTCTAGTGCGATCATCTTTCTTAGATTAACAACCTCCCCGGTTGTAACCAAGTCAAAACCTGGTGCCTCGTTTTCTTTTCTGATCTTAGTTTATTGCTTTGATTATTTTACAAGTGTTAGTTTAAGAGTTCGAGAAGGATGTTTGTGTTTTGATTTTTGCAGGGATATTCAACCCCCCTTCTAACCGGCCTAACGGTCCTACAAAAAGGAGGAAGAATACTAGATCATATGTTGTGAGGTGAGGCACCTCTACCCTCTCTTTTATATTCCTTGGTCTTGGTAAATAAGGAAAGTTTTATAAATAAAACTTCCTTATATTCCTTGCCAATGTTTAAGAAGGAAAATTTAATTAAAAATTTCTTTATAAACCCTTCAATGGCCGGCCATATCGAATCCTCCAAACAAGGAAAGTTTTAAATACAAAATTAAAACTTCCTTATTTGTTTCCGAAAATTTTTAAAATAAAAATTTCTCTTTTAAAATTCACTTCATGGTTGGTTATAAAAGGAAACTTTTATAAATTAAAATTTCTCTTTTAAAACATGTGGATGATTACAAAAAGGAAAGTTTTATCAAAAATTAAAATCTTCCTTTTAACTACAAATAAGGAAAGATATCAAATCTTTCTCTTAATCTTTTGTAGAAAGCTATAAAAGGAAAGATTTAAATTTTAAATTCTCTTTTAAAACCATGAGGATGGTTACAAAAAAAGGAAAGTTTATCAAAAATTAAAATCTTCCTTTTAACTACAAATAAGGAAAGATATCAAACCTTTCTCTTAATCTTTTGTAGAAAATTATAAAAGGAAAGATTTAAATTTTAAACTCCCTTTTAAAACCATGGCGTCCACATAAGGAAAGATTTAAATTTAAACTCCCCTTTTATTTTATTTTGGTCGGCCGCCTAAGCTTGGGTTCAAGCTAGGGTCGGCCACAACTTGACCCATCATGTCTTTGTTTGGCCGACCCTAGCTTGGGCTCCAAGCTAGGCTTGGCCGGCCACCTTAAGGTGGGTAAGAAGTTGAGTATAGGTGAGTATACGACTTTATAAATAAGAGGCTACGATAGGGACCGAGAGGAGGAATTGATTTTGGTCTCCCAATGAACTTGAGCTTCCCGTGTTCGCCCCAAACACCCAACTTGAGTTCATCAATAATATCTCATTCCATTAAAGAGTTATTATTGCACTACCACACCAATCCCATATTACTATATGAGCTCCTTCTTATCATGAGTGTGTTAGTCTCCATGTGTTTAAGATATAGAATGACCACTAATTAAATGAGTTACTGATAACTTAATTAATATCTAGCTCCAAGAGTAGTACCACTCAACCTTATCGTCATGTCCGACTAAGTCCACCTGCAGAGTTTACATGACAATCCTTATGAGCTCCTCAAGGGGAAATCATCAATCTAGATTACTAGGACACAGTTTCATTCTATAATCAACAACACACCATATAAATAATATCATTTCCCAACTTATCGGGCCTATTGATTTAACGAGCTAAATCGTACCCTGTGATAAATTAAAGAAATAAATATTAAGTATATGTGCTTGTTATTATATCATGATTAAGAGTACACACTTCCATAATAATAGAGGTATTGTTCTTTTATATAGTCAGTATAAAAAGATACTACCTCAAATGGTCCTGCTCAATACACTCAGAGTGTACTAGTGTAATTTTATAGTTAAGATAAACTAATACCAAGTTACACTACAACTATTCCAATGGTTTGTTCCTTTCCATCTTAGTCGTGAGCAACTTTTTATAACTTATAAGGAACAGATAACATGATCTTCTGTGTGTGACACCACATACCATGTTATCTACAATATAAATTAATTGAACAATTACACTTAGTGTATAAATGTAGACTTTGATCAATGTGATTCTTTATTTTAAAAATAAATGTTTATAAAAAGCTAGACTTTTAGTATACACTTCAACAGTCTCGACGTTCTTTAGCCTGAATGACATGATGTTGTAGCAGAAGGTCTGGTCTACCATGATGAAGCTGACCTTTTGCTGATCTTCCTTAGCGAGCGGAACCTGATGGTAGCCATGATACACATCCAATATGCAGATCAGCTCACAGCCTGTCGTGGAGTTCACCATATGATCGATGTGTGGTAAAGGATAGTAGTCCTTCAAGCAGACTTTGTTAAGATCTTGGAAGTCGATGTAGATCCGCTATTTGTTACCCAGCTTAAACACAAGCACCACATTGGCAAGCCAACTTTGGAACTATACTTCACGAATGTACCCAACCTCTAGTAGTTTTTCCACCTCTGCTCGAATAATCTAGTCTTGTTCCGTGCTAAAATCTCTCTTCTTTTGCTTCACTGGCCTGGAATCTGGTCGGACATGTAGCTTATGTTACGCTATAGTTGGCGAGATACTTGGGAGCTCATGAGTTGCCCGTGCAAACACATCATGGTTTTGCCTTAGACAAACAACTAGCTCGACCTTCGTTTCATGCTTAAATTAGCCGCTATAAAGGTTGTGGCCTCTGGTTGGCTAGGATGCACTTGAACTTCCTCTTTTTCTTCATGGACCAGCATGGGAGGCTCCTCCAGAATTGCATTTACCTGTAGTCATTGGCCATTCCAAGCGGTTCGCAACTTAGTCTCAGTGAACCGCTAGCTGGTCACCCTTAACTTCGCCGACCAAGTTATCTATAGGAAACTTAATCTTTTGCAAAATGTGGAGATGATAGCTCAAAACTCGTTTTAGTGTCAATCGTCTCAATATAACATTATAAGCGGACAATGCATCCATTACAATGAAATTTATCGATCTTGTCCTCTTGAGTGGCTCTTCTCTAAGTGATATGGTCAGCCAAGCCTGGCTAATCAGCAATACCTCATTGCCAGTGAATCCATATAAGAGCGTTGTCATAGGCTGAAGTTTGCTCCGATCGATTTGTAGTTGATCAAACACTTTCTTGAATATAATATTCACCAAACTGCCTATATCAACAAAAGTGCAATGAATATTATAATTAGCAATTACCACCATGATGATCAAGGCGTCGTCGTGAGGGATTTCTACTCCCTCTAAATTTTGAGGACCAAAATTGATTTCTAGTCCTTCTGTCTTTCTTTGCTACACTCGATCGCGTGAATTCCCAACCTCCGAGCATGTGACTTCTGAGTTCGATTGGAATCACCGTGGGTGGGGCTCCTTGCTATCATGCCAATGTTGTCTTGAGTGTCATTGTTGTAGTTGCTCGAATCTGCCTTAAATAGGCTGTTGAGGGCCCTCCACCCAGCGTCAAGGGCGCCTTCAGCACCCCTGTAGGGCGCCTCCTGTTTTGTTACGCAAACTCTTCAAGCACCGCACCCGAGGCGCCTCCAAGCTCCATGAAGGGCACCTCGGGTACTGTTCATCTGAGGTTTTAAGGTTTTTTCACTCCCTACAAGATGTGTTAGTCCAAAATACAAAACATATCCTGCAAAACAGAGTTTATCACAATAATATAAGAAATAATAAGTTATTTTGACAGTCTCCGGACTGTCCGGTTCTAATTTCATATTTCCATCCGAAAATCCTAGGTCAAACCGACGCCTACTATTCCCTCACCGGGGAACGCATCCTCACCTACTCCACTCATGAGAGTTTACCTGTTGCCAGTCCGGTCTTCTAGACCGACTGGACTTTTGCTCAGCACCCGAGGCTCAAGGACTTTCTGCTGGACGTTCGCTTCACGACCCATCCGGTCTTTTCACCTGGTCCACGACTACCAGGACTTTCCACCTAGAGTCCCCGACCCTAGGGTTTTTACCCAAAGTCTTCGACCCGTCAAGACTTTTCACCTAAGGTTACCACCCCCTAGGACCTAGGGTTACCACCCCCTAGGGTTTTCCACCTGCCTAATCACAGCTAGGACTTTTGTTCGCCTAGGGTTACCACCCCCTAGGATTTTCCATCTACCTAGAATCCACTAGAACTTTTGCCTAAGACAACTTAGGACTTTCCTGCGAGCTCAATCAAACTTGTTAGATCATAAGACAACTTAACTTTGGACCATTTGACATAATCAAAACTCAGGTTCGATCGTTTGATACTCCCTGCACCAACAGGCCATTCGGTACTCCGGGACAACCGCCAGCTTGGAAATTACTTTCTTCTTCTGAGCTGACTAAGTCTCTTCAACGTTGATGTATTTAGTGGCTCACTCGAATAGATAGTCGAAGTCTCTCGGGGGCTTCCGGATGAGTGAGCGAAAGAAGTCGTGATCTATAAGTCCTTGGGAAAAGGAACTTACCAAGATCTCCGTGGTGACCAATGGGACGTCCATGGTCACTTGATTGAATCTCTTAATATAGACCCACAATGCTTTCTTGGGTCCTTGTTTGACTGCAAATAGGTTCACGTTCGTCTTCTAGTAACAGCGACTGCTAGCAAAATATTGTAGGAAAGTCGTTCGGAAGTTTTTGAAGCTACAGATGAATCCAATCGACGAGCATTTGAACCACCTCTATGGTGATCCGGAGAGCATGGTGAGGAATACTCGTCACTTGACTCCGTCGGTGTACTAGTGGAGTGTGACCATGTTATTAAACTTAATTAGATAGTCTTCAGGATTAGTTGAGCCTGTGTACTCTCTGATCGCTAACGACCTATAGTGAGGTGACAACGGATCGTCGAGGATTTCTTGGGAGAACTGTTGGTCATCTACTTGAGAGAGTCGTCAAGTAGGGGTGCTTTGCCTTTCCGCTCATCCCGGACGGGCACGTTCTCAGAAGAGGATCCTTGTGTCCCTTAGCTCGGCCTTGCTCTTCTGAGGACCTGCGGAATAATACCCGATGATATGGGATCGACGCATTCGGTGCTTCTCGGAAGGTGCTAGTCGGCCTATTGTTCAGCGACCGACGAGGTCTTCCGCTCGAGCTCTTGGGTCAACTCGTTGGCCTGTCGCCAACACGGCTAGGTCGTTCGACGCTCCGCAGTCAGCTACTGTCTCTTTGTAACGACCCGCCTTCTGGGTACTAAGCTGTAAGGCGAATCGCTACAATACTGCTAAGCTATACTGCGCGGAAAGCTGGGCTAATTAAAATTTTTGCTAACTAATTGATTCTTATAAACTAATCGCCTTACAGACCGATCTACTGATACTGGTACGGTCACAAGACCCTGGATCGGTCTGCTGTCCGATCCTGAAGCTTCATTGCTTCTGTTCCTGGCTGGATCGGTCTACAGACCGATCCAGGAGTGCCCTGATCGGTCGGTAGACCGATCAGTGGCTTTCGGTGCTACTGTTCGCACCTGGATCGGTCGGCTGACCGATCCTTAAACCTGCAGAATCTGGGTTCGCTACTGTCCCGTTCTGGATCGGTCGGCAGACCGATCCAGGCGAGGCTGGATCGGTCGGCAGACCGATCCAGGTATAGCTGGATCGGTCGGCTGACCGATCCAGGTATAGCTGGATCTGCTGACCGATCCGGGAGGATACAGTAGCTACTGTATTCATCTGGATCGGTCGGCTGACCGATCCAGTGGCACTGCTCAGGCACTGATCGGTCTGGAGACCGATCAGTGTCTGATTTCGGCCGGGAACTCTGATTTCAGGACTCCGGTGTGCCAAAATACAATCCAACAACTACCTACTGCATAATAAACTATTCTAATAACAGGTAGTGGCAATTCTAAACTGGTTCATGGCATTTCACTCACTAAAACACATTTTAACAACTTAACGTGCATGAAAACGACAGTATCAAACTAATAAACTGAAAGTGCTGAAAGTAAATGCTAAAGAGTTCTAACGTATAAATGAAGCTCGTTAGATCCCTAAGATCTTTCATTCCAGTTCCTGCCACACACACCATCTTCGCATTGCCCTCCAGCTTCCTCTGCTAGTCCATCTTTCCTTTACCCTTATCTGCAGTATAAGGAAAAATAGAATCTGTAAGCTTAAAGCTTAGTAAGAAACCATCTACCTCACAAAAACATGCAACGATGCAATCATGGATTTAAATCATGCTATTTGAAAACATGCACTGAAAAGCTAAACCATGGCATACTGAAATCTAATAGCATAACATATAAGCATGGCATATACACTGGAATCATGGCATAGCAAGTAATAACACTAAGCTAATCATAAGTTAAGCTAACTGGAACTAAAGCTGTAACTGAAAACAAACTCCACTAGCATATCTGATTTTGAGTTTGAAACTAATACATAATAAGTGAAAATAATAAACATGCTGTTGGGCCCGGCAATTGTACGTGCATCCCTACTAGACCCGGGATTGCAAGTCCCGAATTTAGCAGGGTTTACTAGCTGAACCTAGGGACGACTGTGGGAGTCAACCCAATGGATATCTAATCCATACAGTGCCACTGAAAATAAAATACTAATATCTTTAGCTAACTGATATAACATGCTTTGATTCTAGGTTATCCGAACCTAGAGCTAGGTTATCTGAACCTAGAGGCGAGGGAGCCTACCCATTGGACCATAGTCCCATATAAGTCTGTAGTGAGCAAAGTTACTAATTTAAATGCTACTAATGCATTTAACTGGGCTAATAAACATAACTGAAGGGTAATTAGCTAAACTAACCCCTTTTTCGAACACTTGGTGTGCTTCAACCCCTCTCTGCATTAGGAAAGACACCTCTAGGCACCCAACCGCGTCTATGATCTCCAACTGAAGGAGAATAAACGTGTTCGGCCCATCTAAAGGTGCTAACTAAATTCCTAATCTTCGAGAAGGGTTAAAACACATCCTAGGTGCCGGAAACTACACATATAGCTAATAACTAATGCATATAAACGAACGGAGCTATTATACCGCAGGTGAGGGGTTTCTTACCTCCTGATCTTAATTTCTTACGATTCTATTCGCTAGAGTTCCGGTGGAGATGATCCTCTCGATGATCCGATCACGTCTTCGCGTTCCTCTCGCGGAGAAGAACCTCTTTCGTGTTGGAGTCGTCGCCGGAAAGTGAACCTATGGACCCTTGCCTTGGTGTGCCGTGCGTGAGGAAGAGGAAGAGGAAGAGGAGTGGGCGGCGGTGAGGGTTTGGAGAGGATCGGCGTGAGTTAGGGTGAGGAGAAGGAAGTTGCCGAACCAAAACTAAAATAAACCAAACCCCACTTAAACCCTCTATTTATATTAAGTGGGTAACCCGAACCAACTCTAATATAAATTTAATTGTCTCCATTTCCTTTCAGCACGGCCCTGCTGGGTTCAACTGGTTACTAACATTATCCTCTACACGATAGGTCTCGGGTTCGATTCCCGCTTAGACCGTTTTCGTTTATATTTATTTTTGCTACTTCCGCTACTCGGAAAATTCCGGAAAAATATCTAAAAACTCCAGAAAAATCATAGAATAATTCTAAAATAAATTCGGGAATTTTTCGGGCTTTACAATCCCCCATACCTTATAAAAAGTTCGTCCCCGAACTTAAAACAATTCTGGGTACTTCTGTCTCATGCTTGTCTCTGTCTCCCAAGTCGCCTCTGCCGCTGTGTGATTTTGCCAGCTGACTTTAACTAATGGTACTTCCTTGTTCCGTAATTTCTTTACTGCTCGGTCTATTATCTGAATAGGCCGACTGTCATAGCTGAGATCATCACGGACCTGTACCAACTGGGGCTCAATCACCTGGGTGGCGTCTGGGATATGCTTCTTCAGCATGGAGACATGAAATACGTTGTGGACAGCTGACATCTCCTGAGGTAGCTCTAGCTCATATGCTACCTTGCCCACTCTCTTCGTGATAAGGTATGGTCCCACATATCTGGGAGCTAGCTTGCCCTTCTTCCCGAAACGCATGACTCCCTTCATGGGAGCTACTCTGAGGAAAACTGTATCCCCAACTGAAAACTCTAGGGGTCTGCGGCGTGTATCGGCATAGCTCTTCTGACGGCTCTGTGCTGTTTCTATCCTCTGGCGAATCTGCTGTATAGCTGCTGTGGTATCTGCCACTAGATCTGTCTGAAGCTCTAGCTCCTTCTGTTCACCACTCTCATACCAGCAGATTGGTGATCTGCACCTCCGCCCATAGAGTGCCTCATAAGGAGCCATGCCGATAGTGGCCTGATAGCTGTTGTTGTATGCAAATTCTGCTAGACTCAGATATTTGCACCAACTTCCCTTGAAATCTAGGGCACAAGCTCGGAGCATATCTTCGAGTACCTGATTTACTCGCTCCGTCTGACCATCTGTCTGAGGATGGAAAGCTGTGCTGAATTTTAACTGGGTGCCCATAGCTAACTGAACACACTTCCAGAAGTGTGATGTAAATCTGCTGTCTCTGTCTGAAATGATGGTTCGTGGGACTCCATGTAGTCTGACGATCTCCTGGAGATACAACTGAGCTAGCTTCTCCATGGAGTAGGATATCTTGATAGCTAGGAAGTGGGCTGATTTAGTCAACCTGTCAACTATTACCCAGATGGCATCAAAACCATTTGTGGTTCTGGGTAGCCCCACTATGAAGTCCATCGAGATATCCTCCCACTTCCATTCTGGAATCTGTATAGGCTGCAGAACTCCTCCTGGTCGCTGATGTTCTGCCTTGACCCTCTGACAGGTGAGGCAGATGCTAACATATCTGGCGATGTCTCGCTTCATCCCGGGCCACCAAAAGTGTTTCTTCAGGTCTTGATACATTTTGGTGGAGCCTGGATGCATCGCGTAGGGAGTCCTGTGAGCCTCATCTAAAATCTGTCTCCGTAGCTCCTCCTGATCTGGAACACAGAGTCTGTCGCCAAAATACAACACCCCGCTATCGGACACTCTGAATTCTCTACTTTCTGATTCTGCTAGCCCTTGCTTGATTCTCTGAATCTCAGGGTCCTGATCCTGAGCTGACTGAATATCACCAAGCAAGGTAGACTCTAGGGTCATAGTAGAGAGCTGTCCCACGATGAGTTCGAGACCGAAATCCACGATCTCCTTCTGTAGGGGCGGTGACATGGCTGTAAGAGCTAATAAGGTAGCACTAGATTTCCTGCTAAGTGCATCTGCTACCTTATTGGCTTTCCCTGGGTGGTAGAGGATGTCTATATCGTAGTCCTTGACCAGCTCAAGCCATCTGCGCTGTCGCATATTCAGATCCTTCTGAGTGAAGAAGTACTTCAGACTCTGATGATCTGTATACACTCTGCACTGAGCTCCATATAAGTAATGTCTCCAAATTTTGAGAGCGAACACTACTGCTGCAAGCTCAAGGTCATGAGTAGGGTAATTCTTCTCATAATCCTTGAGTTGTCTGGAGGCATAGGCAATCACCTTGCCGTTTTGCATCAGTACTGCTCCTAGTCCCAACTTAGAGGCATCACTATAGATGTCAAAGCTGCTGGTGTCGTCTGGTAGAGCCAAAATAGGAGCACTGGTCAATCTCCTTTTTAGCTCGCTGAAGCTGTTCTCACAGTCCTCTGTCCACTGGAATTTCCTGTTCTTTCTGGTAAGAGCTGTCAGTGGGGAGGCTACCCTGGAGAAATCCTCTACAAACTTCCTGTAATATCCTGCTAATCCCAGAAAGCTCCTGATTTCACTGGCGTTCTTCGGCTGCTTCCAGTTACTTACTGCTTCTATCTTGCTGGGATCCACCATAATACCATCCTTTGAGATGATGTGACCCAGAAAGGACACCTGGTCTAGCCAAAATTCGCATTTCGTGAACTTGGCGTAAAGCTGGTTCTGCTGAAGTGTCTGCAATACTAGTTTCAGGTGCTCTGCATGTTCTTCCTGAGTTCCTGAGTAGATAAGAATGTCATCGATAAACACAATAACAAACTTATCTAAATACTCCCTGAATACTCTGTTCATGAGATCCATGAATGTAGCTGGAGCATTGGTCACGCCAAAGGGCATGACCACGAACTCGTAGTGTCCGTATCTGGTTCTGAATGCTGTCTTTGGTATATCCCCTTCTTTAACCTTTACTTGATGATAACCTGATCTGAGATCTACCTTAGAGAACACTGATGCCCCCTTCAGCTGATCGAATAGGTCATCTATTCTGGGAAGAGGATACCTGTTTTTGATTGTGACCTGGTTCAGTGATCTGTAGTCTATGCACAGTCGCATGCTTCCATCCTTCTTCTTCACGAACAACACAGGCGCTCCCCATGGTGAGTGACTCGGGCGTATGAAACCCTTGTCAAGCAGCTCCTGTATTTGCTCCTGAAGTTCCTTCAGTTCTGCTGGAGCCATGCGGTATGGTGCCTTGGAAATTGGATTTGTGCCGGGAATAAGCTCTATCTCAAATTCAATCTCCCTGTCTGGTGCTAAGCCTGGTAGCTCTTCAGGGAAGACTGCTGGGTAGTCACAAACGACTCGGACCTCTGCTAGCTGTTGGTCCCTGTCCTGACTGGTGCTGACTACGTGTGCTAGGAATCCCGTGCATCCTGAATCCAGTAACTTCTGTGCCTTCATAGCTGAGAGAAACCTCTTGGCCTTTCTCCTTGGTTCCCCGACGAATTCGAACTGTGCTTCCGCTTCAGGTTGGAACGTGACTTTCTGTTTACGGCACTCGATAGAGGCACCGTATTTGACCAAAAAGTCCATTCCGAAGATAACGTCATAGTCGGTCATTTCTAGCACTATCAGATCGCAAAAGAGCTCCCTGTCTGCTATAATGACCGGCACTGCTCTGAGCCAGTGCGTGGACGCCATGATCTCTCCTGAAGGTAGCGTCGTCAAAAACTGACCGCTGAGTATCTCTGGAGGTACCTCTAATTTTTCGGAGAACATCCTGGCTACATATGAATGGGTTGCCCCAGTATCAAATAGAACAGTAGCACTATACTGAAAAATGCTAATCTGACCTGTGACAACCGTCGAGGCATTGGCTACGTCCTCTCTGGTGAGTGCGTAGATCCTCGCATTCGCTAAAGCTGGAGGGGCTTCTAATCTGCCCTGGCTGATAAGTGGACCTTCTAGAGCAACTGAGCTGGCTGGCCTGCATACTGAATCTGCTGTGGCTGAGGAAGACTGGTCTTGTTCGGGCACTGTTTGGCCATGTGCCCTTCCTGTCCACATTCAAAGCATCCTCGGGCGCCCTTGCGACAAACTCCGGGGTGGAATTTCCCACAAGTGGCACACTTTGGATAACTGGGTCGCTTGCTAGATGGTCCTCCTTTTGAGTCACTCCCTGATTTGCGCTTGCTGTTGGAGTTCCCTTTCCAGTTAGAGCTGTGGCCCTGCTGCTTTTGAGTGTGAGAGTTTCCTTGGCCCTTGGCCTCTGAGAAGACTTGCCTCTGCTGCTTCATGCTGTTCTGGTAGTGCTCCGTGGTCAAGGCACTGCTCACCAACTCCTCTGTGGTTTGTGGCCTATGGATGCCACCAGCCACGTTCACTGCTATCTCTGGCCTCAGCATCTTGAGCATCAACCTGATCCGTTCCTTTTCTGTGCTGACTAGCTCTGGGCACAGACGAGCCAACCTGTTGAATTTCTTCACGGCTTCCTCCACTGAAAGGTTGCCCTGACGAAACTCCGTGAACTCATCGTAGTGGCGGTTGGTAACCCGCATGTGAAAGAACTCCTCAAAGAATTCCTTCTTGAAGTCCCCCCATGACATCTGATTCACTGGGCGCTTTTTCCCACCACATGCGTGCGTCTCCTGTCAGGCAGAAGGAGGCACACTTCACCTTCTCGTGTTCCGGCCAGTCCAGAAGCTCCATCGTGCTCTCCAGTGTTTTGAACCATGCTTGTGCATCCCATGGTTCACTAGTGCCTGAGAAGTTCTCCGGCTTGACTCGCTGCCACTGGATCGGATAGGCTTCCTTTCTTGGCCCCTGCTACTGGGGCTCTGGTACTGCAGGCTGAGCTGGTGGAACCTCTAAGACTACTGGAGTCGTGATTCGGTTCAGGGGTGACTGGGGGGTATCTGCTGGTTAGCCTTTAAGGTGGCTATTTCCTGTTGCTGTTCAGCTAACTGAGCCACTAATCTTGTAAGGTCTGGAGGAGGCACTGAACTGCCTGCCTCTTGCTGGGGCTCAGTAGCTAGTGCCCTTCTAGCTGGGCGTCCTCGTGCCATTTCTAATGACATAGAGAACATATGTATAACTAATACTATCACAGTTATATAATTTCTGACATCCTGTTTAAACTATCATGTACTAACCGGCAATAAGCATATAACATGAACTGTAACTATAAACAAGAACAATTAAGAGAGTAGAGGTATTCTTACTTGGAAGCTGCAGGTACAATGCTGATGTGTGTGTAGGAAGTATGGAACACTGCTCTGATACCACTCTGTAACGACCCACCTTCTACTACTAAGCTGTAAGGCGAATCGCTACAATACTGCTAAGCTATACTGCGCGGAAAGCTGGGCTAATTAAAATTTTTGCTAACTAATTGATTCTTATAAACTAATCGCCTTACAGACCGATCTACTGATACTGGTACGGTCACAAGACCCTGGATCGGTCTGCTGTCCGATCCTGAAGCTTCATTGCTTCTGTTCCTGGCTGGATCGGTCTACAGACCGATCCAGGAGTGCCCTGATCGGTCGGTAGACCGATCAGTGGCTTTCGGTGCTACTGTTCGCACCTGGATCGGTCGGCTGACCGATCCTTAAACCTGCAGAATCTGGGTTCGCTACTGTCCCGTGCTGGATCGGTCGGCAGACCGATCCAGGCGAGGCTGGATCGGTCGGCAGACCGATCCAGGTATAGCTGGATCGGTCGGCTGACCGATCCAGGTACCTGAAAATCTCTTCGAGGCTACTGTATCGTGCTGGATCGGTCGGCTGACCGATCCAGGAGGATACAGTATGCTACTGTATCTCACTGGATCGGTCGGCTGACCGATCCAGTGGCACTGCTCAGGCACTGATCGGTCTGGAGACCGATCAGTGTCTGATTTCGGCCGGGAACTCTGATTTCAGGACTCCGGTGTGCCAAAATACAATCCAACAACTACCTACTGCATAATAAACTATTCTAATAACAGGTAGTGGCAATTCTAAACTGGTTCATGGCATTTCACTCACTAAAACACATTTTAACAACTTAACGTGCATGAAAACGACAGTATCAAACTAATAAACTGAAAGTGCTGAAAGTAAATGCTAAAGAGTTCTAACGTATAAATGAAGCTCGTTAGATCCCTAAGATCTTTCATTCCAGTTCCTGCCACACACACCATCTTTGCATTGCCCTCCAGCTTCCTCTGCTAGTCCATCTTTCCTTTACCCTTATCTGCAGTATAAGGAAAAATAGAATCTGTAAGCTTAAAGCTTAGTAAGAAACCATCTACCTCACAAAAACATGCAACGATGCAATCATGGATTTAAATCATGCTATTTGAAAACATGCACTGAAAAGCTAAACCATGGCATACTGAAATCTAATAGCATAACATATAAGCATGGCATATACACTGGAATCATGGCATAGCAAGTAATAACACTAAGCTAATCATAAGTTAAGCTAACTGGAACTAAAGCTGTAACTGAAAACAAACTCCACTAGCATATCTGATTTTGAGTTTGAAACTAATACATAATAAGTGAAAATAATAAACATGCTGTTGGGCCCGGCAACTGTACTTGCTGTGCGCGCATCCCTACTAGACCCGGGATTGCAAGTCCCGAATTTAGCAGGGTTGTCTACCTAGGGACGACTGTGGGAGTCCAACCCAATGGATATCTAATCCAGTACAGTGCCACTGAAAATAAAATACTAATATCTTTAGCTAACCGATATAACATGCCATTCTAGGTTATCCGAACCTAGAGCTAGGTTATCTGAACCTAGAGGCGACTGTGGGAGCCTACCCATTGGACCATAGTCCCATATAAGCTGTAGTGAGCAAAGTTACTAATTTAAATGCTACTAATGCATTTAACTGGGCTAATAAACATAACTGAAGGGTAATTAGCTAAACTAACCCCTTTTTCGAACACTTGGTGTGCTTCAACCCCTCTCTGCATTAGGAAAGACACCTCTAGGCACCCAACCGCGTCTATGATCTCCAACTGAAGGAGAATAAACGTGTTCGGCCCATCTAAAGGTGCTAACTAAATTCCTAATCTTCGAGAAGGGTTAAAACACATCCTAGGTGCCGGAAACTACACATATAGCTAATAACTAATGCATATAAACGAACGGAGCTATTATACCGCAGGTGAGGGGTTTCTTACCTCCTGATCTTAATTTCTTACGATTCTATTCACTAGAGTTCCGGTGGAGATGATCCTCTCGATGATCCGATCACGTCTTCGCGTTCCTCTCGCGGAGAAGAACCTCTTTCGTGTTGGAGTCGTCGCCGGAAAGTGAACCTATGGACCCTTGCCTTGGTGTGCCGTGCGTGAGGAAGAGGAAGAGGAAGAGGAGTGGGCGGCGGTGAGGGTTTGGAGAGGATCGGCGTGAGTTAGGGTGAGGAGAAGGAAGTTGCCGAACCAAAACTAAAATAAACCAAACCCCACTTAAACCCTCTATTTATATTAAGTGGGTAACCCGAACCAACTCTAATATAAATTTAATTGTCTCCATTTCCTTTCAGCACGGCCCTGCTGGGTTCAACTGGTTACTAACATTATCCTCTACACGATAGGTCTCGGGTTCGATTCCCGCTTAGACCGTTTTCGTTTATATTTATTTTTGCTACTTCCGCTACTCGGAAAATTCCGGAAAAATATCTAAAAACTCCAGAAAAATCATAGAATAATTCTAAAATAAATTCGGGAATTTTTCGGGCTTTACAATCCCCCATACCTTATAAAAAGTTCGTCCCCGAACTTAAAACAATTCTGGGTACTTCTGTCTCATGCTGGCCTCTGTCTCCCAAGTCGCCTCTGCTGCTGTGTGATTTTGCCAGCTGACTTTGACTAATGGTACTTCCTTGTTCCGTAATTTCTTTACTGCTCGGTCTATTATCTGAATAGGCCGACTGTCATAGCTGAGATCATCACGGACCTGTACCAACTGGGGCTCAATCACCTGGGTGGCGTCTGGGATATGCTTCTTCAGCATGGAGACATGAAATACGTTGTGGACAGCTGACATCTCCTGAGGTAGCTCTAGCTCATATGCTACCTTGCCCACTCTCTTCGTGATAAGGTATGGTCCCACATATCTGGGAGCTAGCTTGCCCTTCTTCCCAAAACGCATGACTCCCTTCATGGGAGCTACTCTGAGGAAAACTGTATCCCCAACTGAAAACTCTAGGGGTCTGCGTCGTGTATCAGCATAGCTCTTCTGACGGCTCTGTGCTGTCTCTATCCTCTGGCGAATCTGCTGTATGGCTACTGTGGTATCTGCTACTAGATCTGTCTGAAGCTCTAGCTCCTTCTATTCACCACTCTCATACCAACAGATTGGTGATCTGCACCTCCGCCCATAGAGTGCCTCATAAGGAGCCATGCCGATAGTGGCACGATAGCTGTTGTATGCAAATTCTGCTAGACTCGGATATTTGCACCAACTTCCTTGAAATCTAGGGCACAAGCTCGGGCATATCTTGAGTACAGATTTACTCGCTCCGTCGACCATCATGCGAGGATGGAAAGGCATCTTGAATTTTAGCGGGTGCCCATAGCTAATCGAACACACTTCGGAAGTGTGATGTAAATCTCTTGTCTCATGCGAAATGATGGTTCGTGGGACTCCATGTAGTCTGACGATCTCCTGGAGATACAACTGAGCTAGCTTCTCCATGGAGTAGGATATCTTGATAGCTAGGAAGTGGGCTGATTTAGTCAACCTGTCAACTATTACCCAGATGGCATCAAAACCATTTGTGGTTCTGGGTAGCCCCACTATGAAGTCCATCGAGATATCCTCCCACTTCCATTCTGGAATCTGTATAGGCTGCAGAACTCCTCCTGGTCGCTGATGTTCTGCCTTGACCCTCTGACAGGTGAGGCAGATGCTAACATATCTGGCGATGTCTCGCTTCATCCCGGGCCACCAAAAGTGTTTCTTCAGGTCTTGATATATTTTGGTGGAGCCTGGATGCATCGCGTAGGGAGTCCTGTGAGCCTCATCTAAAATCTCCTCCTGATCTGGAACACAGAGTCTGTCGCCAAAATACAACACCCCGCTATCGGACACTCTGAATTCTCTACTTTCTGATTCTGCTAGCCCTTGCTTGATTCTCTGAATCTCAGGGTCCTGATCCTGAGCTGACTGAATATCACCAAGCAAGGTAGACTCTAGGGTCATAGTAGAGAGCTGTCCCACGATGAGTTCGAGACCGAAATCCACGATCTCCTTCTGTAGGGGCGGTGACATGGCTGTAAGAGCTAATAAGGTAGCACTAGATTTCCTGCTAAGTGCATCTGCTACCTTATTGGCTTTCCCTGGGTGGTAGAGGATGTCTATATCGTAGTCCTTGACCAGCTCAAGCCATCTGCGCTGTCGCATATTCAGATCCTTCTGAGTGAAGAAGTACTTCAGACTCTGATGATCTGTATACACTCTGCACTGAGCTCCATATAAGTAATGTCTCCAAATTTTGAGAGAGAAGACGACTGCTGCAAGCTCAAGGTCATGAGTAGGGTAATTCTTCTCATAATCCTTGAGTTGTCTGGAGGCATAGGCAATCACCTTGCCGTTTTGCATCAGTACTGCTCCTAGTCCCAACTTAGAGGCATCACTATAGATGTCAAAGCTGCTGGTGTCGTCTGGTAGAGCCAAAATAGGAGCACTGGTCAATCTCCTTTTTAGCTCGCTGAAGCTGTTCTCACAGTCCTCTGTCCACTGGAATTTCCTGTTCTTTCTGGTAAGAGCTGTCAGTGGGGAGGCTACCCTGGAGAAATCCTCTACAAACTTCCTGTAATATCCTGCTAATCCCAGAAAGCTCCTGATTTCACTGGCGTTCTTTGGCTGCTTCCAGTTACTTACTGCTTCTATCTTGCTGGGATCCACCATAACACCATCCTTTGAGATGATGTGACCCAGAAAGGACACCTGATCTAGCCAAAATTCACATTTCGTGAACTTGGCGTAAAGCTGGTTCTGCTGAAGTGTCTGCAATACTAGTTTCAGGTGCTCTGCATGTTCTTCCTGAGTTCCTGAGTAGATAAGAATGTCATCGATAAACACAATAACAAACTTATCTAAATACTCCCTGAATACTCTGTTCATGAGATCCATGAATGTAGCTGGAGCATTGGTCACGCCAAAGGGCATGACCACGAACTCGTAGTGTCCGTATCTGGTTCTGAATGCTGTCTTTGGTATATCCCCTTCTTTAACCTTTACTTGATGATAACCTGATCTGAGATCTACCTTAGAGAACACTGATGCCCCCTTCAGCTGATCGAATAGGTCATCTATTCTGGGAAGAGGATACCTGTTTTTGATTGTGACTTGGTTCAGTGATCTGTAGTCTATGCACAGTCGCATGCTTCCATCCTTCTTCTTCACGAACAACACAGGCGCTCCCCATGGTGAGTGACTCGGGCGTATGAAACCCTTGTCAAGCAGCTCCTGTATTTGCTCCTGAAGTTCCTTCAGTTCTGCTGGAGCCATGCGGTATGGTGCCTTGGAAATTGGATTTGTGCCGGGAATAAGCTCTATCTCAAATTCAATCTCCCTGTCTGGTGCTAAGCCTGGTAGCTCTTCAGGGAAGACTGCTGGGTAGTCACAAACGACTCGGACCTCTACTAGCTGTTGGTCCCTGTCCTGACTGGTGCTGACTACGTGTGCTAGGAATCCCGTGCATCCTGAATCCAGTAACTTCTGTGCCTTCATAGCTGAGAGAAACCTCTTGGCCTTTCTCCTTGGTTCCCCGACGAATTCGAACTGTGCTTCCGCTTCAGGTTGGAACGTGACTTTCTGTTTACGGCACTCGATAGAGGCACCGTATTTGACCAAAAAGTCCATTCCGAAGATAACGTCATAGTCGGTCATTTCTAGCACTATCAGATCGCAAAAGAGCTCCCTGTCTGCTATAATGACCGGCACTGCTCTGAGCCAGTGCGTGGACGCCATGATCTCTCCTGAAGGTAGCGCCGTCAAAAACTGACCGCTGAGTATCTCTGGGGGTACCTCTAATTTTTCGGAGGACATCCTGGCTACATATGAATGGGTTGCCCCAGTATCAAATAGAACAGTAGCACTATACTGAAAAATGCTAATCTGACCTGTGACAACCGTCGAGGCATTGGCTACGTCCTCTCTGGTGAGTGCGTAGATCCTCGCATTCGCTAAAGCTGGAGGGGCTTCTAATCTGCCCTGGCTGATAAGTGGACCTTCTAGAGCGGCCTGCATCTGATGTAACTGAGCTGGCTGGCCTGCATACGGAATCTGCTGTGGCTGAGGAAGACTGGTCTTGTTCGGGCACTGTTTGGCCATGTGCCCTTCCTGTCCACATTCAAAGCATCCTCGGGCGCCCTTGCGACAAACTCCGGGGTGGAATTTCCCACAAGTGGCACACTTTGGATAACTGGGTCGCTTGCTAGATGGTCCTCCTTTTGAGTCACTCCCTGATTTGCGCTTGCTGTTGGAGTTCCCTTTCCAGTTAGAGCTGTGGCCCTGCTGCTTTTGAGTGTGAGAGTTTCCTTGGCCCTTGGCCTCTGAGAAGACTTGCCTCTGCTGCTTCATGCTGTTCTGGTAGTGCTCCGTGGTCAAGGCACTGCTCACCAACTCCTCTGTGGTTTGTGGCCTATGGATGCCACCAGCCACGTTCACTGCTATCTCTGGCCTCAGCATCTTGAGCATCAACCTGATCCGTTCCTTTTCTGTGCTGACTAGCTCTGGGCACAGACGAGCCAACCTGTTGAATTTCTTCACGGCTTCCTCCACTGAAAGGTTGCCCTGACGAAACTCCGTGAACTCATCGTAGTGGCGGTTGGTAACCCGCATGTGAAAGAACTCCTCAAAGAATTCCTTCTCGAAGTCCCCCCATGACATCTGATTCACTGGGCGCTTCGTTCTGATTCTTTCCCACCACATGCGTGCGTCTCCTGTCAGGCAGAAGGAGGCACACTTCACCTTCTCGTGTTCTGGCCAGTCCAGAAGCTCCATCGTGCTCTCCAGTGTTTTGAACCATGCTTGTGCATCCCATGGTTCACTAGTGCCTGAGAAGTTCTCTGGCTTGACTCGCTGCCACTGGATCAGATAGGCTTCCTCTGGTGCTGGGGTTGGCGCTGTAGGCTGAGCGGGTGGAACCTCTAAGACTTCGGAGTCGTCGATTCGGTTCCGGGGTGATTGTGGGGTACTCTGCTGGTTAGCCTTTAAGGTGGCTATTTCCTGTTGCTGTAACTGAGCCACTAATGCTGTAAGGTCTGGAGGAGGCACTGAACTGCCTGCCTCTTGCTGGGGCTCAGTAGCTAGTGCCCTTCTAGCTGGGCGTCCTCGTGCCATTTCTAATGACATAGAGAACATATGTATAACTAATACTATCACAGTTATATAATTTCTGACATCCTGTTTAAACTATCATGTACTAACCGGCAATAAGCATATAACATGAACTGTAACTATAAACAAGAACAATTAAGAGAGTAGAGGTATTCTTACTTGGAAGCTGCAGGTACAATGCTGATGTGTGTGTAGGAAGTATGGAACACTGCTCTGATACCACTCTGTAACGACCCGCCTTCTGGGTACTAAGCTGTAAGGCGAATCGCTACAATACTGCTAAGCTATACTGCGCGGAAAGCTGGGCTAATTAAAATTTTTGCTAACTAATTGATTCTTATAAACTAATCGCCTTACAGACCGATCTACTGATACTGGTACGGTCACAAGACCCTGGATCGGTCTGCTGTCCGATCCTGAAGCTTCATTGCTTCTGGTCTACTGACCGATCCAGGAGCACTGATCGGTCGGTAGACCGATCGGTGCTTCAGTGCTCTTGTTACTGGATCGGTCGGTGACCGATCCTTAAACCTGCGAACTGGGTTCGCTCATCGTCTTTGGATCGGTCGGCGACCGATCGGCAGCTGAATCGGTCGGCGAGCCGATCCAGTATAAACTGAATCGGTCGGTGGCCGATCCGGTACTAATCTCTTGAGGCTATCGTCTTTGGATCGGTCGGTGGCCGATCCGAGGATCTGATATCTCTGTATCTCGGATCGGTCGGTGGCCGATCCGATCGAGCGATCGGTGCAGGCCGATCGATGTCTGATTCGCCGGAACTCGATTTGGGACTCGGTGTGCCAAAATACAATCCAACAACTACCTACTGCATAATAAACTATTCTAATAACAGGTAGTGGCAATTCTAAACTGGTTCATGGCATTTCACTCACTAAAACACATTTTAACAACTTAACGTGCATGAAAACGACAGTATCAAACTAATAAACTGAAAGTGCTGAAAGTAAATGCTAAAGAGTTCTAACGTATAAATGAAGCTCGTTAGATCCCTAAGATCTTTCATTCCAGTTCCTGCCACACACACCATCTTCGCATTGCCCTCCAGCTTCCTCTGCTAGTCCATCTTTCCTTTACCCTTATCTGCAGTATAAGGAAAAATAGAATCTGTAAGCTTAAAGCTTAGTAAGAAACCATCTACCTCACAAAAACATGCAACGATGCAATCATGGATTTAAATCATGCTATTTGAAAACATGCACTGAAAAGCTAAACCATGGCATACTGAAATCTAATAGCATAACATATAAGCATGGCATATACACTGGAATCATGGCATAGCAAGTAATAACACTAAGCTAATCATAAGTTAAGCTAACTGGAACTAAAGCTGTAACTGAAAACAAACTCCACTAGCATATCTGATTTTGAGTTTGAAACTAATACATAATAAGTGAAAATAATAAACATGCTGTTGGGGCCCTGACAACTGTACTTACTGTGCGCGCATCCCTACTAGACCCGGGGTTGCAAGTCCCGAATTTAGCAGGGTTTACTAGGTTGTCTGAACCTAGGGACCGACAATGGATATCTAATCCGATACAGTGCCACTGAAAATAAAATACTAATATCTTTAGCTAACTGATATAACATGCCGATTCTAGGTTATCTGAACCTAGAGCTAGGTTATCTGAACCTAGAGGCGATTGTGGGAGCCTACCCATTGGACCATAGTCCCATATAAGCTGTAGTGAGCAAAGTTACTAATTTAAATGCTACTAATGCATTTAACTGGGCTAATAAACATAACTGAAGGGTAATTAGCTAAACTAACCCCTTTTTCGAACACTTGGTGTGCTTCAACCCCTCTCTGCATTAGGAAAGACACCTCTAGGCACCCAACCGCGTCTATGATCTCCAACTGAAGGAGAATAAACGTGTCCGGCCCATCTAAAGGTGCTAACTAAATTCCTAATCTTCGAGAAGGGTTAAAACACATCCTAGGTGCCGGAAACTACACATATAGCTAATAACTAATGCATATAAACGAACGGAGCTATTATACCGCAGGTGAGGGGTTTCTTACCTCCTGATCTTAATTTCTTACGATTCTATTCGCTAGAGTTCCGGTGGAGATGATCCTCTCGATGATCCGATCACGTCTTCGCGTTCCTCTCGCGGAGAAGAACCTCTTTCGTGTTGGAGTCGTCGTCGGAAAGTGAACCTATGGACCCTTGCCTTGGTGTGCCGTGCGTGAGGAAGAGGAAGAGGAAGAGGAGTGGGCGGCGGTGAGGGTTTGGAGAGGATCGGCGTGAGTTAGGGTGAGGAGAAGGAAGTTGCCGAACCAAAACTAAAATAAACCAAACCCCACTTAAACCCTCTATTTATATTAAGTGGGTAACCCGAACCAACTCTAATATAAATTTAATTGTCTCCCTTTCCTTTCAGCACGGCCCTGCTGGGTTCAACTGGTTACTAACATTATCCTCTACACGATAGGTCTCGGGTTCGATTCCCGCTTAGACCGTTTTCGTTTATATTTATTTTTGCTACTTCCGCTACTCGGAAAATTCCGGAAAAATATCTAAAAACTCCAGAAAAATCATAGAATAATTCTAAAATAAATTCGGGAATTTTTCGGGCTTTACACTCTTATTGCTGCTGCACCATCTTTGCAGCCCTGACACTTATCAGCATCTCCAAATCTTCTTTGGTTAGCGTCACGATGGTAAATCGTCTAGCATCTTCCATTCTCGAGTTTCGGATGCATCTCAAAGCGTATGCATATTTTCCAAAGCATCTTAGGAAAAAATAAGTTAAAAAGTGTCTCTGACACCTTTCTTCCTTAAGTGAGTACACAAATCTCTGATGTGACAAGCTGGACATGCTTATCGTACTAAATAGAGCTTTTAAAATATGATTTGTCTACTAGACATGCTTTGTTGTCAGTGACATAAACTTCCAAAAGGATATGATGAAATATATAGGTGGGTCCCATTGTAGGTCGACCGAAGACCACTCAACAAGGACGTTCCAGCTCAGTCGTACTGAATAGAGCTATTTTCCTTCACTCGGCTTTTCTGTTGTCAGAGGGCTTCAGACCGAACATGTCGTCCAATCGACAGGGACGATGGTTCGGGAGGTTTACTGTTTGTCTCTTAACCTCAGTCGCAAATTTTCAGAGGATGATCGTCCGGGCGATCATGTCCGACCGGCATTGAAGGTCTGATCGACTAACTTCGCTCCATTTGTGGGCTTTAGCTTTTGACTTGAACCTCCACATCAGCTGCTCCTCTCTACTTTGATTTATCTTTGATGGACCCCTTTTCATCAACATATCATTACCTTTTATTTATAATAATATTATGACAAAATTGATATTCCAAATCCATCAAACTTTAGAAAAACTGAGCCATATTTTAGATTTGGATCTCTTTAGACTCATTCTCGACGAATTCCTCTCTTCACGGTAAGTTTAAATTTTCGAACCAACTCCATTTAGCTTATGACTCGGCTCTAACTTACAAATTTCTTATTTAAGTCACTCAAAAGTTTTTTTTGGGTTTCTGACGTGTTCCACTTAAAAAAAACATATAAATAAAATAATAAGGAGTTATTTATTTATTTATATATCTAGTGATATTTGAACAAGAAAAGGAAATGGAAAAATTATTATGTTTTTTAGTAAATAAATCACCACTTTGTATTTTTAGTGTTTTTTTCTTCTTAATTTTATAAGAAATATTTTTTTTATTTAATAGTGTTTAAGGATAATTAATATTTATTTTAAATTTTCAATTGAATTATAAATGTGAATTTTATAAGTTTCATTGATAGACGGATGGATTCTCTCAAGCATATCCGTTTGTGGTGCTCGAATTAATATTAAACCGTCGAATAAGGAGCCATTTGTAATTTTGGATTTATATGGTGGATAAATCATGAGAAATTCACCTATCGTCTCCAGGATTAGTGAGACTGAAAATTTAAATATTTGAGTTAAAAAAAATAATACACGGGTATATTGCAATGATAAAACAGTCAAGGAATCCCAGTAGAAGCGAATATTCCAATGGTCGGTGTATAAATCTCTGGAATTACTAAAAATCTGAATTATATATAAAAAAAATTGATAAGGAGGTTCTCTAAAAAGGTTCGAGTTATATTGCTTATCCAGCTTATTGTAGTCGATTCCAACCATCTGACTTTGGTAACTAGTCGCAAAAAAAGATTTGAAAATGCGAAAACTGTAACGACCTAATTAACTTTAGTTAGATTAATATTTTTCCCCCTGTGCCATGTATTATTTAAATGCACACCTAAAAATACCTAATACTTGCATTTATAATTTTATTATCATTATTATTTTCGATTCAAGTGTGATATGATGAGGAAGCATTAGCTCGGATTCACGATAATGGTGGGATTTAAAGAACAATTAGAGATAATATTATTGTACGTTAGCCTAATTGTTTTCTACATGTTAAAATATGTGTCAACGAGGGTCGAGATGTGTTTGGCTTTGCATGACTCGTAGGGTCAAGCATCATGTATTCTCGTGTCCTAAAGGTGATTCAATGGTCGACGAACGACTCAGTTGAATCGAATAGGACGAAGCCATCATTCGTTCATGCATGGAACATAAAATCATTCGTGGCATCCTTGCACAATGAGTTATAGGGTCGAAGGTCCACGGACACGCACTGGATGAATAATCTGGGCCGGCTGTGTTAAATTCCTGTGGAACCAGACCTAGGGGGCCGCTGGACGGCGGGACCCGCCTTTTTGCACAATGGAACATAAAATCATTAATATCAAATGGCGATAAAGACTTTTCATGTTTGTGGGCTACACAATGACATGTTCATTTTTCTAAAGTGATATGCAACACCTATTTCAAACTGTCTGTTGCAATCATGTGCGAGAGCGACATGAGAGTGATCTAACGATGGATGTTGCGATGACTAGTCATCAGACGTTGCAAATTACTTTATGCGATATCTTTAATAGTCGCAAAAGTTCTATACTTGTAGCGCCTAACACCATCCTCCTTTCTCCCTTCGCTCTCATCTAAATGCTTTGGTGCATCAATACTAAATTGGCATCACTCGCACTCGATGGGTCACTAATCTAATGCAGTTAAAATAATACTGTTTTAAAAAAAATAACTCAAATTTTTAAATCAATTAGAAGGCCCACAAATGCCACTCATCTAATGGCTACTTAATTAATAATTAGTCCAAACTTACACTTGCCATATGGAGATGACGTGTCAATAATATATATATATATATATATATATATAATCATAATTAAAGGATTTAAAATATAATATATAATATATATAAAAGAGTTGTCAGGTCAACTAGCCCTGGCCAACTTGACCCATAGGCTGACCATTAGTTAAAATTGAAAAGGATATGGATCCTGACAAAATACAATATCATTAGTTGTTAAACTTAATTTGACATTTAAAAATGTCCAGCATGAAATTTGAACCAATTGTATGGGAATGGACTTTGTACCAATTATAAGCTTGAACCACATTAAAATATGGGATGAGAATTTAATTTTCAACTTTGATCGGTTCGAGACCAAGGGACGAGTTAACTGCAAAACGTATATACAGTCGAGTTCTTTCATAGGTTGAATGTATGTGAAGTCGACTTTTGTTGGGTCGACCTCGGTCAGGTCTACCTCTGTCCAAGGATAGAGCCACTTGTTGATCTGCTTGGGGGCCCCATAGCCTTGTAAGGAGGAGAATTGGAGAAAAGGAAAATATGAGAGATAGAGAAAAGACACTAGTGCAGAGAAGTGGGATAAAACTTAATCTAATGTTTTTTTTTTTTTTGAAAAAAAAACAAGCTTAACTCAAATTTTTAAATCAATTAGAAGGGCCACAAGCTACTTAATTAATAATGAGTCCAAATTTACACTTGCCACATCGAGATGACGTGTCAATATTTTTTTTAAATCAAACGCAAATTAGTTAATTAAGGAATGCATCTTTTACTTATAATATATAAAAATAAATTAATTCAATTTAATAAAACATTCTATATATAAAGTACTTTTATATAAAAAAAAATCTTTATCAATTTAATTAAAATTATATAAAATTCATCAAAATAGCATATTAAATTCACTATAAAAATATTATTGCAGCAATTGCAATAGTCAACTATAATATTATAGTAGCTAATTAATTGATTATTATACATACTATTATAGTCAATTAGTGGTCACTATAATATTTTAATTAAATTTGAATAATTTTAATTTAATCATTCCCCCACATTATAGTAATTAAATACATTATAGTAATTATGCATGTGTAATATAATATATTGAAATCACATTGACCCTTTATAACGAGTGTATGTTATATAATACATTGAAATCACATTGACCCTTTATAATGAAATTATATTAATTAAAGTATTTTTAGCATTAAAATACTAAAGTAGAGTCAATAGGATAAAGTACTGACTTTTGAAAATCTGAATTATTTGGGTCTTTGAAAATTTGAATTGTTTAAATTTTTGAGTGTCACGCTTCCCTATGAAAAAAATTAATTTAATTTAATATTATACTTATCTTAGTAAAAAAAACTAAGAAAAATATATTTTGTAACATTATTGGCCTAAAATATTTATAGAAGTTTTTTTGATCATAGTGTTGTCAATTCTAAGATGTGGGACTAAAGAGAACTATATTTTTTTTATATAAAATAACCAGAAAAAATTAATGATGAGAAAAATTCATAATAATATACTGTAACTGAGTCTCGAACTCTAGATCACTGATTATTTCATTTATAGAATTACTAATAAATTTTGAAATTATTTTTAGTGCGAATAGAAAAAGGATATTAATGTAAATTTATTTTAGATTTCACAAAAGTTAGTTAGTAAAGAAGGGAGATTTTTAATAAAATAGTAAAATAAATATATATATATATTTTTTTTTTGGAAAAAAGAGATTAAAAATGACGTACGGTTTTAAAATAACAATTCAAACGCAGAACGGTTAAGGCATACCGGCGGTGCACCAACTCCCTTAAACCGTTCCAACGTCCCCACTTTTTCAATCCCCCTCCTGTCCTCATCGAAGTTCGTGGCGCGCCTATAAATATACCCCTTTCGAGCTCAACCTCTTCACCTCCTCCTCCGTCGAACTACCCCAGCTCTCCCTCCGCTGCTCTCTCTCTCTCTATCCCTCTCTATCTCTATCTACCTCGATCTCGGCGGAGACGGAGAAGAGGGCAGATTCCCGCTACGATCCGATCGATAGGGGACGATCTCGGATCGATCTCTCTTCATGGAGCGGGACAGCTCGCGGAGGAAATGGAAGCGGACTATGTCGGCGGTGATGGCCCCGAGGCCGTCGGAGGCTGAGGAAGAGGCGGTTGGATTGGCTTCCGACGGCGGAAGCGGAGGTGGGGACGAGTACACGGTCGAGGAAGTGCACGATCTGATCGGATCGTCGAGGGGTAGCCGGCAGAGTGTCCTTGCCGACGAGTCCCGCCGGGCCTCCGGCGACGAGCTCCTCTTGCGGTTCGTCTTCCGCCCCGACAACGGGTAAAATCCATCTTAAAATTATTATTAATTTTTTAATTTTAAATTTCCAATTTTTTTGAGGTCGATATGGATTGCGGTATCATGATCCCCTAGAAACCACGATATATACTGCATTTAACGTGATGTTACAAATTGACACGATATGTTCTTATCATAATTTAATAGCTGTTTGATTTCAATTTACTCTACTTTTCATTCATTTACATTTTATTCAAACTGAAAGATTTCAAAGTTAAGGGCAATAGTATCAATTCTTAAAGTTATTTTGTTTTTTTATTAAAATTTGAATAATTCCCCTTCTAAATTCCAAAATTTATTAGTACACCTGGTATTCAGTTAGTAGTATTAATATTGTTATTTCTTTGATAGTAATTTTTTTTTACCTATTAGTGGCTTACCCTTGTCATTTTATCTTTAGATTATTAATGGGTAAAATATAAGAATTTAGAAGTTAATGGGTCTACTTTGATTGTTTCTAACAATTTATAAGTATTATGAGCAGGAAAGTAAGCTATGGAAAGTGAGGTGATCAATTTTCCTAAGCCCATATGACTTCAATTTTTAACAATAAACAAATTAATCACGGGGAATTTTACTTTTTAGAGAGGTAATAAATGCAGTGTGTACAGTTAGTCCCAAAATAATTGCCAAGGATTTTGCCATTTTAGTAGAGATTTCTTTCCCCTTGGACCAGAATAGATTCTGTGGATGTGCATAATCTATCTATTGCGGCTTGAATCAATGAATCATCTCCACAAAAGTTATAGAAAATTTTCTATTTTTAGTCTTAGTTTTTTGATTTGGAATGGAACAACGCCATGAGAGAAAGAAGACAAAAACTCACATCCCAACCAATCCTTATTCCCTCATGCATCATTTATGTAATTTATTTGTGGCTTAATCCAATAAATAAATAAAAATGAGGTGGAAGCAGGAGCACCGGAGGCCGTATAAATACACTTATGGTGCATTTGTTCACTAATGGAATTGAGGAAAAATAAAATAATTATTCCTATATATATATATATATATATGAAATATTTTATTTGACTTGTTAGCTTCCATGTTGGATTAGATCCGAATGGTCTACCTGTGGTTAGTTACAATTTAAAAAATATTATGGCACTATTCTTTATGAATGAATAGTTACAATTTAATAGAATTGATATTCCAAATTTATTTTTACAATGAAATGTATAAATATTTTTTTTCCAAAAAACTAAAACATAAGAATGCTGTATGAAAATTTATAGTGAAAAAATAATAATTATTTGTGACAACCAAATGCAAAGTATGCATATGAAACAACAAAAACCTATTATGTTTAATGTAATAGTGCCCTTGGATAGCTAGAGAGGATATGCACTCGCTGAAATGATGCTATAATTATTTATCGAAAGGTTTAGCTAGATCCTTGTATATATTTGGTCCTTAATGGTGCTCACTTGGTGGTGCAGGTGGTACGAGACATGGACGCAGTTCATAATGCTATGGGCAGTGTACTCATCCTTTTTCACTCCATTAGAGTTTGGCTTCTTCCGTGGCCTCCCAAAGAATCTCATCTTCCTCGACATGACTGGTCAGGTTGCCTTCCTAGTTGACATCATAGTCAATTTCTTCCTTGCCTATCGTGACTCCCTCACCTATCGCATGATCTACAGTCCAACCAGCATTGCTTTCCGGTTCATCTCTCTTCTCAATATGAACCTCTTTAGAATTGATCTAGAATTCCACTTTAAGATTTTGTATGTGTATTTCAGGTACCTGAAGTCAAGCTTTGTATTTGATTTTCTTGCATGTGTGCCATGGGATTACATCTACAAGGTATCATTTTTAATGGCACCTTTCCGTTTTGGTTCAAGAAATTGATATATAATATTCCTTAAAAGCATAATCTTCAATTGAATTTCTCCTTTCTTGAGATTTTTTATTGTTTGTTGTTCATATGTTGATCATATTGATCATAAGGGAATAATTAGAGTGCATGTGAAAAGCTTGTAGTGTCGTTAAAGTTGTGAAGAAATTCCTATACCAGTGAATTTAAAAGATTTGCATTTCAAAAATTGTGATTCTTTCTTTCTTTTTTTTTGTGGATAATTTTTATTTTTTACCCGGAAGTTGTCCTTGTTTTGTCTTGTCTATTTTTTTTACAATCCAAGTGTTTGGGCTTCACCCGATTACTCTTGGAGGTAGATGACCTTTTCCCTTATTTGCCTATCGGGTAAATTTGAAGCACAACTTATACACACTTAGAGATTAACTTTTAGAATATTCATCTTTATTGAAATTCAAACCCTGATCCTCTTATTTGTTCCCCTAGGTGCTTTACCACTGCGCCACACCTGTGGGGCTTGCCTACTTTAGTTTCTTCTTAAGCATGATTCTATTTCTCAGAAAGAGGAAAAATTTCTTATTTGTTTCATTTTTCTACATAGCTATCTGGACGTAAAGAAGAAGTAAGATACCTACTATGGATTCGATTAATTCGAGTGCGAAAAGTCACAGATTTTTTCCAGAGGATGGAGAAGGATATTCGCATCAACTACTTGTTCACAAGAATAGTTAAGCTTATAGTTGTTGAACTCTATTGCACACATACAGCTGCTTGTATCTTCTACTACCTTGCAACAACACTCCCCGCGTCGATGGAAGAGTATACATGGATTGGAAGCCTGAAGCTAGGCGATTACAGCTATTCTCATTTCCGAGAAATCGATCTTTGGAGACGCTACATAACATCCTTATATTTTGCCATTGTAACCATGGCAACAGTAGGTAATTCTTTCATTGATAGTTCAAATTTTCCATTTTTTGTCTACCTTTTTATCCAAATGACTCGTTTCTATATTCTCATATTCACTACAGGTTATGGAGACATACATGCGGTCAATACTAGAGAAATGGTATTTATCATGATCTATGTCTCTTTTGATATGATTCTGGGAGCTTACCTTATCGGTAATATGACTGCACTAATTGTAAAAGGATCAAAGACAGAAAGGTTTAGAGACAAAATGAAAGATCTCCTCAATTATATGAACAGAAATAAATTGGGAAAAGAAATCCGTGACCAGATCAAAGGGCATGTGCGTTTGCAATATGAGAGTAACTACACTGAGGCTTCTATTCTCCAAGATATTCCGATTTCAATTCGTGCTAAGGTGCAAACCACCAGAATCCTTGGCTCATTATGAATAAAACACTTCATATGTCTTTCACTTCCTCTTGTTCTACTAGTAATCTTTCTGATTTAGCAAGTAGTAATATTGGAAATTGCATAACTTGTTCGCAATTTCAGCAATTGAAATTAATTTACTAATGATATGCGATTTTGATGCTTATGTCTTTTATACTTGAATTTGTTTCTTTAATAAGAAAAGTTCTTGTTATGCAGATTTCTCAAACTTTGTACAGACCTTATATTGAAAGAGTCCCATTATTCAAAGGATGCTCTACGGAATTCGTAAATCAGATTGTAAGTCTCTACTTTTCTTTTAATTGTTCCTTTTTTGATTAATCTGGAGATTGATATCAAGCCTAAGTTTCTAGCAAGTCCATAAAATTTGATGTTGAATGAAACTTGGGTAAAATTCAAAAGAGGACCTCCGTATTTTTAAAATCACCAACTGGACTCCCTATCATACCCATTATAACTTGTTCACTCTTTTTACTAATTTAAAGCAGAAAATACTCACATTTCAATCAAGGATGTATTGCAATTTGTTATTCTTAATTTTTGCTAATTTGAGGTAAGAAATTTCCTAATTTCATTTGCGAATAGTCAATGGAATGGATATTCACATATATTTTTTATCAAAAATAGGGTGTGTTTTTTTTACCTCAAGTGGCATAAGCAAATAGACTTGAACAAATTTTTCTTTAAATCAAGATAATATCTGATAAAGTAGTCAAAATAGGCGATGGGACTCTCCTTTGATAATAATCAAAATAGGAACAACCTTTGGACGATGTTGAAAATAAAGGATACCCTTTTATTTTGTTTTTTTCCCAGAAACTTTTCATTTACATTGTTAGACCAAATGTCCTATGTCTCAAGTTATCCCTATGAAATTAAACATCATCATGGTTTCAACTTTTATTTGTTCACATAGTAAATGCTAACCTTGTTTGCAGGGTCTATCGATAATTGTATTTTATTTCGAAATGAAAACACCAATGAATTGATTCTATTATAGGTAATCAGACTACAAGAGGAGTTTTTCCTTCCAGGTGAAGTCTTATTGGAACAAGGCAATGCAGTCGACCAACTTTATTTTGTGTGTTATGGTGTTCTGGTATCATCCATATTCCTTTCATTTTTTTTAGTATTTCATAATATTTGTTTCTCATATCGAAAATGTGGAATACCTTAATAATTAAAGATTGCTTGCTTGTTTACTTTCCTTCATTTAAAGATCTCTAGTTTTCAAAATTACTCTATTTGGTTCTTTTTTAGGGATTAGAATCTTAAAAATTATACGTTAGGGGTAATGTCTTTTGAACAATAGTATATTGCTAATGATATAGTCTTATATACATTTGTAGAGCCCAATAGAGAGAAAATATTCATTTAGCCTACCTTAAATAATTGAGACAAATATGACTTCACGATAATGATAGAATGCCTTTTAAACTGTCGTATACCTTTTGAACTTTTTCTTCACTAAATAAAATGGCTATTATTGAGATTAGGTTAATCCCCATTAGATTATAAAATGGGATCTATTAGATTTGAAATCTTAGTTAAAAAAAAAGGCAGTCCCGATGCACGAAACTCCCTCCAATGTGGGGTGAATGGTCTATTGTGCACAATTTTACCTTACTTTGTAAGATGTTGTTTCCGCGACTCGAATCCGTAACCTCTAGGTCATACAACAATAATTTTATCATTATGCCAAGGCTCTCCTTCACTTCAAACTTCAAAGTAATTTTACCATTATAAAATTGATTTAATTAATTTGCACATTACTAGTGAAATAGTCTTCCACAATGCTCTTTACAATGCAAAATAAAGAGATAAGATTCATTTAGCTGACTCGAAATAGTTGAGAAAAATATACTTAATGATAATTTATTAACGATGATGATGATGATAAAAACAACTAAGTATGAGTTTGTAAAGGCTGGATGTGAAATTTAGAATCTTCACGGTGTTACACTGTCAAAAGTAAAGTTGAATGATAGGGAATATGATACTTTTTGGTCAATTCAGTGGTAACTTTAAAATTCAAATTGCATCAGATGTTAAACATTTCCTTTGCTTATTACTGACACTTATTATTTCTCCAGGAAGGGATAACAATTGGTGAAGATGGATCGGAAGAGACTCTTCTACTCTTGGAGCCTAATAGTTCATTTGGAGAAATTTCCATTCTTTGCAACATTCCTCAACCTTACGCCGTTCGGGTCCGTGAACTCTGTAGACTCTTGCGTCTCGATAAACAACTTTTTGCAAATATTATGGAGATATATTTTGTGGATGGTAGGACGATACTGAGCAACCTTATCGAGGTAAAATTTTCATTTGAGTTTGCTTTGTTCCTTTCGGGGGAGTTTTTTTCCTTGTGAATTGTGTTTTGCAAGCTTTATTGACACAACACTATGAATGGAAGGAGAATGAATCCAATGGGCGAATCAAACATCTTGAATCAGATATCACATTTCATATTGGAAAGCAAGAAGCCGCACTTGCTTTACAGGTTAATAGTGCTGCTTACTATGGCGATCTGCTTCAGCTGAAAGGTTTGGTCAAAGCGGGAGCTGATCCTAAGAACACAGATTATGATGGTCGTTCGCCTTTGGTAAGAATACCAATTGTACAGAAACTTATTGTTAACATGTGCTTGCCAATAGTTGTTGAAGTATCGTTACTTTGCTTTCAATAGTTACTCAGGATTTAGTGATCTACCTAAATCAAACTACTCTCTTCTCAGCATCTTGCAGCTTCAAGAGGGTTTGAAGATATCACCTCATTCCTCATTCAAGAATGTGTCGATATTAATGTTTCTGGTATGCTTCATGTTTTGTGTCTGCAAAATCAACTTGTCGAATTGTTGCTGTGAAACTTATGTTGTATCAATTTCTATCAGATAATTTCGGGAACACACCATTGTTTGAAGCTGTGAAGAATGGACATGACAAGGTGGCTTCTTTACTATACAACAATGGAGCCAAACTGAATCTTAAAGATCCCAGTAGCCATCTTTGTTCAGCTGTTGCAAGGGGGGATTCTGATTTTATCAAAAGGCTTTTAGCTTATGGAATTGATTTGAACTTGAAGGACTACGATAGCCGTACCCCACTCCATGTAGCTGCTTCTGTCGGTTTTTATGCCATCGCAAAGATGCTATCAGAGGCTGGGGCAAGTGTCTTTTCAGTCGACAGGTATTGGCTAGTATGTCGGTATATATATATATATATCACATGTTGCTTTTGTTTGTTGAAACTCAAAACAATAAGAATCCTAAATTATTTCGCGCTCATCATCATCTATTCCACTTTCTTCAAACTCTACGAGCAATCTATTCAGAGTCTAACTTCAGCTGTGGCAATGGCTAAACTTCATTTCAGGTGGGGCAACACCCCTTTGGATGAAGCAATGAAGTGCGGTAGCGAATCCATGGTGATGTTATTAGAAGATGCAAAATCTCAAGAGCTTTCCAAGTTTCCCGAGCGTGCCCAAGAACTCCAAGGTAGTATTTCTTTAGATTTATATATCTCAAGAACTTATCCAACAATCAATCTCTAACTTCCTCATCAACCACCTAAACTCTTATTTAAACCATTTGCATCAAAAGTAAACATGATCCTTATTGAAGTAGAATAATTACTTTGTGTATGTATTTTCGATATACCGTTATATCATACCACAATGTATACTGACTAAAGACCTTTCTTTTACTCAAGAAAAAATGCAATCTCGGAGGAGATGCACAGTGTTCCCCTATCACCCAAGGGATTTGATAGAGAGCCGAAAAGAAGGAGTCATGTTATGGATCCCCCACACTCTCGAAGAGCTCATTAACTCCTCACAGGAATTGCTCAATTGCTCAGTTTCACGCTTGCTCTCCGAAGAGGGAGGAAGGATATTGCCCGCCGGCTTGATCACCGACAACCTAGCACCCTCGGTTCATGCTCAAAATACAACCTCCACAAGTGATAAGGAGCTCAATTAGCTGTTCAAGCATATGTGTTATTACTTGTATCATTATCATCAGCATCATCATCATTATCATTGCATCAATCAAGGAAAAGAAATCATTTACACTCCTTGCCATTGTTTCAGAATTTCATTGATCCTTTGTCAAACATGTAAATTATATTAAGGTGACTAATGCCCCCATGAGTGTTGTGTAATAGTAAAATATTCAAGGGAACAAATAAGAGGATCAGAGTTTGAATCATAATATGGAGGAATATTTTGAAGGTTGGTCTCTAACTGTGCATAAGTTGTGCCTTTAATTTACTCAATATGCAAGCTAAGGAGAAGACTGACATTTAGATTATAAAAAAATATATATAATAAGATGACTAATGTACCCATGAGTGTGATGTAGTGATAAAGCACTTAGGGCTATACATGAATTGAATGTTCATAAACAAGCTAGGTATTCAGCTTGATAAAAGCTTATTTATATTCATTTAATACACACAAGATCAATTAAATAAATAAGTTAAACAACTTGTTAAACTAAACAAATAAGCTTGAACATATGTGTTCAACTTGTTAATAGTCGTGAACAACGTTTGTGAACAATATTTGTGAACTATATTCATTAATAAAATTCTTATCAACATGCTAAATAAACAAAATAAAACTTTCAAAATAAATAAACAAATTTGAATTATCAAGCTTAATAACTAATCAAACAAATAAAAGTTTTAAACAATCAAACAACTTTAAATTGAGAGTATGATGGCAACTAAACAAGCCAACCTCAAGTCAAATTTGAATTGAGAGCTTGATAACATCTAAACGAATCAAGTTCAAACCAAACTTTAACAAAATCAAGCAACCCACAGGACGTAGTACAGATGGTGGACACATGACATCTCTAGCGTAATAGTCAGGGGTCGATTTTCAGGAACCGATGACTTGAGATTTATTCCATCATGCGCATAACATCTGTGTACCTGCATTACCTCCCTTCATATACATGGGGCTGACATTAGAGGGTTGTTAAGATAGCGGATCTGCCCTTTTTTTAATCAAATCTAAAGCCAAGCTTGAACCAATATCAAGTTAAAAAAAAAAATCAAGCCAAGTTTGAATAATCATTTTAAAGGTTTGATTCATTTTAGGTTCGACTTGGTTATCTTATTAAATAAGCTTCAAGACCTCAAAGTTTGGCTTGACTTGTTTATAACACTCAAAGGAACAAATATGAGGATCATAGTTCTAATCCTAATATGGATGTATATTATTATTATTATTATTATTATTATAGTTACCTTGCACACTCTTGGGCGACCTTGATAGGTTAGGCACCCGAACTCTCAAAAGTGAATCGGAGCACTTGAACGGGACATCCAGGCGCTCGGACCTGTGAGGGTCGCCTAGAAGTGTGCAAGATATCTCATCTCTCTCTCTCACTTTTGAGAGTTCGGGCGCCTGACCTATGAGAGTCGTCCAAGAGTGTGCAAGGTAATAATAATAATAATAATAATAATAATAATAATAATAAGAGGAGGAGGAGGAGGAGCTGTTAAAGCATGGCTATAGAACATTATTAAGGAATAAAACATTTAGGGTAATTAGTAATTTCAAAAGTTTTTTTTTTTTTGTAATAATTTATAAAATGAGTCAGTAAACTAGTACAATTTAGCAGGTTAAGTTAGACACATCAAAATAGGTTGATCGGAGCTGAGCATGACTCAAGCTTGGTCAGTCCATTTACTTGCCATGTCAGGTTGAGCTTGGTCCAATCTATTACATGACTACTTGACACTGGTCAAATCCTAGTTTGATCAAGCTTAGATTCATATGGTCCCAAACCCATTTTCTTATATAATAAAAAGTAAAATATATTTTTTAAATTTAAAATTATTTTTTTAGAAAATAGTGTATATATATATTTATATTTTATTTAAAAATTAGATATATTTAAAATTTTCCTTTTTTATTTTTAAAAAATAATTATTTTTTCAATTATTGTTTTTTAAACTTTAAGTATTTAAGTTGGACTTGAAACACAGACTATGTTCACCTTGAGTTCGTATTAGGCTCAGTGCAGGCCTTGATCGGGGTAAGCCACTGTGCACTCCTTGATCGGGGTAAGCTACCGTTGCTTAGTTCAGCTTGTGACAGGCTAAGATGGGATTGGACACAAGACTTCATGCTAACCCTATGGATAAATTATATTATATCTATTCATCTCTTTATAAACAACTCTTAATCAATAGTTAGTTAATCTAATCTTCCAAAAATAAAATTTATGGAGATTGGGTGACTACCTAACAATATTAAAATTCATGTGAGGAGGAATAAGGAATAATAATTCAATGCACAAACAAACAAAAGAGTGAGCCAACAAATATTTTTTTTAAAAAAAACATAAGAAAGATACAAACGTGTTACACTCCTAAACTTCTTTATCAATTTAATTAATTTAATTGATAATAGAAGTCCTTTATTTAAAATTATTGCACATAAAATCATTAAAAAATCTCCTTTAAAAATTATTAAGACAACACTCTCTTTGTCCTTTATTTCAAAATATTTTGATCAAAGTTGTATTTCTAAATTAGAATCACATTAATAAAAAATGTAAGAGGTATATATAATTTTAATAAGGATAAAAGCAATAAAAAAGGTAGCGTTAAAGAGTCGAAGCATATTGGTTTTATTATACACAACTTTACTTAAGAGGTTCTTTCAGCAAGGGTCGTGACTCAAAGGTTAATAAAACAATTTAATATTTGAATTTGAATGAAAGAAATATCCTAAAAGTCTTTGCTTAATACTGATTAATTTAAAATTTTGACTCTATAAACTTTTTTTATTCATAAAAGATAAATCAGAAATTATTTATAATGAATAAACGATTAATTTAATATTTTTATATCAACTGTTTATTAATTCGTCGAAACTCAAATTTAATTATTAGAGGTCCATGCAATACTATTTTCCCGGGGGCAGTGGGTACAAGTTATGTTTCTACGGTATTTATTTAAATCTGCATTTGACTAGGAGGCCATTTAAGTCATTTCAGTTCTAAAGTCATTGGATGGGGTCCGTCGTCGCAGTGAACTGCGATCGGAGTCGCGGAGTTCTTTTCCACTCGTGATACTGCGGCAGTGATGGGGAAACCACTAAAACCCTAGTCCTTCGAGCTCCGGGTTTCCATTTCCACGGCGAAGAAGCCTTCGCGATCACCGCATTTGGGGGCTGGAGCTGGAACGTCAGGCCGCTTCCGGTGGAGGTGAATCGGAGGGGAGTAGAGCAAAAGGGTTTCTTGTTCGCAGTCGAGTGCGGACTTCACTGTGGCTTGCGAAATCTGGCTTCGGAGGCCTAAGCCAATCGCATTGGGGATTCCGTTCGAGAACAGGTAGATTGCGACTAATAAAAAGGACAAAAAAAAAATTGCCCGGGGTGAGGGAAGAACACAATAAGGGAAAGGGAAGAAAGGAACAAGAAAAAGAAACAATTGTGCCCAGGGAGTGGGAAGTGGGAGTTTGGCGGAAGCGGAAGGAGAGGAATTTTATATAGGAATAAGTAGTTTTTTAATGGCAGCGAATCTTGAGCTAAATCCGCCACGCAACCCCTCTGGGAAAGCGATTTTTCTCAAAAATATTGTAAGTTTCTCGCTTAATTGTGCTCCGGTCGCGGAGGAAGACGAGATTTTATTATTATTATTATTATCTTGCCGCTAATTACGTTGCTTCCACCCAAATCTCAATTCTTGAGTTTAAAGATGAATTTTGTTTGGACTCCTTTTTAATACAGAGGGGAATGGGAGAGAGAGAGGAACGAGCTCTGGTACCAAATCGCAACTGGACTCGCCAATGCTCTCCATTTTTTTATGGAGGAGAGAGATAACAGAGAAGAAAACCAGAGAAGAGAGAGAGGCGAGCTGGCTGTCTCCCTCATCGCCATTGGAATAAGCGAAGTTTTCCACCTTTTAAGAAGGTCTTAACCACGCCTTCATCCTCTTTCCCGCAAATCAACACAAGAATTGATGCCATTTGCTTGGAGCTAAGCCAAGCTAAACCGCAGTTTGGACGCACCCCTGCCGCAGAGTGAGAAAGCAGATCCAAAGGTTGGAATTTTGCCAAAGGTTGGTGCGACTTTGAGTTGGAAAAAGGAAGTGGGCACTCATGGCGGCCGGAAGGAAGAGCACGTGGTGGTGGAGACGGAAGGCGGCGGTGGTCGCCGGGGTGGCGATTGCGGTGAGCGTGTTCCTGGCGTCGCACTGCTATTTCCGGAGGGAGAACATGATCAAGGCGGAGGAGGCGCTGGTGAGCATGTGCGAGGAGCGTGCGAGGATGATCCAGGATCAGTTTGCTGTAAGCGTCAACCATGTGCATGCTCTCGGCATCCTCATCTCCACATTCTACTACCAGAAGCAGCCCCCTGCCCTTGATCAGGTGGGACAAGTACAGGGCTCTGTCATTATTAATTTCCATATTTTTGTCCAAATATTCTTCTGTTTCTCTTGTTGGCGATCTTTTAGTTCTTTCTTTTTTTTTTTCGTCTCTTTTGGAAGCCTAACGATGGAGGCAGAGGTTTCTACTAGTCTTTCTCTTGCTCTTTTGTTGTCAGCCATGTTTGATGGTACCTATCTCAGTCCCTTTTTTGTGTATTAACCAAGACATTATTCTTCTGTCTCCTTTTGTACTGAGGCTATGCCAGAGTATTTTCAGTTACTACCCATTTATTTGGCAAAAGCAAGATTCTGGTCTCTCCACCAAATAAATTAGGCTGTTTTGGTTCTATGGGTTTCCTGGAGGAGTATTGTGCTTGAGTTTACTTGAGTTTGAAACTTTGATTGCAGGAGACATTCACATGCTGCCCGTGATTCTTCGGGCAGGAAGAATACTTAACTATTCCATATTGTTTAAATCTGTTTTCTGTCTTACCTTCTTGAGTATAAATCTCATACCTGTGGTTCTTCCGTATAGGAAGAATACCTTACTTGTCTATATTAGTTAAATCTGTTTTCTGTTCTAGCTTCTCGAGCATTGCGCTTGAGTTAACTTGAGTTTGGTTGCAGGAGACATTTGCATATTACACTGCGAAAACAGCTTTCGAACGACCTTTGTTAAATGGGGTAGCATATGCTGAGAGAGTTGTTCGTTCCCAAAGGGAAACTTTTGAGAGTAGGCAGGGGTGGACCATCATGACCATGAAAAGGGAGCCATCACCCATGCAGGATGAATATGCTCCTGTAATTTACTCCCAGGAGACTGTATCTCACATCGGCGCACTTGATATGATGTCCGGCGAGGTTTAGCACTTGATAACTAAGTAATTCTGCTGATGCCTTTGTTCCTTTGGCTTTTGTTGATTCCTGCATCTTTTACAGGAGGACAGAGAGAATATTTTACGGGCTAGGGCGACTGGGAAAGCTGTTCTTACAAAACCTTTTAGGCTTCTTAAGTCAAACCATCTTGGTGTGGTTTTGACCTTTCCAGTATATTACGCAGGGCTTCCTGAGGATGCAACAATAGAACAACGCGTGCAAGCAACTGCAGGGTGAGATAGTTGCTTATATGTGTACTTACAATTTGTTTCAATGCTGTTTCCCTTCGATTTCTATTTCCATCTTCACTAAATGCTATCTTATTTATGGTTAATCCCTTCGGGTATTTAATAGCTAAAGTAGATTATGATTTGCTTTATTTAATAGATAAAGTAGATTATGATTTGCCTTGTGTGAAAACCTGCCTAACAAAGCTGAAATTGTCAAATCTAGCCCATATCAATGATGACATTCATTTGTCCTGAATGGGTTTAGAATTTTGCCATATCATTCTACAACAAAAATAAAAAAATATATCTAATTTCCCAATAGAATGTATATTGCTAGCAGCAACATAGCCAACTTAGATTTGAATGGTAGGAGGAGATTCAGGTTGCTGCCAAAAAGTTGGGAATCACAGCTAATTGTTGTATTGCATATATCTAAATTTCCCTGTGTCAATCTGTTAATCTTGTATTAGCAATATTCCTTTATCATGTTCTGCTAGATACAACCCACTTTTTATAAGTTTATCTTCAGGTATATGCCTTTTGCCATTGTCGTTCACCTTGACTTTCTGCTTAGCAGATATCTTGGGGGTGCATTTGACGTAGAGTCACTTGTGGAAAATTTATTGAAGCAACTTGCTGGCAGTCAAGATATTATGGTAAATGTTTATGACATTACCAATGGTACTGAACCCCTGATCATGTATGGACCTCAAAATCCAGAGGGTTATATGCCTCTTTCACATTTCAACATGCTTGATTTTGGAGATCCATTAAGGAAGCACCAGATGCATTGCAGGTTAGACATTACAAATTAGTTTACACATGCAATTTCTTTCTTTTTTCATGTGTTTCATGCTTTGCTAAAATAATGGTGTCTTGTGCAGGTATAGGGTAAAACCCCCCCTTCCATTTTCAGCTATTACAACCCCATTTGGGATTTTTGTGATCATCATGCTAGGAGGTTACATAGTATTTGCTGCAAAAAATCATTATGACAATGTTAAAGAAGATTGTCGGAAGATGGAAGAGCTAAAATTTCAAGCAGAGGCTGCTGATGTTGCAAAATCTCAGGTATGACATTTCCTTTGGATCATGAAATTCCTCTTACGTTCATATTTCTAATTTCTTTCCTTTTGCTAAATTTACAGTTTCTTGCAACTGTGTCACATGAGATAAGGACACCTATGAATGGCGTGCTAGGTATTGGTCCTCTTTCAGCTGACATTTTCTTGGATTTAGATTATCTGCAAGTGTTTAAACTGACCATTAACAATTCTTTTGGAAGGAATGTTGGACATGCTTTTGGACACTGACCTTAATTTAACTCAGAAGGATTATGCTCAAACGGCTCAAGTTTGTGGCAGAGCATTAATTTCACTAATCAATGAAGTTCTTGACCGGGCAAAAATTGAAGCTGGCAAGTTAGAGATTGAGGCAGTTCCATTTTATTTGAGGTCAACCCTTGATGATGTGATTTCCTTGTTTTCTTCAAAATCAAGAGAGAAGGGCATTGAGGTAAAAGCCCACATCCCTTAGGATAAAGCTATTTCGAGTAATTCTACTCTCCTTTTCCAAGATTTGGTGATTTTATGAATTTACTGCTTGCTAATTTCTAATGTGTTGGCTGATTGCAGCTTGCTGTATTTGTATCTGACAAAGTTCCAGAAGTCGTCACTGGTGACCCTGGGAGATTTCGGCAGATAGTAACAAATCTGGTGGGAAATTCAGTTAAAGTAAGTACATGCATTTTTGTTTTCTGCTTTCTATTATCTTTTGGCATTCTCTGCCACTAAACCTTGTGGGAACAATTGATCCATCACTTTGCTTATGTCCTGTTCATAATACCTTATATTCTCATGCAGTTTACTGAGAGGGGCCATATATTTATCCAAGTGCATTTGGCTGAGACCTCAAATCTAACGATAGATGGAGAAGTTTATGGTGACTTACATGGGGAAACACAAGAAGATAAACTACAAGTTGGTTCCTTTAATACTTTAAGTGGGTTTCAAGCTGCTGATGCTAGAAATAGTTGGGAGAATTTCAAGCTTCTTGTTTCAGATGAAAAATTATCACCAGAAGTCTCAGCAAGTGAAATGACGTCCGAGAAAGCTGAGGAAAATGTCACTCTCATCGTCAGTGTTGAAGATACAGGCATAGGGATCCCATTACGAGCCCAGGATCGTGTCTTCACACCTTTCATGCAAGCCGACAGCTCGACTTCCAGAAACTATGGAGGAACTGGTATTGGCTTGAGCATTACTAAATGTCTGGTTGAATTGATGGGAGGAGAAATTAGTTTCATCAGTCAATCAAATCTTGGAAGTACATTTACATTTAGTGCCGTTGTCAAAAGATGCAATAAAGATTCAATTATAGATACAAAGAGAACTCCTGAGGCTCTACCTTCTGGGTTCAAGGGAATGAAAACTTTTCTAATTGATGGAAAACCAGTTAGAAGTGCTGTGACAAAGTACCATTTGAAGAGGCTGGGCTTAGCTGTTGACATTTCAAGAACAGTCAAGTTGGCACTAATCTCCTTGGCTAGATGTAATGGCAGTCTAAAAACTAGGTATGCCCCAAAATTTGTTTGTCTGCACGCTATTGAAGGATTTACTTTTTATGTAAAGCTGTACTAGTACTGCTTCAGATTTCTCGATTCAATATTGTGGAAAGGCATGCCCTTGATGTAGCTGCTACCGCATGAACAAAATGATCTAGCTGTCTCTTTATTAGCTACTACCTCATGAAATAATGATCAAGTTGTCTCTTTATTAACTTTGGCATGAACTCTGATCATGTGGGATTGTATCATGCCTTGTTTGTGTGTTACATTTTCATGTACCATCATCGGCATATTTATAAATCAACATTGTAATCCTTGCTTCCATCTGGTGACCAATTTAGATTGATAGTGCGCCTACCTACATTTGTTCAAGTAAAACCTATATATATTTTTAGTGTGTCACAACCACCTAGATAAGAGAAGTGACCTGCTTAACTTCAAGATAGTAGTAGCTCAATCATGAAACTTTAAGCTCCCTTTATTAGCCAACACCTCACCGTGTGGCACTATGGAACTACACGAGGGTGTTAAAATCTTCCATACTTTAGGCTTGGCATTTCCCTCAAGATTCAAAACCTAAATCTTTACCCAAAATTATCCCTAATTGACAACATTTAGTGGCTGCGCTATCATACAAGTAATCCTTTCCAAACACTTTATCATGCTTAGGATTAGGTATGCTTTAATATCTTTTGTCTGCATGGCTCACTATTTTGAACCTTGGTTCAACCATCAAAGCTACTAAAAATTCTGCATTTGGCCATAGCTTAACATGTGGGACTAAGACTAAAGTGTCATGGTAACCATTCCAATTTATTTGAGTCAATACTTTCTATTATTACAATATTCATGATTTTGTTAACATGTGTTTTTCTTACACCTCAATTATCATTTTGACCAATTCTTCCTTTTTCCTGTGATTATTCCAGGAGACAACCATATGTTATATTTGTCGAAAAGGACTCATGGTACACTGGCATGGATGTTCACTTGCATGATCAGCTGTTGTTGCTCAAGCAGAATGGTTGCATTCTAGAATTGCCAAAGGTCATACTTTTGGTGGCCCGTGAATCTGAGAAAGCAAAAGCATGTTCCTTCATCGATACTGTGATCATGAAACCTCTCAGAGCAAGCACTGTGGCAGCATGCCTTCAGCAAGTGCTTGGTATAGAAAAGCCACAAAAGGAGATGTTGAATGGTCTAGCTAATCTGCATACCCTATTAGCAGGGAAGAACATATTGGTGGTTGATGACAACAAGGTAAATCTTAGAGTTGCTGCAGGAATCCTTAAGAAATATGGGGCGAGGGTGGAATGTGCTGAAAGTGGGAAAGATGCCGTTTCACTCCTTCAACTGCCTCATAAGTTTGATGCTTGTTTCATGGATGTTCAGATGCCTGAAATGGATGGGTAAGGACCCAATTTTTATTTTTCACTTGATTAACTCTCTAGAAAATCTTTTAAGCTTTGTGTTTTCTCATACCTACATAATGTGTCCATATGGACTTAAATCTGTATCTACAGATCAAACCTAGATTATGACCCACCAAAAAGCAAAAAAATTTCGTTTCTTGTATATTTGATGGTATCAACAATTCTATAATGCTAACTATTTTTATCTTATAAATCCCCGGAGGCAAACTTGTAATCGACAACAGAAAAGCTAGATAATAATCCACCAATAAGCTCACATAGAGGTTTAATTTTCAGATTTGAAGCAACTAAGCTTATACGGTTGGTGGAAAGCATTGCGAATGAATGTAGCAGAAATGAAGGAGCCTCTATATACAGGGAGGAACCTATGGCGGATGAATGGCACCTGCCGATTCTTGCCATGACTGCTGATGTGATCCAAGCAACATATGAGAAGTGCATGAAATCTGGAATGGATGGATATGTCTCTAAGCCTTTTGAGGAGCAACAACTTTATCAAGCAGTTGCTAAGTTCTTGGTACCAAAATCTAATTTGGATTTATGACAGATTTTTCTACTGAAAGATCTCTTATGTGGGGCATTGTAGATGCAACAAGATGACAGTGTTAGTGTCAATAGTGGTAGAACAGCCTCAGAAAGGATACATTGTACAAAAGAGTATGATGGGCTCTGCGAAATGTCGACCATTTCAGGTGTCGGTGGCAGGAAATGTTTGCAATTTCTTACTCACTTTCTCATTCTTTGAAAGAAATGCATATTTTTTTTGTCTCTTCCAATTTTGTGATAAAATTAAGACATTCCTTGTTCGACCTAAGTCCTTGTCTTGCTTGAAGGGGATAAAAGAAACCAGAGTAAGAGCGTCATTAGGTTCGAATAACTTAGTATTATTTTGTTTTTTGTTTTTTGTTTTGTTTTTGCTTTGTAGAATGAGAAGCTAGTGACAGCATCCAAAGTGAATCATCTAAAAAGAGATTTAAATCATCAAAAGAAGCAATTAAAGTAACACTCCTGGTAAGCACAACTTTACTACAAATGGATTCAATTAAGAATTCAATTTGCATTTTTTTCATGAATCTTGGAGGATTATGATTAGATATTTTTTTGTCATCCAGAAATGAAAAAAAATGCATGTTTCTCTTGGAATCGATTATTTTCAGTTGTGGATGGATGCAACCGAGCTCTACTGATTTAGATGGAGTTCTTCTAACAGAATTCTCCTTGTTCAACCTAGAGGTATGAAACATATTTTTTTAACTGAATGCTTTTTTCCCTTAAACAAGAAGAAGTTCAACCATAAATCATGATTTTGTTATATTTTGTTTTCAATCATGATGTAAGATATAGTATACCTGATCGTCGCTTTTGTAATAATAAATTTAGCTCCATAAACCTTCATCCTGAATTCTCCTCAAAGATTTAGTAGAATGGAAGAAATCATCCTAAAACCTATGATTTATAACGAACAATAACAGTTGGAATTATAGGGTACCAGCTTCTAATCTTCCACCCTCCAGTTTCTACTCAGAAAACAAATAAAATAAAATAATATCACAAAGCCCATCCAATCCACCTAATTGCTAATAATAAATGTTTCACACTTCACAATAGGTTTCAAATTCTAAAGATGCATTAATTCATAGTTAAAGCTCCTCGACATCTCAATCTGATGAACTATTGTGATCATGTAAAAAGAAAGTAGACATCCTATTGATGTTGGTGCATGCTAACTTTGTAAATTAGTAAATAAATAAAATTGGTCATTCCTTATGGGATTACTCATCGAGTTTAGAAAATTCAATCATGCTGAAAGCAAGTTAGCTAGTGAATTTCCCTGGCTGTTGAGAACACAATTTCTTATATAATTTCCTCAAATTTAACTACTGAAAAGCACTGAATGTGTGATCCCATGGTTTTATAAACCCCTGTATTTTGTCATCTCATTAGACTAGCAATTAGTTCAAAAGAACCACAGAGGATGAACAAGAGGAAGAGATTAGAGGAGCAAGGGTTTTTTATCTTCCCCGGAAATCCAACTCATTTCAGTGGCTCATTCCGAGAGAACATTGAAACCTTACTTAAGTTTGGGCATCTTGAAGCTTTACTTGGACATGGAGATCAACTGCAGTGCCATTCATTTCAATTCCAACTCCATCAGCATAGTACTAAACTTCTTGTCTTGGAAGAGGATGTCAAAGAGCCAGACTCTCAAAGATGTCATTATTGTCATTTTGCCGGTACAATATATCTTTTCGTAAGTGTAAATGAGTAGCCAATTAGTGAAATATAAATTATATGTGCAGGTTGGGGCCACCACATCATTTGTAGCAAGAGGTTTCACTTTGTGTTGCCTCCATCAGCAGCACTTCAAGCTATAAGCCATCATGTTGCTAGAGACTGGCTAAAGAAAGATAAATCAGGGTCGATGAAACCATCGAAGACAAATTGCATCTTGATGCATGGAGTCATGCACTCGAATGGTTTTGGACACTTGGTAGAGATCAATAATGGCTTTCAAGGTGGTTCTCATTTCATTTCCGGCCGCCAAATTATGGACTTGTGGGACACGATTTGCTCAGCTTTGCAAGTTAGGTACGTATTGTCTTCTCTTCTTTCTTTGAGAAATTCTTTCGGAGAATTCATTGGTGTTCTTGAAAATTTGAAGAAAGGTGAGCTTGATTGACATTGCGATGAAGGGGGAAATGGAGCTGAGATTAGTCCATGGTATCGCTTATGGTGAGCCCTGGTTTGGTAGGTGGGGATACAAATTTGGCTGTGGAAGCTATGGTGCCACTACCCAAGAGGTTTACCGGCATTCTCTACAAGTGATACGGGACCTTCCTCTTTGTTGCCTCTTGAGTCATCATTTGATCTCGTCCATTATCATAAAATATCAGTCGTTCTCTGAGCAGATCCTGTCAACTCTGAGCGATCTGTTCAGGTTCATGATTGGTTTGCAGTGCTCAAGTATTACAAGGTCAGTATCGATCATTCAGATGTTACTATTTTAAAAGGCCACGCTGCACCAAAATGATGTTATTGAAAATACTACCGAAAATGCTTTTTCTTGTAGTGCAAAGACACGCCTTGCTCCAAAATGTGCTCAACATGCCATGGATTACTACTGCCAAGAGGCCATGACCAAAACTCCACCGTGCCGATGGTCTGGAAAAAGAGTCGCAATGGCAGCGCGAGTGATTGTTGAAAAGCTCAAGAACTCTGAGCTCCAATGGGTCACTAGGCAGGCGATCAGAGATGCAGCCCGGGCATATGTGGGCGACACTGGCTTGCTAGACTATGTTCTGAAAACACTGGGAGATCGAGTTTTTGCAGGTTACATTGTGCGCCGCAAGGTGAATCCGATCACCCGATTGCTCGAGTACTGTGTGGAGGACATCTCGAGGACGAGGGACCAGTGTGAGAACAGATTCCAAGTGCGGATCATGAGAGACTTGTTGTGCTTGTACAGATGCATACTGAGCACGATTCCGAAAGAAGTGAAAGTGGTTCTGAATGCCAAGCAGCTGGTCAAAGACTTCAAAGGTGAATTGCGAGCTGAATATTTGATTGTGGGAGATGTAAAACACCATATTGAAGGGGAGATTCGTGAAGGCGACAATGTTTTTAGCATTGTGGATTCTGACACATTTGTGGTTAAAGAATTCGAATTTGAATCGCGGACTGAAGATTTGGTCGTGGAAGATGAAACAAGCAATATTAAAGTGGAGATTCATGAATGCAACAATGAGATAAGCCTTGTGGGTTGTGACATGATTATGATGGAAGCGCGAAGCGTTCTTGATGCGAAGTGCTTGGTCAAAGACAATGAAGTAGACTTGCAAATCAAAGATTTGGTCGTGGGAGATGAAAAAGGAAATATTGATGAGATCAACGTTGTGAATTGGGGTGGGTGTTGTGTGAAGGACGGAGAACGGACGATATGCTGCAACATTTGCGAAGTTTGGGAGCACACGAGGTGTGTGGGAATCGCTGACGAGGAAGAAGCTCCCAGTGTGTTCATTTGTGGCAGATGCGAGAAAGAAATGCTCACATGGCAAAGCCTACAAGTGATGCTATGAAGCTGCAAGTGTTCATTCGTATAGATTGAGATGCAAATCTAGCTATCATTTGGGTATCAACTCAGCTTCGTCTTTGGGAATGAACATGGTCATTAGCATAGATGGACTATATGATGGACCAAGAATATTTATAAAAAAAAGGAATGAAAAGGAGGATTCAATAGATATTATTTTACAATTTTCATGAATTTAACATTAATCCTTACTTTTATTTTAAATTTGAAAGTTCTCTTTATATTATTTTTATTAAAATCTAATTTTTCTTAGAAGTGAATGACTACCGATGATAAAGATGCAAAATTATATAATTTTAATTAATTTTTTTACTTTTTTTTTTAAATTTTAAAGTATTGACGATTGATAAATATCATTAGCTATAAATTAATGAAATAAAATACTTATTTAAAATGTTTAAAGATAAATCAAAATGAAATCATGATTAATGATTAATTAGCTTACAAATGCAAATCCAAACTCAAACTGCTGTCGCAACTGGACTCGATGCGCTTCGGAGGAGTTACGAAAGAAGACGGGCCGCCGTCACGCGCACTGCAGGCGCCGCCTTTCTCTGGTCGACGAAGAGGCGGTGCAGGGTTGTCACGCCGGAGAGTATGCAGCGCCGGCACAATCCGTGGCAGCGACACTGCGGTGGCGTAGAGAAAGCGGAGTTCGCCGGCTGTCGTCCAGGACAAAGGAGGCCAGAAGTGGTGGGAGCGGGCGGCGGCGGAGGCATGGTGGCGGAAATGGAGGTGCTGCGCCGCGCGCTTGGAGCGGCGGCGCTCGCGCTTGTGCGCGTTCTGGTGGCCGCCGAGCGCCTGCGAGGTCGGGAACTTGCGGCCGCAGTAGTGGCACTCGAACTTACGCCCTCCTCCGGCGGCGGGGCTCGAGGGCGTGGCCTCGCCGACGGTAGGGAAGTCGATGCCGAAGAGTCGCAGGGCGGAGGATGTGGTGCTGGCGGCCTCCGCTGGCGGCAGGGTCTGGGGCAGGAAGGGCAGCTCGGAGAAGGCGTCGACGGTAGTTGCCTTGTCCCATGGCAATGGCGGCGGCGGCGGCCGCGCCGTCTCTTGGTCGACCATGTCACCAATTTCTAGTAGTGGGAGAAGTGTGAAAAATATAATCATTGATGAGATCTATTTAAGCCCTTTATTTCTTTATTAATTAAACTTGTTTAATTGTAAAAAGTATATTCCCGTCAATACCTTACATTTTGTAAGATACTATTTACGTAATTTGAGTAGCTTTACCGTTGCACGACCCTTCTTCAATTAATTTTTTCTAATTTTAAAAAATAAAATTGAGATTAACCTAAAAATACAATTCGATGAACAATGACATACTATACGGTATATTTTCACACGAAGATCTTCGAAGGCATGCGAAAATCTATATATCAATTTCAATTAAGTTGGCGTATGTTTAAGCACTTGGTAGAGTATAAATTTGCTATGTTTATAATTCATAAACTTCTCGCATAACTTACCATCTTTACACATTGTTCAATGTTAAACGAAGTTTCTCGACACTATTGCTTTACGTAATCTGATACAGCGATAAAGATGGATTTCCTGAGAATAGATTATGATAGGGCGATAAAGGGAGGTCTCATCCGGTACGGCTCAACTATCGAGATAGAGGTTAAAGTCAAGAATGTCAGGATGTCAAAACACTCGTCTATAGTGTTTGAGAGGAGGTCGACTGTAATTGCCAGTCGGGCCAATTAATGTTCGATCGGCAAAAGACTTCAACGACTGGTCGAGTTGATCAGTGTTTGAGCGGGCCAACTGTTCAGCTCGGGCTAATACGGTAAGATAGTCAGACGCTCAGTGCGAAGCGACAGGATGCTGAGGAGACCGTAGAGTTTGTCCGATCGGGAGGGACAAGCTACTACGCCAAGCTATCGCAAGGAAGAGCAGCTGAGGCTGACAGAGCGAAGGAGTCCTGACCGAGCGGCTACCCTGCTCAGCCAAGCAGTGGGATTATTGTTATATCTATTGATATCCTTGTAGGAGATATTGCTGTTGACACGAGGCATGGTCGACAGGCGGATCGTACAGCGGAAGCTTCTACTGTATTGTCAGGAATATGCATGCCTGTTAAAGTATGGTGTCAAAGGCATTTTCCTGATAGGTCCTTTCATAGGACACCTTGGAGAACGTGTTCACATCTCGAGGCGCCTGCACGTCACCCACCAGGACTCTATATAAAGAGGAGGAGATCCAAACATCGGCGGAGGTACATGTTATTACTGTTTGCGCTTGCATTACTGTTGCTCCGCTTTCCTCCACAGTTCAGGTGACTGACTTGAGCGTCGGAGAGCTAACGTCGGAAACTCCTTCTCTAACTCGGCAATGACGGTGTTTGTTTTGCAGAGTAGGTCGCGGTCTATAGCCAGTCAGCGCAGCAGCCACATCTCTAGCTTTCCACCTCTCCGTTTTTGGACAGAATTAGATTAAAATGGGGCAGACCGACTAAGGTGGCAGTTAAAGTCAAGAAGATATTAACAATATTAGTGAGGTGTCCAAGCTGGCCGTAGGGCCGGTCCGACGTGAGGACCTGCCTAGGCCTCCCGCCAGGACAGACCTCCTATCTCGACTCATGTATAGAGTAACATGACCAACTGTCTTAGCCGAGCGGGGAGGATGACCGATCAACCATCCTTCCCAACGAGCAGACAAGGTTTCGCCCATCCTACCGCCTATCTGATCGGATCTAAGGGCCGATCAAACATATGACTTTGCGATAAAATGAAGGGTCGAGTGAAGAACGAATAATTGACTGCATTCCATAAGGCCGAGCTGGCGATCCACCGGCCGAGTGGTTGCTGGTCAGCTCAACATGAGCCCTATAGACCCACGTTGTCGTATTCTTTTGGAAGTTTGTACTGCTGACAACAGAGAATATCCTATAGGTAAATCGTAATTTAAAAGCTTCTAGCCTGTCATATCATAGAAATTTACATGTTCGTTTAAAAAAAGGTGTCAGAGATACTTTTCGATTTGTCTTTTCTTAGGAAAGCTTTGGAAAACATGCATATACTTTGGGATGCGTACATAGATACTATAGTGACACTATAAAAGAAGGTCTCCATCTATAGGTGAAGGTATTCGATGCTCCATTATTCTACACGCTCTTTGCTATTGCTTGCTTCTACTATTCTCTTCTCCCAAATCGAGCACTGACTTTAGCGTCGGAGGCCAACTCTGACGACCCCTTCTCCGATCTGACACTAACACTCTCTGTGTTAAAGGATAGCATAGAGTCTTCATCCAATTAATAGCAGAACCATATTCCAAATTGATCGTCTTCCCAATTTTTAGATAAGATCATAATCTAAATTTTGATGATATAATTGGGATCTTAACATAAAATCATCGTGTTTATCTTTCTATGTGTCGATTGAATAAGTTACCTATGTGTCGATTGAATAAGTTATCAAGCACTATCAACATAACATTACACAAGCCCGAATCATGCACTAAGTTTCAATACAAGTGGTTGGGATGACGTTAAATAATAGAAATGTCTAGTTCACTACGATATAAGATCGATAGATCGACAAACTACTAGATCATTGGATTGACAGTTTATAGACTTGAGGTTGATGGGGTTTTTTGTGTGGTAGATAGTGAGGTATGTTGTGTGGATGAGAAGGGAAATTAGGGTTTGGTTGGTGGCATTGGATTCTTTATGTTTGTTTGTTAGGTTCTTTAATTCATTGTACTAATGCTGTTAATTGTGGTCCATTGTAATTTTCATTTAATGATTAGAAGGGTGAGCTTGGAGCCAATGATTTCTTAAAATATATTTCTTATTTAAATTTTTATCATAAAATATTAATATATTTTTTTATACTATTAGGCTCAATTCGTTTGGTTTGCACCCTACACTAAACCTTGAAACTGAACTAAGTTGTACAATTCATGAAATCCAAAATGATGAAAAGTGAATTTGCTACATGTATAAATATGCTCAAATTAAAATTCGACTAACTCAAATCGAACTTGAATTTAAGTCATTTTGATTTATAATAAAATTCTGTTCAATTCAAGATTCGAGCAACTTGAACCAAACTTGAGTTTGAATTTCATTTCGAACCGAGCTTAAGCCATAATTGTTTATATTTTAGAGATTTGAATCAAATTCAAATATCATATTTTTCAAAGTTTAAACTCGAATATTAATATTTTTATACTATTTAGTTCGATTCAGTCCATTTGCATCCCTACACTAAACCGTAAACTCTATATCATCTAAATTACACACTCAAACAACACAAATCTCTCTCGCTTTTTGGGTTCCTTGTGCATTGATTCAATTAACTAGGTTTTGATGTCTTAAAGCTTCTAATTCAATGATTTGTAGCCATGGTGGTTGGTGAGAGGACCAATGTGCTCAGAAAAACACAGAGAGTCAAAAGAGAAAACAACAAGAGTACCACGGAAAACAAAGCAAAAACTTGCAGGTCAGAGAAATTAATTTCATGTATTCTGTTTTCAGGACACTTATTAATCTTGGTCAGACATGAAACAAAAGAACCCTGTTTTTTATTGGAATCTTTAAAAACGACCCTTTTCATTTATTATTAAAAGAATGCTTCATCTGCCCATTTTACTTTCCTGAATTATTATTTTTTTACGATAACTACGGATGGATTCATGACGACTATATAATTATAATAGTTATAATCCCATAACTACTATAATAATATATTTATAGTAATTATAATTTTATAATTGTTATAATATAATATTAATTAAAAAAATAAATTATTTATATGGTAGTAAGTATGATTCATAACTACTATGAATTATAGTTGTTATAGTACATTATTATTCAGGATTTTTCCTCTAAATAGGACTTACAACCAAGGGATGCTAGACTTTTAGGTCACCTGTCGTAAGCGCTTCCTGATTTACCCTAGCAGCCAGTGAGAAACTTCTGCGAGATCGGATCGATCACCCTAGATTCAACGTTACTTGACTTGATTAATTATTTTTATACTACATTATTATTAATGTTGATCATAGTTGAAGTGCTGCTATAAAATAATCTTGATAAGTGCCCATATTATAGCATTTATAAATTATAGCGGCTATAACACATAGGATCGATCTCAATACTAGAGAGCTAAATAATGTTTAAAATTTTTTAAAATGAGCCGATAGTAAATAAAACAATTGAATCAATCAGAGTTAATACAATGGAAATAAAATTAACAACTAATTCAATCAAGACAAGGCTAGGCAATAAAAAAAAAATACAATGTTTAAAATATAATTCTCAGTTCTAAACTCTCCTAGATGGAGAAACCTTACAAAAAAGGATCTAAAAAAGTTTAAGCGCAATAAAAAAATAAGGCATCACAATAACAAATAAAACTATTACTCAAGATGTTGCCGATCAGAAATGAAGCGTGTGTCGCAGCGTGTCACAACACAGAAGGCGAAGAAGCACTTAGAGCACGAAAGCAAGAATGAATTCTGTGTGAATGAGTTGTGCTTAAGCTTTTCCTTGAAACACCTTATATAGGACTCCTCTGATCGCCTGGAGCCTTCCCGGTTGCCTGTAGAGGTGCTAACATGACTATAACCTCCATTCGTAAGATAACGTTAATGAAGTTCTTTGATCGCTCATATGCCCTCCAGTCGTCTGGGCAGAGGTAAAACTTCATCTCCTGGTTGCCGGGAAGTTACTCTAGTCGCTCGTACACTCCGGTTGCCTCGACCCAGGTATGGTTGCCTGGACTCTTTGAAATCACTTCATCAAGAGTTATCACTAACTAGTCATCCTAGAACTCCATCCAGTTACTTGGAACTATCAAACATACTTTTTTGCCGTTGTTACATGTAATGAGTATGATATAGAATATGAAGTTATTCACACTTAATTGACTAGATTTGACCTGTCAAGTTTGATTTTACTAAGCAATCAGCTTCTAGCTGATTCCACACACTTGGACTTATGCCAAGCAATCAGCTCACAGCTCATTCCACACACTTGGTCTTGATTCACCTAGCACCGAGCTAGAAATTTATCTGTCAACCTTTAATCAATTAGACTTGAGTCACATAGCTTTCAGTTAGGAAAATGTCTGCCAAGTCTTAATCACTTGACTTGATTCACATCCACCTAGGTATTTGTCTACTTGATCTTCAACCAAGACTTCAGTTGCTAGTTGTTAATACAGGGAGCATCAGATGATCGAACCTGAGTTTTGATAATGACAAAGGGTTCTAAGTTAAAGATTATTGTTGTTATAGCAAGGTTGATTGAGTGTGCAGGAAAGTCCTAATTGAGGCTAGGCAAAGAAGTCCTAATGGACACTAAGCAAGTGGAAAGTCCTAACTGCGGCTAAGCAACAAAGTTTTGGTCCGGGTGATTGAGCAAAGTATTTAGATCAAGGACGTCGGGTGAAATCCTAGGGTCATAGACACTAGGTGAAAGTTCTGGGGGTCGCAGACACCAGGTAAAGATTGAACGGGTTGGGGATCAGATGTCTAGCAAAAAGTCCCGAGGTCTCGAAAGTTGAGCAAAAGTCCAAACGGTCTCAAGGACCGATTTAGCAAAAGGTAATCTCTCCTGAGAGGAGTAGGTGAGAATATGTTCCCTGAAGAGGGAATAATAGGTGTCGGCCCAACTTAACTTAGAGTTTCAATAAAACTCAAAGTCAGAATCGGACAGTCCGGAGATTGTCAAAATTATTTTGCTATATATTATTTGTGCTTGTGTTAACCTTTTGTTGCAGAAAATTAGTGTATGAAAAAGGGGAGTCCAGGTGCTTGGAGCATGTCTAGCACTTGGATGTTCGAGCACCCGGAGTTGCTCTAGGCGCCCAGGTTAGTAGCGAAAAGGAGCGCCCGAGTGGCAACCGGGGCACCTGGATGGTTTGGGCACTTGGACGGGTCTAGGTGCTCGAACCATCAAAATTTTATCTTTGAGTTACAGTGGTACGCTTCGACTGGCTAACTCACGTCAGCGATCTAGGAGCTCGGAGGTGGTCTGAGCGCTTGCCACAGATGAAGTTTTGACATGGATAAACTTCTCAGATGAAGTTTTGACGAGAGCTTGCCACATCAGCACACTCTAGGCACCCAGGAGAGGATTCAGGAGCCCAGATGAGGCTATAAAAGGAGGGTTCGACCAACACCTTGGAGACATCAATTAAAACAACTTCCGCTCTTGTGCCCTCCTTTGGAAAGGTCCCTACGATGCCCGAACGCTGCCCCGACGAGGACTATACACAAATCTTCAATTTCAAAGTCGTCGGTAACTTTAATTTTTGTTCTTGTAATCTATTATAAGTTCTTGTACTAAATTTGTAAACCTTATTTTGAACTATTCAACGACTATGAACCTTAAACGTGAAAAGCTACGAGTACTATTCACCCCTCCTCTAGCACAGTGATCCTACACTTGCCACTGGCGTCTGGCTAGCTTCACTCATTATGACTTTTCCATTGCATAACTTCACTCAACTTTACTCACTAGGACTTTGTCCCTTGTCAAATATCCTGCACCTACAAACTTGACACAAATAGTTAGATCACAACTAATCTAACTTTAACCTTAGTCATATATCAAAACTCTATGTTATATGTTGTGCACTCACCACCAACACAACACAGTTTATTTGTGTTGATCATAGTTGAATTGTTCATATTGTAGTAGCTATGAATCTGTAGTTGCTACAATAGTATCAAAATAAAGACAATTTTAAAAATAAAATATACTTACTTGGAATAAGATGCTCTTTTGATAATAAATAAAAAAGAACGTCCTTTGTGTTAGGAAGGGGTTGAATAGACGATCACCCCAAGTTGATAACTTCTTATAATGTAGCGCAATGGAAAAATAAAACAACAAGTAGAAAGCTAATCTAAAGACAAGAAAAGCAAGCAAACCACAATACGTTTGTTTAACGTGGTTCAAAGATAAAGTTCTTACTTCGCGACGTGTCCGTAAGGTGGACGATCCCTGTGATCCTTCGATGGATCAAACCCTGGAAATCTAAACACAAACTCCTTCTTGGTGGAGCTATAACGCCCGAAAATTCTCAAAACACTTTCATAAATATTCTACAATTTTTCTGGAATTTTTAGATATTTTTCTGGAATTTTCCGAGTAGCGGAAGTAGCAAAAATAATTAGAAGAATAAAAAGGCTTAAGCGGGAATCGAACCCGGAACCTCTCGGGTCTGCTAAACCTTTAGTTAGCCTTAGTAACCGGTGAACCCAGCAGGGCCGTGCTGAAAGAAAGGAGAGCCAATTATATTTATATTAGAGTTGGATCGGGTTATCCACTTAATATAAATAGGAAAAACTTAAGTGTGGGTTTGGTTTTTAATTTGGTTCGGCAGCCCTCTCCTCACAAAAACCTCACACCACTTTTTCTCCAAACCCTCACCGACGCCAACCTCTCTTCCTCCCCTTTCTCTCGGCGCACCAAGGCTAGGCCCCAAAGACATCTTCCGGCGACGACTTCGACACGAGGATGCTCCCCTCCGCGAGAGGAACGCATAGACGCAGGAAGATCGTCGAAAGGATCGTCTTCTCCGGAAACCTAGCGATTTGAATCGTAAGAAATTACGAATAGAAGGTAAGAAACCCCTCACCTGCAGTATAATAGCTACCGTGTGATTTCCTGTGCATTAGTTTAGTTATATGCGTATGTTTTCGACACATAGGGTGTATTTAACCCTCCTCGCAGGTTTAGGGATTTAGTGAGTACCTTTAGATGGGCCGGACACATCTTTTCTCTTTCAGTTGGAGGTTTAGATGCTGTTGGGTGCCTAAAGGTAGTCTTCCTAATAGAGAGGAGAGTTAAAGCACACTAGGTGTTCGATTAAATAACCAGATTAGAAAAGAATGCAACTTAGGCATTTTTATTAGCACAGTTGAATGCATTAGAAGCATCTAAATTAGTAAATCAGTTTATTCTAGCTTATATGGGACTACGGTCCAATGGGTGGGCTCCCACAGCCGCCTCTAGGTTCAGATAACCTAAAAACAGTAATTTAGAACAGTTTAGCTATACTCAGTATTTTACTTTTCAGTTGGCACTGTACTGGATTAGATATCCATTGGGCTGGGCTCCCATAGTCGGTCCCTAGGTTTAGATAACCTAGTAGCTCTACTAAATTCGGGACTTGCAACCCCGGGTCTAGTTAGAGATGCGCGCATAGCACGTACAGTTGTCGGGCCCCTCAGCAGCATGTTTAGTATTTTCACTTACTATATGTATATGGTTTTCAACCTTTCATAAATTAGTTCGTGAATTCAATACAGTTCTAGCAGTAGATCAGTATTAGCGTAGCTCAGTTCTTAGTATCAGCTTAGTTTTCCCTGTGAATATGCATGATGACTTTATGTTCAGCTTTAGATATGCCATGATTGTATGTTTATATGTCATGCCATGCTTAGTTTATTCAGTATATCGAGCTTATGTTTTAAACAGCATGATTTAAAATCATATTTGTATCGTTGCATGTTTTGTGAGGTAGATGGTTTCTTACTAAGCTTTTTAGCTTATAGATACTACTTTTCTTATACTGCAGATAAAGGTAAGGGAAAAGTGGATCAGTAGCGGAGGCTGGAGGGCAATGCTATCAAGATGTGTGTGGGTAGGAGTTGGAATAAAGATCTTCGGGATCTAAACAGTTTTACTTCAGTATTAGCACTTTGCGTTTTTAGTTTCATTATTCAGTTTTGGTTGTTAAGTGTTATGAAATAGTAAACCATGCACTATGTAGTATGCCAGGTTTAGTTTGTTAGTAATTATGTTAGAATGCTGGTTAATAGTTGTTAGAATGTATTTCCATTGATTTTAGAATTGTTGTGTGAGATTTTGGCACGCCAAAGTGCTGAAATCAGAGTTCAGGGCTGAAATCAGAACTCTGATCGGTCTACAGACCGATCAGAGTGTAGATTGTGCCGCTGGATCGGTCAGCCGACCGATCCGGACACTGTATCCTCCTGGATCGGTCAGCCGACCGATCCAGCACGATACAGTAGCGAGTTCCAGGTGTTTCGGGTGCCTGGATCGGTCAGCCGACCGATCCAGACATACCTGGATCGGTCTGCCGACCGATCCAGCCACACCTGGATCGGTCTGCCGACCGATCCAGTTGGGAACAGAACGACCGCAGCCCCGATCGGTCTGTGGATCGATCGGCAGGTCTGTAGGTAGTTGGGAAGTTTAGTTTCTAGTCCCTAGCTCAGTTGGGATGTTCAGTTTCCCCTCCTTAGTATATGTATACCAGCAAAGAAGGTCTTTAGACCTTTCTTATCAGTTGTATCCGTCATTAGTAGAGTAAAATTTTAATTAGCCCAGCTTTCCGCACAGTATAGTTTAGCATAAATTGTAGCGACCGGCCTTACAGCCAGTACCCAGAAGGTGGGTCGTTACAGAGTGGTATCAGAGCAGTGTTCCATACTTCCTACACACACATCAGCATTGAACCTGCAGCTTCCAAGTAAGAATACCTCTACTTTATTTATGCTCCTTGTTTTGTTATTACAGTTCATGTTTATATGCCTATTGCTTGTTAGTATGTGATAGTTTTTAAACATGACATTAGTAGTTATATAACTGTAATTACCTTAGTTATGTTATGTTCTCTATGTCTTTAGAAATGGCACGAGGACGCCCAGCTAGAAGGGCACTAGCTACTGAGCCCCAGCAAGAGGCAGGCAGTTCAGTGCCTCCGCCAGATCTTACAGCATTAGTGGCTCAGTTACAGCAGCAGCTAGCTGAACAGCAACAGGAAATAGCCACCTTAAAGGCTAATCAGCAGAGTACCCCCACAGTCACCCCGGAACCGAATTTGATGACTCCGGTAGTCTTAGAGGTTCCACCAGCTCAGCCTACAGCACCAGCACCAGCAGCCCCAGCAGCTGAGCCAAGAAAGGAAGCCTATCTGATCCAGTGGCAGCGAGTCAAGCCAGAGAACTTCTCAGGCACTAGTGAACCATGGGATGCACAAGCCTGGTTCAAAACACTGGAGAGCACGATGGAGCTTCTGGACTGGCCAGAACACGAGAAGGTGAAGTGTGTCTCCTTCTGCCTGACAGGAGACGCACGCATGTGGTGGGAAAGAATCAGAACGAAGCGCCCAGTGAACCAGATGTCATGGGCTGACTTCGAAAAAGAATTCTTCGAGGAGTTCTTTCACATACGGGTTACAAACCGCCACTACGACGAGTTCACTGAGTTTCGTCAGGGTAACCTATCAGTTGAGGAAGCCGTGAAGAAATTCAACAGGTTGGATCGTCTATGCCCAGAGCTAGTCAGCACAGAAAAGGAACGAATCCGGTTGATGCGCAAGATGCTGAGGCCAGAGATAGCAGTGAACGTGGCTGGTGGCATACATAGGCCACAAACCACAGAGGAGTTAGTGAGCAGTGCCTTGACCACAGAGCATTACCAGAACAGCATAAAGCAGCAGAAGCAAGTTTCCTCAGAGTCCAAAGGCCAAGGAAACACTCACCCTCAAAAACAGCAAGGCCACAGCTCTAACTGGAAAGGGAACTCCAACAGCAAGCGCAAATCAGGGAGTGACCCAAAAGGAGGACCATCTAGCAAGCGACCCAGCTATCCAAAGTGTGCTACTTGTGGGAAATTCCACCCAGGGGTTTGTCGCAAGGGTACACGAGGATGCTTTGAATGTGGACAAGAAGGGCACATGGCCAAGCAGTGCCCGAACAAGACCGGTCTTCCTCAGCCACAGCAGATTCAGTATGCAGGCCAGCCAACTCAGTTATATCAGATGCAGGCCGCTCTAGAAGGTCCACTTATCAGCCAGGGCAGATTAGAAGCCCCTCCAGCTATGGCGAATGCGAGGATCTACTCACTCACCAGAGAGGACGTAGCCAATGCCTCGACAGTTGTCACAGGTCAGATTAGCATTTTTCAGTATAGTGCTACTGTTCTATTTGATACTGGGGCAACCCATTCATATATAGCCAGGATGTTCGCCGAAAAATTAGAAATACCCTCAGAGGTACTTAGTGGACAGTTTTTGACGGTACTACCTTCAGGAGAGATCATGGCATCCACGCACTGGCTCAGAGCAGTGCCGGTCATTATAGCAGACAGAGAGCTCTTTTGTGATCTGATAGTGCTAGAAATGACCGACTATGACGTTATCTTTGGAATGGACTTCCTGATCAGATACGGTGCTACCTGTAACGACCCAATTTTTTTCATTTCAAGTTCTAAAGGGCCATAAAAATATTTGGAAATGCCTTTAAAATATTCTAGAGATTTTTAGGAATTTTTAGAGTATTTTTACGTAATTTTTGGAGGTCGTTTAGTATTTTTACAAAACCAAAGAAGTTTAAGCAAAAAGTGTTGGAGAAGAGGTTCGAACCCGCGACCTCGGGTCGGACCAAACCAAGCCAAACCGGCTTGACCAGCTGGGATAAGAGATTTATGTTAATCTCAAATAGAGTTAAATAAGGTTATAGTATAGTTGAGTTATATCCGATTACTTATAAAAGGAAATAAGTTTTGGGATTTTAGAAAACCTAACTTCTTCTCTCTAAATTCTTCTTCGCCTTCTCTCGCGCGACAGCGGCGGCTCGGGCGGAAAACACATCGAGGCGACGGCGCTAGGGTTCCTCTTCGGTGCCGGCGAAAGGACTCTTCCGGCCAATCTCCAAGCTTCATCGTGCGTGGTCATCCCGACGGAAGGAGCTCGGAAGCACAAAGGAGAAGCTTCGGCCGAAACCCTAGAATCTCTTCCTCTCTTCGGTTGTAAGTCCAAGAACCGGCGGTAAGTACTACTCACCTGTGGTAGGAGTAGCTCCGCGATTTTTGCTTCCTTCTTTTCCTTGCCGAGCGTGAACAGATTCCTTATTGATTCGTTTAAGGATTTCGGTTGGATTTTGCTAAGCACAGCAGGTTTTAAGAAGCTTTTGTTTGTAGATTGTGACTTACAGTTTTGAAGTTTGCAGTTCCAAGTGGTACAGTTCATGTAGAGTTTCCAGTAGGGCTATGAGGATTGTTCTTCAGGCTTGAACTTAGTATTTTAGTTGGCATAATCGGGTTACATGGAAGCTAGCATTGGTTTTCTGTTGTTCTATGTTGCCGTGGCACACTGCGTGAAGAGTACTTGTGGTTTAGGGTTTGATATGTAGTTGTCTTGTGCTATTAGTTCCCTTATACCGTGTAGCTTGTAGCACTTCTTGCTTATTCTGTTAATTTCTTAATGCAGTTAATTGATAGCATGTTCTGCCTATGTTGTTAGCTCTTTATACCAAGTAGATTTTGAGCATTTCTTACATAGAAACTCTATTTCGAACTCCTGGTTAAACTGTACAGCCTTAATTTCAGCTTATAGTTGTCTCTTTAGCATGCCTACAGCCTTAAATGTAGTATTCGTGTAGGCCTAATTGCTGCCATAAATTCCAGCAAATGGATTTAGGGTTTTTACAACATGATAAGAAGCATAAAGTTGCATTCTTTCACTTTTATTGCAGCATGCTAAAAAGTCTAGAATTAGCTTCCTTTTTGCTTTATTTACAGCATGTTCGGAATCACTAAAGTAGCATTCTTTGCCTATATTTACAGCATGTTTGGAATCACCAAAGTAGCATTCTTTGCCTATATTTACAGCATGATTGGAATCACCAAAGTAACATTCTTTGCCTATATTTACAGTATGATTGGAATTAGTTTACTCCCATGCTACTACCATGTTTTAGAATTCCTGAAACCATTTTTCTGGAAGTAGTTTAGGATTAAAAGAACACTAAAGCTTAATTAAATGCCAGGGATTTTTTTGATATCAGAATAAGAAAGATAACAAGTAAGTAAAGCAAGAGGCTAGTACCCGACATCCAAGAGCTTGTCGTTAAACAAATCCAGGTGACCATTTCCGAGGTCTTGGCCCTGGTAGACCGAGGTCTGCTCTTTTAGGATTGGTGGCTCGCAACCCCAACCTATTAGGGAACGCGCATGAGTTGGTACTAGGCCTGGGCCCAAAGAAAAGAAACCCAAAGAAAAGAAAACCAAAGAAAAGAAAAGTTAAGTAAGAAGGAAGAAAGAAAAGAAAAGTTAAGTAAAAAGGAAGAAAGAAAGAAGAAGAAAGTAAAAGATAGAAATTAAAAGATTAATTTCTAACACAAGGATACAAGAAATGAAATAAGTTCCAAGCTTAGAATAAATAAGAATGGTTAGTTTCTTTGATTCTAAGTTTACATTGTTAGTTTCTTGTTATCCTGCTTGATACTGAGTATGATTTGTATTCTGTTCATTTTCTGTATACCATGAGCACATGCAGATAGCTTTAGCATTTCAGTTTCAGTATTATTGCATTACATTTATGCATTTCGAGTTTTGTGAGATAGATTAGTACTTACTAAGCGTTTTCGCTTATAGATCTTTTGTTTTTTTTCCTCCTACCGCAGATAAAGGAAAAGCTAAGATATGAAGGGAGGCGACAGGGTGGTGGTGATGATGGATGTGTGTGGTGACTGAACTATGGAGAGGTCCAGAGGGGACTAGCACGACTTATTTATTTAGAGTTTATGTCTAGTTTATTTTCCTTATTTCTGTTATGAAATTATGAGTTTATGATTGAGTTTGATGTGCATTGTAGCTTATTATGCTTCATTCTGGGAGCTTGAGTTTAGTTCATGTTGCTAGATTAGTTTTTGATTATGATATGATTTATTACTGCGTGGTTGTGAATAAATTGTGATCCAGCCGCATGTGGCTGTGTATATATCTTGTGTATTATAGATTTGGTCACCGGTACAGGGGAGACTTTGCCGAAATTTTTCGGTAGGAATTTCTCTGAACCGTGATAAATCTAAGTGTCGCTAATAATAGCATAAGTGACACTAGTAAGTAGAGTAGGAGTTAGGTAACGGTCGCCCTTAGAGAGTAGTAGTAAGAAGGGTGGTTGTTACAGTTGGTATCAGAGCAGTGTTCCATTCTCCAGCATCACACACACATCAGCATCATCCTCGCCGTCTCCAAGTAAGAAAGTATTTAATTCCTTTCTTATTTCTGCTTTCCTTTTTTTTTTCCTGCAGTATAGAGTACTTTCCTTTCTAGTACTAAAGTAAGATAGAATATTTAGTTTTCCTTTTATTTATTCATATTTAAGTATGATTAGAAGGGTTAAAGTAAGATATCAAGCCTTTACCTTTCATAATTAGATGGCAAGAAGAGAACGTCCCCGTGCTACTCACATTGAGGAACCAGCTCAAGAGAACGAATTGCCTAGAGCAACTGAGCCCAACCTTTCTGAAGTGGTTGCTCAGCTTCAGAGGCAAGTAGCAGAGCAGCAGCAAGTGATTGCCAATCTGATGGCAAACCAGCAAGCAGTTCCTCCCCCTCCTCCAGTTGTCATTGCAGAGACCCCAGTGGTAACTGAGACTCCACCAGCTACTCAGGGAACCGTCACAGCACCCCAGAGACCAGAAGCTTAAGCTGAAACCAGAGAGCTTCTCAGGCACGACTGAGCCCTGGGATGCCCAGGCTTGGTTTAAAACACTAGAGAGCACTATGGAGCTTCTTGACTGGCCAGAAGTCGAGAAGGTCAAGTGCGCCTCTTTCTGCCTGTCTGGAGATGCTCGTATGTGGTGGGAGAGGATAAAGACCAAGAGAGCAGCTGATCAGATGAGCTGGGCTGATTTTCAGTCAGAGTTTTATGAAGAGTTCTTTCACCTGCAGATCACCAACAAGCACTACGAGGAGTTTATAGAGTTCAAGCAAGGTGACCTGTCAGTGGAGGAAGCAGCCAAGAAGTTCAACAGGTTAGCTCGTCTCTGTCCAGAGCTAGTGAGTACAGAGAAGGAGCGAGTCAGGCTGATGCTCAGAATGCTGAGACCACAGATAGCACTGAATGTGAGCAGTGGAGCTCATCGGCCCCAGACTGGCGAAGAATTGATCAGTAGAGCATTAATCGCTGAACATTACATGAACAACATCAAAGCACAGCGAACACAACATCAGTCAGTAAAGACAGAGGACAAGACAGCAGGAAGCCAGAAGTCACAGCCAAGCAAGCAGAACTGGAAGGGCAAAGGTAAAAGGAAGCAGTGGAACACAGGAGGTGGCCAGAAGGGAGGACCAGCAAACAAGCAGACCAAGTTCCCTCCCTGTCCCAAATGTGGGAGAACACACCCAGGAGCCTGCCTTTTGGGTAAAACTGGATGTTACTCCTGTGGTCAGGAGGGACACATGGCTAAAGAGTGTCCTAACAAATTCAAAGCACCTCAACCACAGCCATTGCAATATGGAGGCCAGCCTGCACAGTTGCACCACATGGGAGCGGCATTGGAGGGACCCTACATCAGTCAAGGAAGGTTAGAAGCCCCACCAGTTCCAGCCTTTGATGGTGCCAGAGTATTCTCCCTCACCAAAGAAGAAGCTGCTAGTGCCTCCACGGTCGTAACAGGTCAAGTAGTTATTTTCCAGCACATAGCTACTGTACTATTTGACACTGGGGCGACCCATTCTTTTGTATCGATACCTTTTGCCAGTAGTTTACAGGTGCCTACAGAAAGTATGAACTCCAAGTTCCTGACAACCCTACCTTCTGGGGAAGTCATGGAATCCAATCAGTGGCTTCGAGCTGTACTGGTTAGAATTGCAGACAAGGAATTATATGTAAATATGATAGTTCTCGCCATGCAGGATTTCGATATCATTTTTGGTATGGATTTCCTCAGCAAGTACAGCGCCTCAGTGGACTGCCGCAGAAAGAAAGTAATTTTTAGTCCAGAAGGTGAGCCAACTTTTGAGTTCACAGGAGTGCCAAGGAAGAAGACCCAGAAGCTCCTCTCATCTCTAGCAGCACACCAGATGTTAGCTAAAGGGTGTGCAGGTTTTCTTGCATACATAGTAAAGGCAGGAGAGCAGAAGGGACCCAAGCAGGAGGAGGTCCGGGTAGTATGCGAGTATCCAGAAGTATTTCCAGAAGAGCTACCTGGACTACCTCCCAACAGAGAGGTGGAATTTGAGATTGAATTGGTTCCTGGAACCGGTCCAATTTCGAAAGCTCCGTATCGCATGTCTCCAGCAGAGCTGAAGGAGTTACAAGAGCAACTACAGGAGTTACTGGACAAAGGCTTCATTCGCCCTAGTCACTCACCTTGGGGAGCTCCTGTGTTGTTTGTCAAGAAGAAAGATGGGACAATGCGGATGTGCATAGACTATAGAGCTTTGAATCAAGTGACAATCAAGAACAAATACCCCCTTCCCAGGATCGATGACTTATTTGATCAGTTAAGAGGAGCGACGGTGTTCTCAAAGATAGACTTGCGCTCTGGGTACCATCAGCTGAAGGTGAAAGAAAGAGATATACCCAGAACGGCGTTCAGGACCAGATATGGACACTACGAGTTTGTGGTCATGCCTTTTGGAGTGACCAATGCACCTGCGGTCTTCATGGACTTAATGAACAAAGTGTTCAAAGAATATTTTGACAAATTTGTCATTGTATTCATCGACGACATTCTGGTCTATTCAAGGACCCCAGAGGAGCATGACACGCACTTGAGGATGGTACTGCAGACTCTTCAGCAAAAGCAGCTTTATGCTAAATTCTCCAAGTGCGAGTTCTGGTTAAATCAGGTGGCGTTTTTAGGTCACATAATTTCTAAGGAAGGCATTCAGGTGGATCCAGCTAAAGTGGAAGCGGTCAACAACTGGAGTAGACCCAAGAACGTCAGAGAGATCAGAAGCTTCCTTGGTTTAGCAGGGTACTACAGGAAGTTCGTGGAGGATTTTTCCAGGATAGCTTCTCCACTAACGACCCTCACCAGAAAGAACAAGAGATTCGAATGGTCAGATAAATGTGAGCAGAGCTTCCAAGAGCTAAAGAAGAGATTGATCGGTGCTCCCATCCCGACTGTCCCACAAAGCGACAAGAGTTTCGACATCTACAGTGATGCTTCCAAGATGGGCTTAGGAGCTGTACTCATGCAAGAAGGAAAAGTCATAGCTTATGCTTCCAGACAACTCAAAGACTATGAGAAGAACTACCCTACTCATGATCTCGAGCTGGCAGCTGTAGTTTTTGCACTTAAACTCTGGCGACATTATTTGTATGGAGTCCAGTGTAGAATTTTCACAGATCATCAGAGTCTTAAGTACTTCTTCACTCAGAAGGACTTAAACATGAGACAGCGTAGGTGGCTGGAGTTGGTCAAAGATTACGACTGTGAAATTCTCTACCACCCAGGCAAAGCTAACAAAGTGGCAGATGCACTCAGCAGAAAATCTAGTGCATCACTGATGTCTTTGTCATCACTAGCCCTGCCACTGCAGAAGGAGTTGTCAGATTTTGGACTTGAAATTATCGAAGGACAGCTCTCTGCATTGACCTTAGAGTCCACATTGCTTGTGGAGATACAGAGAAAGCAAAGTGAAGATCCGGATATCCAGAAGATCAAGCAGGGGATACAGAAAGAAGACAGCTCAGAGTTTAGAGTAACAGACAGCGGAATTCTTTATCAGGGGAGTCGCATTTGCATGCCCAATGATGAGGAACTGAGAAAGAAGATCTTAGAGGAAGCTCACAGTACACCATACTCCATGCATCCTGGTTCTTCCAATATGTACCAAGATGTGAAACAGAGGTTTTGGTGGTCAGGACTCAAAAGAGATGTAGCTAAGTATGTCAGTACCTGCTTGACATGCCAGAGAGTCAAAGCAGAACACCAGAGACCAGGAGGAGTTCTCCAGCCTCTTCCAATACCAGAATGGAAATGGGAAGACATTTCCATGGACTTCATAACAGGTCTTCCAAGAACCACCAGTGGATATGATGCGATATGGGTAATAGTAGACCGATTGACCAAGTCTGCTCACTTCCTAGCCATCAAGGTGTCCCACTCCATAGAGCAGTTGGCCCAGCTATATGTTAAAGAGGTAGTCAGACTTCATGGAGATTGAAAAGGAGGACAGCTCTTACCAGAAAGAACAGAAAGTATCAGTGGACAGAGGACTGTGAGAACAGTTTCAGCGAGCTGAAAAGGAGATTGACCAGTGCTCCCATTTTGGCTCTACCAGACAACACTAGCAGCTTTGACAACTATAGTGATGCCTCTAAGCTGGGACTAGGAGCAGTACTGATGCAAAATGGCAAGGTGATCGCCTATGCCTCCAGACAACTCAAGGATTATGAGAAGAATTATCCTACTCATGACCTTGAGCTTGCAGCAGTGGTGTTCGCTCTAAAAATTTGGAGACATTATTTGTATGGAGCTCAGTGCAGAGTGTATACAGATCATCAGAGTCTGAAGTACTTCTTCACTCAGAAGGATCTGAATATGCGACAGCGCAGATGGTTAGAGCTGGTCAAAGACTACGATATAGACATCCTCTACCATCCAGGGAAAGCAAATAAGGTAGCAGATGCACTTAGCAGAAAGTCCAGTGCTACCTTATTATCTCTAGCAGCCATGTCACCAACCCTACAGAAGGAGATCGTAGATTTCGGTCTTGAACTCATCGTTGGACAGCTCTCTACTATGACCTTAGAGTCTACCTTGCTTGGTGATATTCAGTCAGCTCAGGAGCAGGACCCTGAAATTCAGAAAATCAAGCAAGGGCTAGCAGAATCAGGAAGTGGAGAATTCAGAGTGTCCGATAGCGGGGTGTTGTATTTTGGTGACAGACTCTGTGTTCCAGATCAGGAGCTACGGAGATAGATTTTAGATGAGGCTCACAGGACTCCCTATGCGATGCATCCAGGTTCCACCAAAATGTATCAAGACCTGAAGAAACATTTTTGGTGGCCCGGGATGAAGCGAGACATCGCCAGATATGTTAGCATCTGCCTCACCTGTCAGAGGGTCAAGGCAGAACATCAGCGACCAGGAGGAGTTCTGCAGCCTATACAGATTCCAGAATGGAAGTGGGAGGATATCTCTATGGATTTCATAGTGGGACTGCCCAGAACCACGAATGGTTTTGACGCCATCTGGGTAATAGTCGACAGGTTGACTAAATCAACCCACTTTTTAGCTATCAAGATATCCTACTCCATGGAGAAGCTAGCTCAGTTGTATCTCCAGGAGATCGTCAGACTTCATGGAGTCCCACGTACCATTATTTCAGACAGAGACAGCAGATTTACATCACACTTCTGGGAGTGTGTACAGTCAGCATTGGGCACGAAGTTAAAGTTCAGCACAGCATTCCATCCTCAGACAGATAGTCAGACGGAGCGAGTAAATCAGGTACTCGAAGATATGCTCCGAGTGTGTGCCCTAGATTTCAAGGGAAGTTGGTGAAAATATCTGAGCTTAGCAGAATTTGCATACAACAACAGCTATCAGACCACTATCGGCATGACACCTTACGAGGCTCTCTATGGGCGGAGGTGTAGATCTCCAATCTGCTGGTATGAGAGTGGTGAACAGAAGGAACTAGAGCTTCAGACAGATCTAGTAGCAGATACCACGGCAGCTATACAGTAGATCCGCCAGAGGATAGAGACAGCTCAGAGCCGCCAGAAGAGCTATGCTGATACACGGCGCAAACCTTAGAGTTTTCAGTTGGGGATTCAGTGTTCCTCAGAGTAGATCCCATGAAGGGAGTAATGCGTTTTGGGAAGAAGGGCAAACTTAGTCCCAGATATGTGGGACCATACCTTATCAGCAAGAGAGTGGGCAAGGTAGCATATGAGCTAGAGCTACCCCAGGAAATGTCAGCTGTCCACAACGTATTTCATGTCTCTATGCTGAAAAAGCATACCCCAGATGCCACCCAGGTGATTGAACCCCAGTCGGTACGGATCCGCGAAGACCTCAGCTATGATAGTCGGCCTATTCAGATAATAGACCGAGCAGTTAAGAAATAGCGGAACAAGGAAGTACCATTAGTCAAAGTCATTTGGCACAGTCACACAGCAGAAGAGGCAACTTGGGAGACAGAAGCCAGCATGAGACAGAAGTACCCAGAATTGTTCTAAGTTCGAGGACGAACTTTTTATAAGGTATGAGGGATTGTAACGCCCGAAAATTCTCAAAACACTTTCATAAATATTCTACGATTTTTCTGGAATTTTTAGATATTTTTCCGGAATTTTCCGAGTAGCGGAAGTAGCAAAAATAATTAGAAGAATAAAAAGGCTTAAGCGGGAATCGAACCCGGAACCTCTCGGGTCCGCTAAACCTTTAGTTAGCCTTAGTAACCGGTGAATCCAGCAGGGCCGTGCTGAAAGAAAGGAGAGCCAATTATATTTATATTAGAGTTGGATCGGGTTATCCACTTAATATAAATAGGAAAAACTTAAGTGTGGGTTTGGTTTTTTATTTGGTTCGGCAGCCCTCTCCTCACAAAAACCTCACGCCACTTTTTCTCCAAACCCTCACCGACGCCAACCTCTCTTCCTCCCCTTTCTCTCGGCGCACCAAGGCTAGGCCCCAAAGACATCTTCCGGCGACGACTTCGACACGAGGACGCTCCCCTCCGCGAGAGGAACGCATAGACGCAGGAAGATCGTCGAAAGGATCGTCTTCTCCGAAAACCTAGCGATTTGAATCGTAAGAAATTACGAATAGAAGGTAAGAAACCCCTCACCTGCAGTATAATAGCTACCGTGTGATTTCTTGTGCATTAGTTTAGTTATATGCGTATGTTTTCAACACATAGGGTGTATTTAACCCTCCTCGCAGGTTTAGGGATTTAGTGAGTACCTTTAGATGGGCCGGACACATCTTTTCTCTTTCAGTTGGAGGTTTAGATGCTGTTGGGTGCCTAAAGGTAGTCTTCCTAATAGAGAGGAGAGTTAAAGCACACTAGGTGTTCGATTAAATAACCAGATTAGAAAAGAATGCAACTTAGGCATTTTTATTAGCACAGTTGAATGCATTAGAAGCATCTAAATTAGTAAATCAGTTTATTCTAGCTTATATGGGACTACGGTCCAATGGGTGGGCTCCCACAGTCGCCTCTAGGTTCAGATAACCTAAAAACAGTAATTTAGAACAGTTTAGCTATACTCAGTATTTTACTTTTCAGTTGGCACTGTACTGGATTAGATATCCATTGGGCTGGGCTCCCATAGTCGGTCCCTAGGTTTAGATAACCTAGTAGTTCTACTAAATTCGGGACTTGCAACCCCGGGTCTAGTTAGAGATGCCCGCATAGCACGTACAGTTGCCGGGCCCCTCAGCAGCATGTTTAGTATTTTCACTTACTATATGTATATGATTTTCAACCTTTCAGAAATTAGTTCGTGAATTCAGTACAGTTCTAGCAGTAGATCAGTATTAGCGTAGCTCAGTTCTTAGTATCAGCTTAGTTTTTCCCTGTGAATATGCATGATGACTTTATGTTCAGCTTTAGATATGCCATGATTGTATGTTTATATGCCATGCCATGCTTAGTTTATTCAGTATACCCAGCATATGTTTTAAACAGCATGATTTAAAATCATATTTGCATCGTTCCATGTTTTTGTGAGGTAGATGGTTTCTTACTAAGTTTTTTAGCTTATAGATACTACTTTTCTTATACTGCAGATAAAGGTAAGGGAAAAGTGGATCAGTAGCGGAGGCTGGAGGGCAATGCTATCAAGATGTGTGTGGGCAGGAGTTGGAATAAAGATCTTTGGGATCTAAACAGTTTTACTTCAGTATTAGCACTTTGCGTTTTTAGTTTCATTATTCAGTTTTGGTTGTTAAGTGTTATGAAATAGTAAACCATGCACTATGTAGTATGCCAGGTTTAGTTTGTTAGTAATTATGTTAGAATGCTGGTTAATAGTTGTTAGAATGTATTTCCATTGATTTTAGAATTGTTGTGTGAGATTTTGGCACGCCAAAGTGCTGAAATCAGAGTTCAGGGCTGAAATCAGAACTCTGATCGGTCTACAGACCGATCAGAGTGTAGATTATGCCGCTGGATCGGTCAGCCGACCGATCCGGACAGATACAGTATGCTACTGTATCCTCCTGGATCGGTCAGCCGACCGATCCAGCACGATACAGTAGCGAGTTCCAGGTGTTTCGGGTGCCTGGATCGGTCAGCCGACCGATCCAGACATACCTGGATCGGTCTGCCGACCGATCCAGTTGGGAACAGAACGACTGCAGCCCCGATCGGTCTGTGGATCGATCGGCAGGTCTGTAGGTTGTTGGGAAGTTTAGTTTCTAGTCCCTAGCTCAGTTGGGATGTTCAGTTTCCCCTCCTTAGTATATGTATACCAGCAAAGAAGGTCTTTAGACCTTTCTTATCAGTTGTATCCGTCATTAGTAGAGTAAAATTTTAATTAGCCCAGCTTTCCGCACAGTATAGTTTAGCATAAATTGTAGCGACCGGCCTTATAGCCAGTACCCAGAAGGTGGGTCGTTACAGGAGCAAACCTTGCACAATTTTGATCAATAAACTGTACACCGATCGCCGCTCAGGGTAGACTACTAATAGGGGGTTTCCACTTCTGTTTTGTCAACCTTAACCAAGCTCTAAGGGCTTGGTTTATAGGCCACGAGCTAGACATTCCAGCTCATTTTCCACCTACCAGTCGATTGATACCACTATTGAACACAGCCAACAACACTCTACAAAATCCTCGATTCTATCAACGACTATCTACCAGTCAGCTAATATCCTTAGCCGAAGGCACAAAAACATTCTATGCCTTGGGCCAGTCAACTGGCCTTCATACCAGTCGACTAGTAAACCCTAACACTAGGGGTTTTATCTCGAGTATAATCACTCATGCACTCGTCCTTGCCTACACAACCACAACCTTGCCTTCTAGCCTCTTCTATCAGCCTCGCGTCTCTTGGATGCTTCCTCATCCTTCACGCCTTACCTTCAAGAGCTTCCTTCGGCCTCGCGTCTCTCAAATGTTTCCCCATCCTTTATGCCTTGTTGTTGTTGTCGAGTCTTCACTATGCCAAGTCACATTTGGACTTACGTTGCCAAGGCTACACACTTGGACTTACACAGCCAAGGCTACACACTTGGACTTCACCATGCCAAGTCATACATGGACTTACGTTGCCAAGGCCATACACTAAAGGATCGAGAAAGTGCGATAGAAGGGGGGGGGGGTGTGTTGGATGCTACTCGAAATTCCGTTATGCTTCCCTTATACAAAAATTTGTACAGGCACAAAACTTTCCTAACAACCTATGTGTTCCTCATGAGTTAAACTTGAATTGGAAACGAAACTTAATATTTTTACTTCAAGTTCAACTCATGTGTTTTTCAGTAGTTAAAACTTGGATTGCAAACGATATTAACATTATTAATCCAAGTTCATCCCATGTTACAAAAATTGATTAAATATCTATTTCAAGGATTGACTTTCAAGTTAAACATGGTGAGACACTCGACCTTCTTGGGTATGAGATCATCCACTACTTCCTAGACAAAGCCTTTCAAAGAAATTGGATATTTAAACTTCTTACAGTAACCCTAGGTTTAACTACAAAGATCTCAATAGAAGCACAAGATTTAAACACTAAATCGAAACACAAAAAATAAAACACAAAATTGCTAGCCTCTTGTGTTGGTATTTCAGGATACATACAAAGAACACAAACTAATTAATTTGAAGAGCAAACAATTAATTAGTTATACCTTTCTTTGTAGCTAAAGACCTCTTAATCTTCTGTTGTATTCCTCTCCTTCTCTTGGACATCGTATGAGCGACGATCTACCAAGATGAAATCCACCCAAACAACTTCTTCTCCTCCAAGAAATTCGGCCATCAAGGGAAACCAAAATAGGAAATTTCCTACTCTTCTTCTTCCTCTCCAAGCAACCAGCCACAGCTTGATATGCCACCGGCCCCTAAGGAAGCAAAAAGAAAAAGAAGGGAAAAAGAGAGAGTGCCGACCACCAAGGAATATAATAAGAAGAGGAAGAGTCGGCCCTTATGGAGCAAGAGCATTAAGAGATGTATGCCTCCCATAAGGCACCCTCTACCTCTCTTTTATAATCCTTGGTCATGACAAAAAAGAAAATTTTAATAACAATTAAAATCTCTCTCTTTTAAATTTTCTATTGTGATGGTTACAAAAGGAAAGTTTAAAAATTAATCTCTCTCTTGTAAACATTATAGATGACTACAAAAAAGGAAAGATTAAAATTAAAACTTTTCTTTTAAATCATGGTAAAAAAGGAAAGTTTTATCAAAATTAAAATATCTCTTTTAAACATTAAAGATAACTACAAATAAAGAAATATTTTAACAAAATTAAAATCTCTCTTTTAATTCTTTGTAGATAACTATAAAAGAAAAGATTTTAAAATTTAAAACTCTCTTTTAAAACCTGTGGATGGCTATAAAAGGAAAGATTTTAACAAAAAATAAAATCTTCCTTTTATTCCTTTAGTGGATGCTAAAAAGGAAAGTTTTAAACAAAATTAAAACTTCCTTTTAATCCAATGGCCGACCATAGCTTGGGCAACAAAAAAGAAAAACTTTAAAATTAAAATCTCTCTTTTAAATCCCTTTGTGGATAGCTATAAAAGGAAAGATTTTAAAATTAAAATTTCTCTTTTAAATCCCTTCATGTATGGCTATAAAAGGAAAGATTTTAACAAAAATAAAATCTCCCCTTTTAATTCCTTGTGGTCGACCCCTTGCTTGGGCACCAAGCAAGGCTTGTCCAACCATCTCTTAGGCTCCAAGCAAATGCTTGGCCGACCCCTTGCACCAAGCAAGGAAGTGGCCGACTCATTACTTGGGTAAGAAGTGGACTTGGTGGATTCAAGGTTTTATAGAGGCTACAACATGGACTGAGAGGAGGAATTAGTTTTGGCCTCCTGATGAGCTTGAGCTTCCTGTGTTCAACCCGAACACCCAACTTAAGTTCATCAATAATAACTCATCCATTAAAGAGTTATTATTGAACTACCGCACCAATCCCATATTATATTATAGGCTCCTTATTATGAGTGCATTAATCTCCCTGTGTTTAAGATATCAAATGCCCACTAATTAAATGAGTTACTGACAACTCACTTAATTAATATCTAGCTCCAAGAGTAGTACCACTCAACTTCATTGTCATGTCGGAACTGTTAGAGTGTATACTAAAAGCCTAGCTTTTGTAAACATTTATTTGTTGAAATAAAAGAATCACATTGGTCAATATTTACATTTATTTGTTAAATGTAATTGTTCAATTAATTTATATAGTAGATAACATGGAGTGTGGTGTCACACTCAGAAGATCATGTTGTCGGTTCTCTATAAATTATAAACAGTTGCTCGCGATTAAGATGGAAAGGAACAAACCATCAGAATAGTCGTAGTGTAATTAAGTATTAGTTTATCTTGACTAATAAATTACACTAATACACTTTAAGTGTATTGAGTAGGATCATTTAGGTATATTCTTTTTGTACTGACTTAGTAAAAGAACTAGACCTTAGTTATTATGGAAGTGTGTGCTCTTAATCCTAATATAATAACAAGCACATATATTTAGTATTTATTTCTTGACTTATCAAAGGGTGAGGTTTAGCTCGATAAATCAATATGCCCGATAAGTTGGGAAATGATATTACTTATAGTGTGTATTGTTGATTATAGAAGAAATCTGTGTCCTAATTATCTAGGTCGAGACTGTCCCCAAGAGGAGCTCATAAGGATTGCCATGTTAAACCCTGCAGGTGGACCTAGTCCGACATGATAATAAAGTTGAGTGGTACTACTCTTGGAGCTAGATATTAATTAAGTGAGTTGTCAGTAACTTACTTAATTAGTGGACATTCGTAATCTTAAACACAGGGAGACTAACACACTCATGATAAGAAGGAGCCCATAATGTAATTTGGGATTGGTGCGGTAGTGCGGTAATAACTCTCTAGTGGAATGAGTTATTATCGATGAACTTGAGTTGTGTGTTCGGGGCGAGCACGGGATACTCAAGCTCATCGGAAGGCCAAAACCAATTTCTCCTCTAGGTCCCTATCATAACCTCATTATAGCCTTAAGTCCATCCAAATGTAAGGCTCTTCTTGGTGTCCAAGAAGGGGGCCGGACCATTGCTTGGTCATTATAACCTCAAGTCCATCCAAATGTAAGACTCTTCTTGGTATCCAAGAAGGGGGTCGGACCATTGCTTGGTGACCAAGCAATGGCCGGCCACATCCTCTTATAGGGGCCGACCCTATAGCTTGGTGACCAAGCTTGTAGGGGTCGACCAATATTAATTCAAATAGGAGGGTTGTTTTGAATTTTTAAAATCTTCTCTTGGTAGAAAACTATAAGTTTTAAAAGAGGGATTTTAATTTTTAAAACTTTCCTTATTTGAATTTGGCCACATGTTTTAATAGAGAATTTTAAAAGTTTTAAACTTTTTTTTTTAACCATCCTCATGGTTTAAGAAAAAAAGGGGAGATAAATTTTAAAATTAAAATTTTCTATCATCATGTTAAAAAAGGAAATTTTATAAGAGAAGTTTTAAATTTTAAAACATGGTTTTAATTTTTTAAAACTTTCATTTTTTAACTCTAGGAAAGAGAGCTTGTAAAATTTTATAAGAGTTTTTTCTCTTGTAAAATTTTATAAAAAAATTATTATTCCTTTCCTAAAATATGGTGGCCGACCACCTTGCTTGGTGCCCAAGCAAGGGGCCGGCCAAGCTTAATCCTAAACCAAATAGGATTGATCACAACCATTGATTGATGATTGATTCAATCAAGAGGAAAGAAAAGAAAAAATAAAAAGGGAAAAGGAAAAACTCTTGGATGATTTTATTTTTTGTAAAAGGTTTTTCCTTATTTGCCTTGGGCAAGTAAGATAAAAGAAGGGGTGAGGGGGCTTCATGAGACACAACTCTTATTCTTTTGCTTGGGTGATCTCTTGGTGGCCGGCCCTCTCCTTTCTCTCTTTCCCTTTGCTCTCTTCTCCTTGGTGGTGGTGGCGGCCGAATTCTAGAGGAAGAAGAAGAACTCTTTTGGGTGGTGTTCATCTTGGAGGATCGTCGCCCACACGACGTCCAAGGCGAGGCGAGGAATACGGCAGAAGATCTCGAGGTCATTTGCTTACAAAGAGAAGGTATAACTAGTAGTTTTCTTCCGCATCATACTAGTTATTTTCTTTGTAAGAATTCTAAATATAAGAGGTAATTAGATCTAGTTTATCGAATTTATTTTTCGATTTTGTGTTTTCTTCTTTTTCGAATTTGTGATTTGATTGTTCTTTTTAGTTAACCTAGAGTTATTTAAGGAAATAAATATTAGCTTTTCTTAAAAGGCTTTGCCTAGGCGGTGGTGGTTGCTCCCATATCCAAGAAGGCCATGTGCCTCGCCATGTAGTCCTGGAAGCCAATTTTGGAAATTAATATTTATGGAATTAATAACTTAGGTAGATTTGAATCAATAGTGTTAAGTTCCGCTTGCGATTCAAATCTAAACCATTAAGAACAGATAAGTTAAATTTGGAATTAATGATGTTAAGTTCCGTCTGCGATTCCTAATTTAACTTCTAAAGAACACAATAGGTTATTTAAGGAAAGGTTCGACACTTGTACAAAAATTTTTGTACAGTGGAACCGGTACGTTTTCCTAGGATTAACCAACAGGAACTAAGTCCACTTGCAGGGTTTACATGATAATCCATATGAGCTCCTCAAGGGGATATCATCAACCTAGATAACTAGGACATAATTTCCTTCTATAATCAACAACACACCATATAAATAATATTATTTCTCAACTTATCGGGTCTATTGATTTAATGAAATAAATCTTACCCATTGATAAATTAAAGAAACAAATACTAAGTATATGTGCTTTTTATTATATCGGGATTAAGAGTACGCACATCCATAATAATAGAGGTTATGTTCTTTTATACAGTTAGTATAAAAGGAACAACCTCAAATGATCCTACTCAATACACACATAGTGTACTAGTGTAATTTTATAGTCAAGATAAACTAATACCAAATTACACTACAACCATTCCAATGATTTGTCCCAATCCATCTTGGTTGTGAGCTACTATTTATAATTTATAAGGAACTGATAACATGATCTTCTGTATGACACCACACACCATATTATCTACAATATAAATAAAATGGACAACTACATTTAACATAAATGCAGACATTTGACCAATGTGATTCTTATTACAAAATATATGTTTATACAAAAAAGCTAGACTTTTAGTATACATCCTAACAGGGTGTGTGTGAATATAACTTTTTTTTTTCAAAAACTCTTTTCTTTTTAACGTTTAAACCAAAGTAGTGCAGCAGAAAAATAAAGAACATGATTTAGTTACTTGGTTTGGAGCCTAGGTCGACTCCTATTCCAAGACCTGCGATCCTTGATCGCACCATTGGGCAATTCACTATAATTCTTCTTTCCGAAACTTTCGGAAAGAAGTAATTCGTACGATGAGTAATATAAGATAATAACAGCCTACTATCTTATTGAAACCAAGTACAATGCAAGTAATATAAAATTATACCGATAGTAGATGAAAGCTGAAGCTTGGTCGGTACTTGATTGAAGTAGTGGCTTGCTTGAAGACGAAGTGCAGAGTAGTAATACAATCAACTTTGCACAGAGATGAACTGGTGAATGGATTCGTTGCTGAGCCTCGGACCTCGAGATCTTTTTATAAGAATGGTCAACATTTGGTTGACCGATCCTTGGGTTCGATCGACCAATCCTTGGGTTTGGTCGACTGAACCCGCTCCCTAACTTCTTCGCTGAGATCCGATCCTCGGATATAATTCGGTCGATCGAATTGTTGTCCTTCTCTGTTCACTGAGATTCACACTTAATGCACCTCTAATGTGATGATCGTTCGGTCGATTGATCTCCACGTTCAGTCAACCAATCAGCCTGACTTCCTTCTCTGCTTTGGCTCAGTCTGATCTGTGCCACATCATCAAGGTTCGGTCAATCGATCCCCTTGTTCAGTCGATTGATTAGCCTGGGATCGAACTCTGCTTTGTTTTACTCTGATATGATCTTTGGTCTGAGTCCACCTGGTTCGGTCGACCGATCAGGCCGGATCTGTAAAATAGTGTTAGACAATATAATCCTGTAAAACAGAGGTTAGCACAGTAATATTATATTTGATGTGTGAGTAGTATTAATTAGACAGTAGAACTATCTTGATCTCAACTTGGAAACCTTCTTGATTTCTTCAGTTAGATCAGCGACTTAGGTTGTTCCTTTCAGGAACACGACCTCACTGTCGCTCCTCAGTTGGTTACCTCAACCTACCTACCAAACCTTAGTCCTCCAAACATGTTTGGACTTTGTCGCTTAGCATTGGTTCGACCACCCAAGACTTTCCCTCAATCTTTAGTCCTCTAAACCTATTGAGCTTCCCTGCTAAGTGTCGAGACCTTTCGACCCGCTTAGACTTTCCACTTGGCTTCCATGATCTGCTAAATCTTTCCTACCTAGCCTCCAACTAGGACTTTTCTGGTTGAGTAAACAACCTGCACACTTGGTCAACTTGTTAGATTATAAGAAGACTTAACTTGAACGTTTGGCAACATCAAAACTTAGGTTTGATTCTGGTGCTATCTGCACCAACAATCTTTCTCTTTTTTGATGTTTAGCAACTTAATGTTCACAGTTAAGTTTAACATACAAAGTTAAATAAATAAATGAATATTTTAACTCTTTCTTCTCCCCCTTTGACACACATCAAAACTAGGGAAAACAAACAGACTTAAGTAAAATTAGATTTTGAAAACTAGGATAAATACTCAAAAACATTAAAGGTATGAACAAGTTTTTAGATAATTAGTGTAGAAAATTGATAAAAAGAAATTTTGAAAAATTTAAAATAAGGATAAAATTTGAAGAAAATTAAAAAATTTAGGTAAAGGTAAATTTTAAAAATTTATAAAGGAAAAAAATTAAAAATTTTGTAAAGTAAATAATTTTGAAAATTAAAAAAATTTTAGTAATGGCAAAATTTTGAAAAGTTCATAAGGGAAAAAGTTTAACAATTTTCTAAAAATATATTTGATACGGTGCGTGATGGTGGGGTCGGAGAGATAACGTGGTCGGGAGTCAAGACCGCGGTATGGTCAAAAGTCAAGCTCTCGTGGAGGTCAGAAGTCAAGCTTGCATGGCGGTCAGAAGTCAGACCTACGTGGGGGTTAAGAGTCTAGCCTACAGGGAGGTCAATAATCTGACCTATGTGGAGATCGAAGGGTCGGGTTATAAGATGGTCCTGGTCAAGCACAAGTGTTAATCCGAGGTTAGGCCTATGCGTCGAGTAGGAACTCGGAAGCAAGGATACAAGTCAGGACTTATAGCTTTGCGGCGCAGGACATCTGGACAAAAGCGTACAGGTCGGGATGTGCCAGCCAAGGATACAGATCAGGACTTATAGCTTTGCGACGCAGGACACCTGGACAAAAGCGTGCATGTCGGGATGTGCCAGCCAAGGATACAGGTCAGAACTTATAGCCTTGCGGCGCAGGACATCTAGACAAAAGTGTACAGGTCGGGATGTGCCAGCTAAGGATACAGGTCAAGACTTATAGCTTTGCGGCACAGGACACCCGGACAAAAGCGTACAGGTCGGGATGTGCCAGCCAAGGATACATGTCAGGATTTATAGCCTGGCGGCGTAGGACATCTGGATAAAAGCGTACAGGTTGGGATGTGCCAGCCAAGGATACAGATCAGGACTTATAGTTTTGTAGTGCAGGACATCTGAACAAAAGCGTGCAGGTCGGCATGTGCCAGCCAAGGATATAGATCAGGACTTATAGCCTTGCGACACAGGACATTTGGACAAAAGTGTTAGTTAGAGCCCTAGAGCCAATCATATGATGATTGTTGTATGGACTCGATGTATCATATTCCTATATACTTATAAAAACATTTCTTTATGGTTATTATACTTACTTGTATTGGTGCCAAATAACTAAGTATAATAGCACCCTTGAGTCGAAGGTTCTTATCTATATCAATCGATTGGTTGAATTGATAGTGAGATGATATAGAGAATACTACTCTTAATCATTCCTAGTTAAGTATTAACATTCAGGGACAATGTTAATGCATTGAGACTAGCATGTAGGTCAACTCGATGACTTGATCTCACAAGTCATGGATATAGAGATATCAAGTTGACACATGGGTATGCATTGGAGAATGTATACTGAATGACTCGCCATGAGAAAGTATCATGGATCGTTATATGAGTGTCATATACTCTCATGTGACTATTAGTATGACTATCAGTCCTTGGACTTGAAGTCATCATGGCTCCCTACATAAGGAGTTGCATACTTTGGCTTCGCCAAACGTCACCCGTAACTGGGTGGACTATAAAGGCGATTACTGGGTATGTAACAAATTTTACGGAGGGATGTGAGTGATGTAGATGGGATCTATCCCTCCTATATGACGGGAGTGACATCATGATTCTTGATAGAGTGAGACCACTAAGTGTATGACCATGCCCAAATGAGTCAATATGAGATATTGAGCTCATTTGTTTATAGTGAGTCTACTTGGAGTTCAAGATATATATTGATTAGAGGATGACACGGTCTATGCCTCAATTGATCAATATAGATGTCAAGGATAGAAGGACATTGTCACATATTGTGAGAGTCACAATTAATAGTCACAAAGGTGATGTTGGATCTCAACATTCTTGTAACTTGGGTAGTAATGATATGTTGTTAGATACCGCTCATTACTTATGCTTCTAAATGAGTTTAGGAGCATTACCAACATTACAAGAACCTATAGGGTCACACACAAAGGGCAATTAGATGGAGAATAGGTTCATATGATGAACCAAGAGGATTAGATTCATGTGATGAACCAAATTGGATTAAGAGTAATCCAAATTAGATTAATTGAGTTGGACTCAATTTGATTCATATCTCAAATGAGTCTAATTTAGATTATGATTCATTGAGTCAATTTAATTCAATGAATAGAGATTCATTAAATTAAATAGACTTGAATCAAAGGTTGAATTTGATCAACCAAGGGAGATTAATGGGTCAAGTTTGACTTGACTTGAGAGGGAAGATGAAGGGTCAAGTTTGACTTGACCAAATGTCACCTCATTTGTGACTTGGCATGGGCCGACCAATGATGGTGTTCCACATCATCAAGGCCTCATCGTTGTGTGCCACCTCATGAGGGAGACCAAGAGTCATGACTCTTGATATTACATGGAGGTATAAAACCTCTAGAAAAGTGGCCGACCACTTTAAGTGAAGCAATCAAGTGCTCATTCAAGATATCATCTTCTTCCTCCTCTCTTCTCTTCTCTCCCTCTCCTCCATTGCCGAGCCACCCAAGAGTGCTAGCACACTCTAAGTGGTTTTTCTCCACCTTTTGTCCGTGTGGATACTTGTAGAGGAGTGTTCACTTGACACTCTACGAGATCCGGCAACGTTTTGGACGAGCGGGATAATCGAAGGGCTTAGCTACAAAGGTATAACACTTTTTTCATGTAGATCTAAGGTAGATCTAGTGTAGAAACATGTACATGATTAATTTTAAATATATCTTCGCACAGATCCGTGGCTAGCTTCGGGGTTTTCGCAACGCAAAAAGTAATTTTTGCGGCCCGAAATTGCTAACAAAAAGCGTACATGTCGGGATGTGCTAGCCAAGGATACAGGTCAGGACTTATAGCTTTGCGGCGCAGGACACTCGGACAAAAGCGTATAGGTCGGGATGTGCCAGCCAAGGATACAGGTCAGGATTAGACGGAATTGGACACGGACAGTTGGAACAGACGGAATGGGTCAAGGCGTACAGGTCATGACATACTTAATCGGATGGAGGGATACATGGATCGAGAGCAGGATAAGTGGAACCATACCAAGGCATACAGGTCACGATAAGGAAGGAAGGTCAGGAGTGACAAGGGTGTTAGGATAAGTGGAATCGAACTGAGGCATACAGGTCTGGAGGTAGGATAATCGGAACTAGACTAAAGTGTACAGGTCTCTATATGAGGTAAGGCAGGTCAGTAGCTTACAAGGCAGGTCAGTAGTTCATGAGACAAGACGTGCAGGATAGGGTTGAATATGAAGATCTGGATTTACGATACAGCAAGTACAAGTTAGCTACAAGTCTATGCCCACAGGTCGGGGTCAGCAAGTACGAAGACCCAGTTCAGGGTTAACAGGTCGAGGCAAGCATACACTACACGACAAGCAAGCTAGGGAATTGTAACCACCCGTCAGAGAATAATCACAACGTGTCAGGGAATATGCTAACGGTCTAGGGCTCGTTACCTTCATATTTCTCCTTCAACCTATAAGAGGATGCCCCGTGTCAATCACCACCAGACAAGGCCTGAAATCCAACATTCTCTGACACTCGCCAGACTCCAGAAACGTCCACAGCAGTATAAAAAGGGAAGCTTCGTCCCTACGCAGGTACGCTCACTCGTTATTTCATACTCGTCTTCTACTTTTCATCCTTTCTCTGTGTTTTTGGAGAAAAAGTACCTGACTTGAGTGTCGGAGGGCCTGACCTGGAGACTTTTCCCTGGTTTCTGGTCTCTAACGACGGGTGGGCTCGTCTGAGTGTGCAGAGAATCCCTGCTTCATCATCTCCGTCACCACCCCCCATCATCCGCTCGTGTGAGCTCTCCCGGAGGGTGCCAGATCGACCCGGCTTCGCAACGACTTTCTGTCGACACCAACGACCTCACGACTCGCCTTCATCCGACTCAGCTTCCGGACGGGATCAAATTTGGCGCCGTCTGTGGGAATCTTCCTTACCTGATCTGAAACGTGACGATGGAGGACTCAGGACGAATCAATGTGACCATGACTGCGGGAGAATACGAGCTCTTCAAGGAGGCCAAGAAGCGGGCAGCCTCAGAAAAGCAGCAAACAACCGCCTCCCCACTAAAAAAGCTACCCGAGGTTTCTAAAGAACCTGCTTACGCCTTTGATCGAGGCTCTAAGCGAAAACAACCTCTGGAGTTTCCACCTGCTTTCTACAGGGAGTCGGGCCAGGGTTACTATCAACCCGAGCCTAGATATTATAGCCACAAGGAGCAACCCCAAGCTTCAGTGGCTGAAAGTGCGTTGCCTAAAGATTCAAAGAAGGGGAAGGCTATCATCCCTCGCGACGAACGCCGGTTAGAACCAGAAGAGAAAGTGCCCTTCTCTTCCAAAATCTTAGAGGAGAGGCTACCCAAAGGGTATCGGCTCCCTGCTATTGGGGAGTACGATGGCAGTAGAGATCCTGAAGACCATCTTCGTAAGTTCAAGAACGCAACCCTGTTACACTAGTACAACGATGCCGTTAAATGTCGCGTATTCCTGAACACTCTGTTTGGCTCTTCCCAAAATTGGTTTGATGGACTACCGCACGGGTTCATCATCTGCTTCTCCGATTTTAAGATTGCTTTCTTGCGCCATTTCACCAGCAGCAGGAAGTACCAGAAAACTGACCACTGCTTGTTCACTCTCAAGCAAGGATCTGCTGAGCCGATGAGAAGCTACATCAAGCGTTTCAATCAAGTGGCTCAGGACGCCCCCTCGGCCACATCTGAAATACTTATGAGCGCTTTCTCCCATGGGTTGATTGAGGGAGAGTTCTTTAGGGATCTCATCAGAAATCCCGTAAGGAACTTCGACGAGATGCTGGAAAAGGCGGCCAGCTACATAAATGTAGAAGAAGCGCAGGCGGCATGAAGGAAAGCGGACAAGCCACCTCCCGTTGCTAACAGACCGGAGAGAAGAGCACCTCAACCGCTCGCTCAGCCTCTCCCACGTGCACGGGATGGCCGACCGACTTTTCACCCCGATCAAGACGCCCGACCAGTGCCACACGTAGCTGCAATTTAGGTCCCCGACCTGGACCTTGGGGACCGCATTATTGCACATACCATCGGCCCCACACGCACGCTACCAGCAATTGTTACCAATTTGCCCACGATTCCCGGCATGCTACTGAGTTGGGTCTGCCACCTCCAGAGCAAGCTCCTCAGGTTCAGCGAATGATGGAAGAGCGACGGAATGCAGCGGGGCAGGCTAACCGACCCCGGGCCTAGCAGGAGGGGCCAAGCATACAACAACAAGGGCGCACTGGAGAGCTCGGAGAAGCCCGCGAAGCAGAGAATCGGGGCAATGCGGCCATCAGGGACATCAGCATGATCTCCGGAGGCCCTACCGATGGAGATTCAGGCCGGGCGCGCAAGTCCCATGAGCTCCATTTGGAAATCCATGCGATCGAGTGTAGCTAAGTGCAAGCTGCAGACCCGGTCATCAGCTTTGGTCCGCAAGACCTGGAAGGACTGGAGCTGCCCCATGATGACACCCTCATTATTAAGGTTGCTATCACTAGCAGCCATGTGGCGCGAGTCTTTGTTGACACGGGTAGCTCTTTCAACGTACTATTCAGATCTGCTTTTGAAGAAATGCAGATCGATGCCAGCGAACTCCAGCCAGTGGCTGCTTCTTGTTGGTGCAATATCCCTTAGGTCAAGGTTGACTGGTTTGACCAAGCTTGAGTCTTGGTCATAGTTTCGATGTTTGACAATACATGTAGACACATGGACAATGCAGGTGCAGTTGTTCATATGGGGAGACTCTGATCAGGGACTGATCAGTGTGAATGAAGAAGAGTCAAGTAGGTATACCTGACTGGATGGAAATCCTGGTGAGTGAAGCCAGGTGAAAGTCCTAGTGAGTAAAGCTAGGCAGATGGAAATCCTGGTGAGTGAAGCCAGGTGAAAGTCCTAGTGAGTGAAGCTAGGCAGTATGAAAATCCTGGTGAGTGAAGCCAGGTGAAAGACCTAGTGAGTGAAGCTAGGCAGATTGAAAACCCTAGTGAGTGAAGCTAGGTGAAAGTCCAAGTAGGTCAAGAGAGTGACCAGATACTTGGCATGAAAGAAAAGTCCAAGTGGGTCAAAGGGATTGACCGGACACTTGGTGAGGGAGTCCTAGCAGGTCAAGGGAGTGACTAGATGCTAGGCATGACGTACCAACAGGTTAAGTTTGACCGGATGTTGGTTTGGGAGGTTTGGGACTTGGTTTTGGGCAAAAACCAAGCTCTGGATCGATCAGTGGATCGATCCAGACCTTTCCCAGCGAACAGAAAGCCTCTGGATCGATCAGTGGATCGATCCAGAGGTCCCAATCGATCAGTGGATCGATTGGGACGCTGCTGCTTCGCGCCGTGGATCGATCCGGTGAGTAAGCGCCGGATCGATCCGTGGATCGATCCAAAGCCTCCCCGATCGATTGGGAATAATCGAATCGATTGGGATCCGACCGTTGCGTCGTATTTGAGTCGCAGGCGAGCGTTGTCTTCGGCATCACTTCACAGATTCATTTCAGATCTTCACCAGCTCCTCCACAACTCTTCTCAAGCTCGAGATCGCCAGTTCTTGAAGGTTCTTGGAGGATCTTCCAAGTCAAGAGGCGGATCAAAGCAAGAAGAAGAAACTAGAGTTAGGGTTTGTGCACTCATTGTAAGCTTGTAAGCTTGTATTTCTTTACTACCCTTTCTTCTTCTTGTATTGAGTCTTGTAGGGCTTCTCCGCCCTTGGTAGTTACCATAAAGGAGAGTTTCATTAGTGGAGGGTGCGTGCGTTGTGTGGATCCTTGGATTAGTCACCTCTCTTGGAGGTGGATACCAAGTAAAATCCAAGTGTTAGCGCGTTTGCATTTATTTCTTTGTATTTCCGCTGCGCATTCTTGAAGAAACAAGCAACGCCGAGCAACGAGCACACGAAGAGCTATTCACCCCCCTCTAGCTACTTTTCGGTCCTAACAAGTGGTATCAGAACGAGGCCGCTCTTCACCAGAATCATCGCCGGAAGGGTCAAGCATAACAAGAAGAGCTAGAGGGTGAAGAAGTTGAAGCAAAATTGTCAAACTCAAAGAAATTCAAAAGCTCAACTTCTACAATGGAATTCCGAGATAGGCTCGGATTCGACACGAGGGTGGCTCCACCATAGACTTCTACGAGCTTCGATTCTTGGAAATCAAGAATCGAAAACTTTCTTATGATGGAGATAGAGCAATGGTTTGCTCTAATGGAAGGATTTGAAGCTCCAACAAACTCCAAGGGCAAGCTTCTCAAGAAAAGCAAATGGAGCTCGGAGCAAGTCCAAAGGTGCGAGGCCAATGACAAAGTGACCAAGCTTTTGGTAAATTTATTGCCAAGCACCATCCTTTGCAAAATTGGAGAATTTGAAGATGCAAAGGATTTATGGAGCAAATTGGCCAAGCTTCATGAAGAGATCCCCTCCACTGTACAAGAGCAAGAAGTATCCAGAGAGGGTGACTCTTTGGAGCAAGACCAAGAGGAGGACTCCAAGGTTGAGAGATGCTCAACCTCCGAAGAAGAAGTCCAAGAAGAAGCTTCATCCTCAAGGGAATGCATCGAAGGGAACAAGGAGGGAGCATACTCCTTGTTTCATATTCAAGATGATGAAGCCTCCACCTCTAGGATTGAGGGGGAGCAACTCTTGGTGACACCGGATCAAGAAGAAGGAGAATCCTCCACATCCGGGTCAAGAGAAGAAGAGGATGAAGAAGCTTCCACCTCCACAAGTCAAGATGAATCAATTGGAGGGAAATCGATTTCGGATCAAGAGGAAGCCTCTACATTCATATTAAATGGAGGAAAAGATGCCACCCTTACAAGCAAAGGTATAAATATTTCAATTAATAATAAAAATCATATTATATGCTTTGAATGTAGGGAACATGGGCACTACAAGAGCAAGTGCCCCAAATTGGCCAAGAAAAAGGGCCAAATGGCACAAAAAGGCAAGGAGAAGCTCAAGGAGACCATCCCCGGAACAAAAAGGAGCAAGGAGCGCATTGTGTGCTTCATGTGCAACCAAAAGGGGCATTACCGAAGTCAATGCCCCAAGAGGAAGAAGATGGTCAAGGCTCAAGGAAGCATTAGTCAAGGGGAAGCCTCCAAGGTAAAGAAGAAGGTAACATTTATTGAGCCTACCCCTTTACATTATGGTAAAAAGCATGATAGTTCAAATTTTTATCATTTTAATGCAATTTACCATAAGAATAGAAAGCATGAGGGCTTTAAGGAAAAGCATGTGGCCCTACATGCCAAAACTACCCAACCTAAGGTTAGGAAGGTAGATAGACACTTGGGCGGGAACACTAAGGATAATAGATACATGCCCAAGAACAAAAATACTCATGGACCAAAACCTAAGGATTTAATGATAGAAAATCAAGTCTTGAGGTCAAGACTTGATAAAATGGAAAAGACCCTAAAGAGGATGGAAAATATCCTACAAGGGCAAAATGAGAAATACCTAGGGCTAGGAAAATCAAAGCCATCCAATGGCCATAGAGGGTTGGGATACAAACCAAAGGCTAAGAAGGATGTGCCCTCGTACCATAGAGTTCCATATAGTTATGGAACAAACCCTAGGTCCAGTGGTCAAGTCAAGAATACTAGGGAAGTTATCCCTAAGAGTATTTTTGCGAAAAATGTGACTAAGACTTCTAAGAAGTCTAAGAAAGTCACTAACAAGGTCACAAGGAAGGCTATCCCTAGAGTTGACCTAGAAAATGTGACCAAGGCTTCTAAGAAGCCCAACAAGGTCATTAGGGAGGTATCTAGGGAAGTTATCCCTAGTGAGTACCTAGAGCATCCAAGGAGCACCAATAGGTGTTGGGTTCCTAGGAGCATCTTCTCTACCCCATAGATGGGTTAGAGAGTGTCAACTCTAAGAAGAAGGATAGTTAACCTAACTTTGAAGAAATTGACACTCAAGGAGCATTTTCAAGGTTTTTGTTAACCTTTGAAAATGAAATGGAATGATCATTTACTCTTTGGAAGAGTAAAATGTGCCTAATGGTGGAAGATTTGATTTTATCTTAAATGGCATAAATTGAGAGAACCTAGAGAAATACCAAGTTGGGATTTTGGTATTCTCTTAGAAATCTAAGGCAATCCGGGCCTTGATTTACGTTTTTACTCTTGAGGAAAAATGGAATATGCCAACATTTGAGGATATGCTTAATTTTTAAGTGGCATAAACAAATCAAGAGATTAAATAAATGTCAAGTTGGGGTTTGGCATTTTCTTAAGGAAATTGGGCGATCTAGGGTTTATGCTTTTTGATTTAGCTAAGTGGTTAAGGATACTTAGATAGGTAATCTAGGTATATTTTATTTATGCTAAACCTTGCCATGATTGTTTGCCCATCATATGCCATGACATCATGTCTATTTTTGCATTCATGTTTTTATTATAAAAAAAAAAAATACCATGTCATGACATTCATACATCATGTAGCTATAGGATATTTTCTTTTGAAAAATTATTTCATTTTGATGTATGCCATAACATAATCATGCATTAAGTTTAATTCCTTGTAATTAAGGACAAATGACATTTAACAACACTTATTAATAAGTGACATCCTAGGTGGATGTCTAATATCTCTAAAATGCCTAGATAGATATGCATGATCCCTAGAATAGGGCAAAACCAAAATCTCACATCTCACAAGGACGATAAGGTGACTTGTATGTGTTTTAGTGCACATTAAATACAAGTGAGATGTTAGGATGATGAACAAAACTCAAGATGTTGATTTAGTGCATTCGTTTGAGTTTTTAAGTTCATCAAATCACATAGTTATGTGTTTTCCCATCATTGGGAAAGCTAATGTACAAGTCATGTGCATTAAGCCCAAGGAACATGGTGGGATATTGGTTTGAAAATGTTTTCAAAATGATTTTGGAAAACCTTGGTGAAGGCTATCTTTTGATAGTAATCACCATTGAATAGTTAGACACAATCTTGAAGAAAACACTAAAGTTTTTGTAAGTTTTCAAGTTTGTGTCAATCTTTGAAAATATAAAGTATTTTCATAAACTATTTTTCCTTGATAGTATATGCCCTAAATAATGCCTACACGAAATTTCATGATTTTTGGATTTTTGTAGAATTTTCTAGGGGTTTCTGAAGTTGGCTGATTTTGAAATTCAGCTACTATCAGAGCTCCGATCGATCCATGGATCGATTGGAGTGCCTGAATCGATCCGTGGATCGATTCAGAAGGCAAGTCTCCCACGAGCAGAAGCTCGCTGGATCGATCATCCGACAGGAGTCTGAATCGATCAGTGGATCGATTCAGAAAGGTTCAATCGATTGGAACCCAACTCCAATCGATCCAAGTTGCTGATTTTGGCTGGGAAAGCCTGATTTCAGCATCTTTAAACCTAATTTAGTCTAGACAACCTTTCCAAACCCCTAAAAATACATGTGTATACATAAAAAGGGTGTTTCCATGTGAAAACAAGGATGGATTGGTTAAGGAAGGCTAAGTTGAAGTTTAGGTTGAGGTTTGTTTCAGATTTTGAATATTTGAACCTCAAAACTTCTACAATAGGGTTTCCTAAAGTTTTAGGGAATCCAGGTCATTGTTGGTACAATGACAGAAGTTACCACCATGTTTTTAGGGGGAGGGACTCTTTAAAGGCATGAAAATTATTTTTCATAAACCTTGGAAGGTGGTTAACCTTCCGTTAAGTGGATAATGCTCAAGGATGGACATTTGTCTACATTGAGGAAGAATGTAGGGTTAAGGATAAATGAAGGGTATGTGACCTTCATTTGGGTCATTAGACCATGTTAATGCTCCAGAGCGAGCATTATTTGAAAATAAAGGGAATGGATCCTTCATTATCGTGTTGGTCACAACGAGTGAAGTTGTGAACAACGATGAACAACTCTTCAGGGGGAGAGTTTTCAACAATGGGGCATTTGTTGAAGAGTGCCCAAAATTGAGGCACGGGTTGATGTGTGCTCAAAGATGGGTTGATGTGTGCCAATAGGGGGAGAATGTGTGGTTTAAGTTAGATCTTCATTACCTATGGGGGAGGTCATAGGGGGAGAATGAAGGGAACCAACATTCATACCTTGGCATGAATGGAGTTAAGGCTATGGGATTAGCTTAACTCATAATGGTCCAAACTTAAAGGTATTGTCAAACATCAAAAAGGGGGAGATTGTTGGTGCAATATCCCTTAGGTCAAGGTTGACTGGTTTGACCAAGCTTGAGTCTTGGTCATAGTTTCGATGTTTGACAATACATGTAGACACATGGACAATGCAGGTGCAGTTGTTTATATGGGGAGACTCTGATCAAGGACTGATCAGTGTGAATGAAGAAGAGTCAAGTAGGTATACCTGACTGGATGGAAATCCTGGTGAGTGAAGTCAGGTGAAAGTCCTAGTGAGTGAAGCTAGGCAGATGGAAATCCTGGTGAGTGAAGCCAGGTGAAAGTCCTAGTGAGTGAAGCTAGGTAGTATGAAAATCCTGGTGAGTGAAGCCAGGTGAAAGACCTAGTGAGTGAAGCTAGGCAGATTGAAAACTCTAGTGAGTGAAGCTAGGTGAAAGTCCAAGTAGGTCAAGAGAGTGACCGGATACTTGGCATGAAAGAAAAGTCCAAGTGGGTCAAAGGGATTGACCGGACACTTGGTGAGGGAGTCCTAGCAGGTCAAGGGAGTGACTAGATGCTAGGCATGACGTACCAACAGGTTAAGTTTGACCGGATGTTGGTTTGGGAGGTTTGGGACTTGGTTTTGGGCAAAAACCAAGCTCTGGATCGATCAGTGGATCGATCCAGACCTTTCCCAACGAACAGAAAGCCTCTGGATCGATCAGTGGATCGATACAGAGGTCCCAATCGATCAGTGGATCGATTGGGACGCTGCTGCTTCGCGCGATAAGCGCTGGATCAATCCGTGGATCGATCCAGGCATTTTTCCAGAGCACAGAGGCGCTCTGGATCGATCCGTGGATCGATCCAAAGCCTCCCCGATCGATTGGGAATAATCGAATCGATTAGGATCCGACCGTTGCGTCGTATTTGAGCCGCAGGCGAGCGTTGTCTTCGACATCACTTTACAGATTCATTTCAGATCTTCACCAGCTCCTCCACAACTCTTCTCAAGCTCGAGATCGCCAGTTCTTGAAGGTTCTTGGAGGCTCTTCCAAGTCAAGAGGCGGATCAAAGCAAGAAGAAGAAACTAGGGTTAGGGTTTGTGCACTCATTGTAAGCTTGTAAGCTTATATTTCTTTACTACCCTTTTTTCTTCTTGTATTGAGTCTTGTAGGGCTTTTCCGCCCTTGGTAGTTACCATAAAGGAGAGTTTCATTAGTGGAGGGTGCGTGCGTTGTGTGGATCCTTGGATTAGTCACCTCTCTTGGAGGTGGATACCAAGTAAAATCCAAGTGTTAGCGTGTTTGTATTTGTTTCTTTGTATTTCCGTTGCGCATCCTTGAAGAAACAAGCAACGCCGAGCAACGAGCACGCGAAGAGCTATTCACCCCCCCTCTAGCTACTTTTCGGTCCTAACACTTCTCTGTATGACTTTACTGGTAATGAAGTAAGGTCTATGGGGTAGATCAAGCTGGCTATATCCTTGGGAAGCGAGCCGTTGTTCAGAACCAAGAGGTGCACCTTCCTTGTGGTTGACTCGCCTTCTTCTTACAACATCATTTTGGGCCGACCTGCCCTGCATGAATTCCGGGAGGCAGTTTCCACTTTTCATCAGAAGATCAAGTTCCCGGTTGGAGAGCAGGTCGGGGAAGTCAGGGGAGAACAGCGGGTCTCTCGGCGATGCTACATTGATATGGTCAAAGTAGAAGCTCGCAAAGCACAAAGGACTCAAGATGGAGCTATGCACGCCATCCAAGAAGAACCCCTACCCAGAACTGAAGAACCCATCCCCTGGGAGGAAGTCCAGCTATATCCTGAACGGCCAGAGAGTCTTACTCGAGTAGCAGGTGACTTGCCTCTCGAGCTCAAAGAGGAATTGATCTAGTGCCTGACCCGCAATAGAGATGTCTTCGCTTGGTTCACCGAAGAATTACCTGGGGTCAAGCCTGAAGTGGCGGAGCACAAGCTACATCTCCTGCCAGATGCTCGGCCTGTAAAGCAAAAGAAAAGAAATTTTTTGGCCGATCAGAATAAAATTATCAGAGCTGAAGTGGAACAGCTCAGGAAAGCAGGACATGTTCATGAAGTACAATTCCCGTCCTGGCTTTCCAATGTAGTTCTTGTGGCAAAGCCCAACAATAAGTGGAGAGTCTACATAGACTTCCGAGATCTTAATAAAGCCATCCCTAAAGATTGTTATCCCCTGCCCAGGATTGACCAGCTAGTGGGCTCAACGACCGACTGCGAAAGAATTTGCATGCTGGACGCTTATCAGGGATACCATCAAATCCCCTTGGCTATGGAAGATCAAGAGAATGTTAGTTTTATCACGACAGATGATACTTTCTGCTACACTGTCATGCCCTTTGGGCTCAAAAATGCTGGAGTCACTTACCAAAGGATGATGGACAAGATCTTCCGGGAGAAGGCCGGGCGCAATGTGGAGGTCTACGTAGATGACATACTTATTAAGTCTCCCTTAGTCGCAAATTTGATAGCAGATGTGGAAGAGACCTACGACACCCTACGATAATACGGATTAAAATTAAATCCCCTGAAGTGTCTGTTCGGGGCCAAGGGAGGAAAGTTCTTGAGGTATTTGGTGACAGAGCGGGGAATCGAGGCCAACCCAGAGAAGGTCCAAGCACTACAGAACATGAAAGCTCCCCAGAATTTGAAGGAAGCCCAGAAGCTAGTCGGCCGAATAACAACCTTGTCCCGATTTATCTCTCGATCGGCAGATAAAGCGGCGCCATTCTTCAAAGTTCTTCAGAAAGCTTCTAAGTTCCAGTGGGATGAGGAGTGCACGCGGGCTTTTGAAGAGTTAAAGACATATTTGGAGACCCTGCCTTCTTTGTTCAAACCTGTCGCAGGAGAGCCCTTATGGGTCTACTTGTCAGCTATCGCCGAGGCCGTGGGGGCAGTCTTAGTAAAAGAGCAAGACAATGTACAACGGCCAGTGTATTTTTTCAGTCATCTATTAAAAGGAGTTGAGTTACGATACACAACTCTGGAAAAGTTTGTTTATGGATTGGTACTCATGGTTTGACGACTAAGGCCTTATTTCCTAGCTCATCCTATCATAGTCTTGACAAATAGCACCATGGTTAAAGCCCTTACCAATGTCAAGGTTGCAGGTCGGCTTATTAAATGGGCAACCGAACTGGGAGAGTACAACATTGCCTATCAACCTCGGACAACTATTAAGGCACAGGCCTTGGCTGATTTCCTGACCGAGGTTCATCAGACTGACTCAGAGGAAACTTGGAAAGTATATGTAGATGGGTCGACCACGCGTCAGGGGAGCGACGTTGGAATTCTTCTAATATCTCCCCAAGAAGACATCTTGCAACTGGCCGTGCGATTGAACTTTAGAGCCACCAACAACGAAGCAGAGTATGAAGCTCTATTGGTAGGTCTACAGGCAGCTCGACATGTAGGAGCTGCCCGAGTCATTATTTACTCAGATTCCCAATTAGTAACTCAACAAGTAATTGGTAATTTTGAGATCAACTGTGACAAGTTGCAAGTATACCGAGAGGCTTATGAGAAGATGAAAGAAGGGTTCAAGGGGGTCACGGTCAGCAAGATTCCTTGAGCAGATAATGGCAAAGCTGACGAGTTAGCCAAAATGGCCAACTCCTTGACCACCTGGGTACTGGACAAATCGATAGCACAGACCTTTCTCATAGCCCAGGTAGATCTACAAAATAACTTGCATGGGGTTATTGATTGGCGAGCACCAGTTATAGTTATCTTCAACAAGGTACCTTACCGACAGACCTGGAGCAGGCACGGCTGGTCATGAAAAAGGGCCATGCATACACTTTAATAGGAGATCAATTATACAAGCGGGCATTCTCTCGACCTTTACTCAAATGTATAAGCATAGAAGAGGCAGATCAGGTCTTGCGAGAGATGCATCTGGGGTGCTGTGACAGTCATGCCGGAGGTCGAACACTTGCTCGTAAGGTGCTGCTAGCCGGATACTTCTGGCCCACCCTACAAAGGGATGCACAACAACTTGTGAACACTTGCCTGTCCTGTCAGAAACATCAGAATCTGACACATATGCCTACCTCTGTGTTAAAAATGTCTATCATTTCTTGCCCCTTCGATCAGTGGGGTATGGACATTGTAGGACCTTTCCCTATGGCAACCGGCCAAAGGCGATTCTTGTTGATAGCCGTGGACTATTTCTCCAAGTGGGTGGAAGCCGAAGCTCTGGCCAGGATTACTGAAGGAGCAGTTATTCAATTTTTATGGAGGAACATTCTGTGCAGATTCAACATACCTCACAAGTTGGTATCAGATAACGGGAGGCAATTTCAAGGTCGGAAGATCCAGGCCTGGTGTTAGGGGTTCAGTATCATACAGGCCTTCACCTCTGTAGCCTACCCTTAAAGTAATGGACAGACCGAGGTGATTAATTACGAAATTGTACGAGGACTTAAAGTAAAGCTGGATCATGCTGGAGCAGATTGGGTAGATGAGCTGCAAAGTGTTCTCTGGACGTACCGTACAACACCCAAGGAAAGCACAGGTCTCACTCCGTTCCACCTGGTCTATGGCAGTGAAGCAGTGGTACCCATGGAGATCGGGGTGCCCTCAACCAGAAGAATTCTATATGACGAAGAGAATGTTGAGCGACGATTGACAGAGCTGGATCTCATTACTGAAACTCATGAACAAACAGCAACCCGACTATTTGTTTATCGACAAAGGATGAGGCAGAATTATGACAGGAGGGTGGTTCCTCGTTTCCTTGGAGAGGGAGACCTGGTCTGGAAGCGAGTAAAGCCTGTGGGAGATGTGACTAAGCTAGCACCTCAATGGGACGAGCCTTACAAAGTTATTAAAAAGTTAGCATCAGGCGCATACTACTTAGGATGACCGAGGTAGGAATCTAGAGCGGCCCTGGAGCGCTAACTACCTTCGGCCATATCACACCTAGACAACTACCTGGTCGGCAAAACCTGGTTCTCATAAGTGCACGGCTGTGGAAGAGTATGGTAGATCGGGAAAACATTAGTTAGCTGGTAAAATTGTTGGCTCGGTCAGGATTGTAGCATCCTTATCTTTTGTAAATAATTGAAAAAGTAGATGATCAGAAGCAAAAAAGCAACATTCATTATAGAAGAATAGTTCAATTTACACAAGGCACAAGTACAAACTACTTGAAAGCATAAAAACTTCATCAGGCATCTCGTCTAAGATGCGATGATGATCCAAAAAATCTGCGGGAGGGGCGGACTTGAGATATCCTTGTTCATGCAGTTGCCACACAACCCCTGCCGCCCCAGCAAATAAAGAGACCACAAAGCGGTCTCCTACCTGAACGCCAAATTCTGGAGAATGGAGGTAGGCCTCCCGGCTCTGCCTGCATCGTTCATCTTCCCCCGCTTTGTATATCTCCAGGGCCGAGGTAACTCCAGAAAGGCTAGAGCGGGCCTGGGATAGTTCAGCCTTCAAGGCAGCTATTTCAGCGGCTTGGGATTCCAGGGTCTAGCTCTGCTCGTGCAAAAGGACCTCTTTGGCTTTCAACTCCTGGGTCAGTTAATCTACATTCTGCTTATGGAGACCCTCAGTCTGGCTCTTTTCGTCACGATGGGTCTGGAGCTCCTGGTTGGCCGTCTGCAGGGCTTGACAATGTTGAGCATTGACCCTCTTCAAAGCTTGTATTTCAGCCCTTTAAGCACGGCCGACTGTCGCAGGGTCATTCAATTGCAACTCCAGCTCGGCTACTCTATCTGATAGTACTTTATTACGATGATAATTAAGGTGGAGCATTTGATTTATCATCATCGATTCAGCGTGAGCCTGAGCTAAGAAAGAAAAAGTTTAAGAAGGGAAGAAGTTGAGCATTAGCCCTCTTCAAAGCTTGTATTTCAGCCCTTTGAGCATGGCCGGCTGCCGCTGGGTCATTCAATTCCAACTCCAGCTCGGCTACTCTATCTGATAGTACTTTATTACGAAGATAATTAAGGTGGAGCGTTTAATTTATCATCATCGATTCAGCGTGAGCCTGAGCTAAGAAAGAAAAAGTTTAAGAAGGGAAGAAGTTGTGTTGCATGAATAGGTGGGGCTTACCTGGACATACAACTCAGAAAACCTATCCATCCTATCAGGTACGGAGATATTCTCCATCAGCTGAATGCTTTACTCCCAACAGGTGGTTAGTTCACCTTTTAAAGTAAGACGACTGGTAGGAGCATCCTGTTGTCGCCTCAGCTTTGTTTTGGAAGGCTTGGTGGAATGATACCTAAGGTAAGAGAGGCCTTCCGACCGGGAAGTTGGGGCCGCAGGCTCTAGAGGATGTGTTGGTTAGTCCTAGGAAAATTGTAACAGTTCCATTGTACAAAAATTTTGTATAAGTGTCAAACCTTTCCTTAAATAACCTATTGTGTTCTTTAGAAGTTAAATTAGGAATCGCAGACAGAACATAACATCAATGATTACAAATTTAACTTATCTGTTCTTAATGGTTTAGATTCGAATCGCAAGCGGAACTTAACACTATTGATTCAAATCCACCTATGTTATTAATTTCATTAAATATTAATTTCCAAAATTGGCTTCCAGGACTGCATGGCGAGGCATATGACCTTCTTGGATATGGGAGCAACCACCACCGCCTAGACAAAGCCTTTTAAGGAAAGCTAATATTTAATTTCCTTAAATAACTCTAGGTTTAACCAAAAAGAACAATCGAATCACAAATTCGAAAAACAAAGAAAACACAAACTCAAAAAATAAATTCGAAAAACTAGATCTAATGCCTCTTGTGTTTGAAATTCTTACAAAGAAAAATAATCAGTATGATACGGAAGAAAAATACTAGTTATACATTCTCTTTGTATGCTAATGACCTCGAGATTTTTTGCCGTATTCCTCGCCTCGCCTTGGACGTCGTGTGGGCGACGATCCTCCAAGATGAACACCACCCAAAAGCTTTCTTCCTCTTCCTCTAAAATCCGGCCACCATCACCACTAAGGAGAAGAGAGCAAAGGGAAAGGGAGAAGAGAGAGGGCCGACCACACCAAGAAAATCTCCAAGCAAGAGAATAAGAATTGTGACTCATGAAGCCTCCTCACCCCTTCTTTTATATCAGTTGTCCAAGGCAAATAAGGGAAGAATTTTTACAAAAATTAAAATCTTCCTCTAGTTTTTCCTTTTCCCTTTTAATTTTTCCTTTTCTTTCCTCTTGATTGAATCAATCAACCAAAAATTAATTGATGATTTTATTTTATTTTCAATTTGGCTGGCCACCTTGCTTGGGCACCAAGCAAGGGTGACCGACCCCCTTAAAGAGGAAGGAAATATTTTTTTTATAAAATTTTACAAGAAGAAATCTTCTTATAAAATTTTACAAGCTCTCTTTCCTAAAGTGGATGTTAAAAAGGAAAGCTTTTAAAAAAATTAAAACCATGTTTTAAAATTTAAAACTTCTCTTCAAAAATTTCCTTTTTAACATGAATAGAAAATTTTAATTTTTAAAACTTTTCTTCCTTTTTTCTAAAACCATGAGGATGGTTAAAAAATGAAAGTTTTAAAACTTTTAAAACTCTCTATTAAAACATGTAGCCTAATTCAAATAAGGAAAGTTTTTAAAATTAAAATCTCTCTTTAAAACTTATAGTTTTCTACAAAGAGAAGATTTTAAAATTTTAAAAACAATCCTCCTTGTTTGATTATTGTTGCCAGCCCCTACATGCTTGGACACCAAGCAAAGGGCCGACCCTTTAAGAGGAGATGTGGCCGGCCATTGCTTGGTCACCAAGCAATGGACCGACCCCCTTCTTGGACACCAAGATGAGCCTTTCTTTGGATGGACTTGAGGCTTTAATGAGGCTACGACAGGAACCTAGAGGAGAAATTGGTTTTGGCCTTATGATGAGCTTGAGTATCCCATGTTCGCCCCGAACACACAACTCAAGTTCATCGATAATAACTCATTCCACTAGAGAGTTATTATCGCACTACCGCACCAATCCCAAATTACATTATGGGCTCCTTCTTATCATGAGTGTGTTAGTCTCCCTGTGTTTAAGATAACGAATGCCCACTAATTAAGTAAGTTAGTGACAACTCACTTAATTAATATCTAGCTCCAAGAGTAGTACCACTCAACTTCATTGTCATGTCGGACTAAGTCCACCTGCAGGGTTTAACATGACAATCCTTATGAGCTCTTCTTGGGGACATTCTCAACCTAGATAACTAGGACACAGATTCCTTCTATAATCAACAACACACACTATAAGTAATATCATTTTCCAACTTATCGGGCATATTGATTTATCGAGCTAAACCTCACCCTTTGATAAGTCAAAGCAATAAATATTAAATATATGTGCTTATTATTATATCAGGATTAAGAGCACACACTTCCATAATAACTAAGGTCTAGTTCTTTTATTAAGTACAAAAATAACTTACCTAAAATGGTCATACTCAATACACTTAGAGTGTACCAGTGTAATTTATTAATCAAGATAAACTAATACTTAATTACACTACGACTATTCCGATGGTTTGTTCCTTTCCATCTTAGTCGTGAGCAACTGTTTATAATTTATAAAGAATCGACAACATGATCTTCTGTGTGTGACACCACTCACCATGTTGTTGTTGGAGTGTATACTAAAAGCCTAAGCTTTGTAAACATTCATTATGAATAAAGAATCACATTTGGTCAAATTTTCTACATTTAGTTGTAGTTGTTCAATTAATTTATATTGTAGATAATATAGTATGTGGTGTCACATACAGAAGATGATATTATCAGTTCCTTATAAATTATAAACAGTAGCTCACGACCAAAATGGAAAGGAACAAACCATTAGAAGGTCGTAGTGTAATTAGGTATCAGTTTATCTTGACTGTATAATTACACTAGTACACTCAGAGTGTATTGAGTAGGACCATTTGAGGTCGTTTCTTTTATACTGACTTTATAAAGAAACAAAGACCTCGGTTATTATGGAAGTGTGTGCTCTTAATCCTAATATAATAACAAGCACATATATTTGATATTTATTTCTTTAATTTATCAATGGGTGAGATTTAGTTCGATGAATCAATAAAACCGATAAGTTGGGAAATGGTATCACTTATAGTGTGTGTTGTTGATTATAGAAGGAAACTGTGTCCTAGAGATACTAGGTTGATAATGTCCTCAAGAGGAGCTCATAAAGATTGTCATGTTAAACCCTGCAGGTGGACTTAGTCCGACATGATAATAAGGTTGAGTGGTACTACTTGGACTTAGATATTAATTAAATGAGTTGTCGAACTCACTTAATTAGTGGACATTCGATATCTTAAACACGAGACTAACACTCATAATAAGAAGGAGCCCAAAATGTAATTTGGGATTGATGCTGATAGTTCAATGATAGTTCTCTAGTGGAATGAATTATCATTGATAAAATTAAGTTGTGTGTTCGGCCTAACCGGGATGCTTAATTTTATCGGGAGACCAAAACCAATTCCTCCTCTCGGTCCCTATCGTAGCCTCTTATTTATAGAGTTCTATACCCACCTATACCCACCTTCTATACCCACCCAATAGGGGCCGGCCAAGCTAGCTTGGGAACAAGCTAGGGCCGGCCTAGGTATAAAATTGGGTGGCCGGCCCTAGCTTGAACCCAAGCTAGTAGGGCCGACCAAATTAAATTAAAAAAGAAATTTAATTTTAATTTTTATTATTATGTGAAAGATATAATTTAAAGAGAATTAAAATTAAAATATCTCTCTTGTAAAAGATCTACAAAAGATTAAAGAAAGAGATTAGATCTCTTTCCTTATTTGTAGATTGGAGAGATGTTTTATTTTCTCTTTAAAATTATTCACATGTTAATAAAATTAAAATTATAGAAATTTCCTTTTATTAACCATGAAGAGATTTTTAAAGAGAAATTTTATTTTTTAAAATTTCCGGAAACAAATTAGGAAGTTTTAATTTGTTGATTAAAACTCTCCTAATTTGCTCTTTTGATTGTGGCCGGCCATCACAAGTTGATTGGGAAATTTTATTTTATTTTTCTCAATTAATTCATGTCAAGGAAAATTAAGGAAATTTTATTGTAATTAAATTTCCTAATTTGCCTAGGCCAAGGAATATAAAAGAAGGGGTAGGGGTGCCTTCATGAGACACAACCTTTATTATTTTCTCTCCCTCTTTTGTTCCTTGGTGTGGCCGGCCATCCTCTCCCTCTCTTCCTCTTGTGGTGGCCGAACCTCTCTCCCTTCCTTGGAGCTCTTGTGGTGGCCGGATACTACTTGGAGAAGAAGAAGAAGAAGGAGAGAAAGCTAGCATCTCTTGGAGCTTGGTTAGTATTTTGGTTTTTCTCCTTGGTAAAGTTTTTCCTTTGTGGCCGAACCTTGCTTGGAGGAAAAGAAGGTGGTTGGTGGTTTCTCATCTCGGTAGATCGTTGCCCACACAACGTCCGAGGTTAGAAGAGGAATACGGTAGAAGATCAAGAGGTTTTTCTACAAGGTATAACTAGTAATTTTTATTTCCGCATCATGCTAGTTATTTATGGAAATAATACCAAATACAAGAGGCTTACGTTCTAGAATTTCGAATATATTTTTCGATGCTGTGTTCTTTTGGTTTTTCTTTTCCTTGTGATTTGATTGTTCTCTTTGGTTAACCTAAAGTTATTTTAGGAAATTAAATATTAGCTTTCTATAAAAGGTTTTGTCTAGTCGGTGGTGGTTGCTCCCATATCCAAGAAGGCCATGTGCCTCGCCACGTCAGTACTGGGAACCAATTATGGAAATTAATATTTAATGGAATTAATAACTTAAGGAGACTTGGGTCGAACGTGTAAAGTTCCGCAGGAGATCCAAGTCAAAACCTAAAAGAACAAATAGATTAAGTTTTGGATCAAACGTGTTAAGTTCCGCAGGCGATCCAAAATTTAATTTAAAAGAACACATGGTAGCTAGGAAAAGGTTCAGACCTTTGTACAAAATTTTTGTACAGTGGAACCTATAGGTTTTCCGAGTAGCAACCAACAGTTGTCTACTATATAAATTAATTGAACAATTACATTTAACAAATAAATGTAGATATTGACCAAATGTGATTCTTTTATTTCAAAAATAAATGTTTACAAAGGCTAGACTTTTAGTATACACTCTAACAATCTCCCACTTATACTAAAAGACTAAGCTGTCATATCTGTTGCCATACATCTGATTCCCATCCCCTCCACATGCCAATCAAATGCTTTCACCGAAAGGACCTTAGTGAAAGGATCTGCCAGGTTATCTACTGATGCAATCTTGGCGACGACAACTTCTTCTTGCTTGACGATGTCTCTTATTAGGTGGTACTTGCGCTCTATATGTTTACTCGCCTTACGCGCTCGTGGTTCCTTCGAGTTTACAACTGCACCGCTATTATCACAATAAATTGTGATGATTTTGGGCAAACCAGGAATCACATCTAAGTCCATTAGAAAGTTCCTAAGCCATACAGCTTCTTTGGCTGCCTCAGAGGTTGCCACATACTCAGCTTTCATGGTTGAGTCTGAGACGCATTTCTGCTTAACACTCCTCCATGGAATGGCTCCGTCTCCTAGAGTAAACACATAACCTGACGTAGACTTACTATTGTCCCTATCTGATTGGAAATCCGAATCCGTGTAACCCACAGGGAGCAAATCGTCTGCTTGGTAAACTAGCATATAATCTCTAGTCCTTCTCAGGTACTTTAATATATGCTTTACAGCAGTCCAATGTCCTTGTCCAGGATTACTCTGATATCTGCTAATCATGCCCATGGCAAAACAGATATCAGATCTCGTACACAGCATTGCATACATAAGACTTCCTACATCCGAAGCATAAAGAACTGCCTTCATATCCTCTATCTCCTTTGATGTCTTCGGAGACATCTCTTTAGATAAGGCTACTCCATGCCTAAAAGGTAAGAAACTTTTCTTGGAGTTCTGCATGCTAAAACAAGCAAGGATCGTATCTATATACGAAGCTTGAGATAAGCACAACATTCTTTTCTTGCGATCCCTTATGACTTTGATCCCAAGAATGTGTGCACATTCTCCTAAGTCCTTCATATCAAATTTTTTGGACAACCATACTCTTATGCCCGATAATACCTTGACATTGTTGCCAATTAACAAAATATCATCTATGTATAGTACAAGAAATACTACCACGTTTCCGTTACACTTCTTGTATACACAAGACTCATCCGGACATTGAATAAGTCCATATGACTGGATTACTTCGTTAAACCAGATGTTCCAAGATCTTGAAGCTTGCTTCAGTCCATAAATGGACCGATTGATCTTGCATACTAGATGCTCTTTGCCCATTTCAATGAACCCTTCTGGTTGCTTCATATGGATGTTTTCTTCAAGATTTTCATTAAGGAAAGTTATCTTGACATCCATTTGCCAAATCTCATAATCCATATGAGCGGCAATGGATAAGAGTATCCAGATAGACTTAAGCATGACTACCGGTGAAAAGGTCTCCTCATAATCGATTCCCTCTTTCTGAGTGTACCCTTTCGCAACAAGACTTGCTTTGAAGGTTTCTACCTTCCCGTCTGCCCCTCTTTTCCTTTTGTAGATCCACTTGCATCCAATGGCTTTCACACCATCAGGTGGTTCTACAAGCTCCCAGACCTTACTAGAATACATAGATTCTATTTCTGAATTCATTGCCTTTTGCCAAGATACTGCATCTATATCTTGGAGTGCTTCGTCATATGTCTGGGGATCAGGTTCATGTTTGCCCGGGATCAAGTCTGAAGACTCTCCCAAAAACATGAATCTCTCAGGTTGCCTTACAACCCTCCCACTACGACGAGGCACTGTCGGTGATTGTGTATCATGTGTGACACGTGTTGCAGTCTCTTGTGGTACTTCATCTTGTACTGTTGGTACTAAAGTAGATGTTTCCTCTCTAAGTTCTTCAAGAATAATTTTGCTACTGGGTTTGTGGTCCATTATATAGTCTTCTTCTAAAAACTGGGCATTGGTGCTAACAATGACCTTCTGGTCTTGAGGACTATAAAATAAATCACCTTTCGTTCCTCTGGGATAACCCACAAACAAGCGCACTTCTGTACAAGATTCTAACTTATCAGCATCCGGATTTAGCACATGTACTGGACTACCCAAATCTGAATATGTCTTAGACTGGGCTTTCGCCCATTCCACAATTCTGTGGGAATAGAGGATACTGATTTAGAATGTACTAAGTATAGAATGTGCGATGCCGTTTCCAGAGCGTATCCCCAAAACGAATTTAGTAATTCTGAATAACTCATCATCGATCTAACCATCTCCATAAGAGTCTTATTCTTTCGTTCTGTCACACCATTTGTTAGTTAGAGCCCTAGAGCCAATCATTTGATGATTGTATGGACTCATGTATATCATATTCTTGTATATTAATAAAGGCATTTGTTTGGTTATTATACTTATTTATATTAGTGCCAAATAGACTAAGTATAATAGCGTCCTTGAGTAGAAGGTTCATACCTATATCAATCGATTAGTTGAATCGATAGTGAGATGATATAGGGAACACTACTCTAAATCATTCCTAGTCGAGTATTAGCATTCAGGGACAATGTTAATACAATAAGACTAGCATGTAGGTCAGCTCGATGACTTGATCTCACAAGTCATGGATATAGAGATATCAAGCTGACACATGGGTATGCATTAGAGAATGTATACTGAATGACCCGCCATGAGAAAGTATCATGGATCGTTATATGAGTGTCATATACTTTCTCATGTGGCTATTAGTATGACTATTAGTCCTTAGACCTGAAGTCACCATGGATCCCTACATAAGGAGTTATGTACTTTAGTTTCGTCAAACGTCACCCGTAACTGGGTGGACTATAAAGGCGATTACTGGGTATGTAACAAATTATGCGGAGGGATGTGAGTGATGTAGATGGAATCTATCCCTCCCATATGACGGGAGCGACATCGATATTCTTGATAGAGTGAGACCACTAAGTGCATGACCATGCCCAAATGAGTCAACATTAGATGTTGAGCTCATTTGATCGAGTGAGTCTACTTGGAGTTCAAGATTTAGATTGATTAGAGGATGACACGGTCTATGCCTTACATTGATCAATCTAGATGTCTAGGAGAGAAGGACAATGTCACATATTGTGAGGAGTCACAATTAGTAGTCACAAGGTGATGTCGGATCTCGACATTCTTGTAACTTGGGTAGTAATGATGTGTTGCTAGATACCGCTCATTACTTATGCTCCTAAATGGGTTTAGGGCATTGCCAACGTTACAAGAACCTATAGGGTCACACACTTAGGACAATTAGATGGAGATTAGGTTCATATGATGAACCAAGAGGATTAGATTCATTTGATGAATAAAATTGGATTAAGAGTAATCCTAATTGGGCTAACTTGAGTTCGACTCAAGTTGAGTCATGTATTTAATGAGTCTAATTTAGATTATGACTTATTAAATCAATTTAATTTAATGAATTAGATTCATTATATTAAGTTGGCTCGAATCAAATGGTTGGATTAGATCAACCATGGTAGAGATTGGGTCAAGTTTGACTTGACTAGAGAAGGAAGACCAAAGGTCAATTTTGACTTGACCTTTGCCACCTCATTGGTGAGTTGGCATTAGGTGGACCAATGATGATGTTCCACATCATCATGGTGTGCCACCTCATGGAAGTTACAAAGCCATTTTCTTATTAACTTCACATTAATTGCATTTAATGGGGAGTTACACTTGATGAGAAGTGGCCGGCCACTTTTGAATTGGGATTGATTTTTCATTCATTTTCATTCAAGTGTGGTGAATCTTCCTCCTTCTTCCTCTCAAGCTCTCCCTCTCCCTCTCCTCCTTGCTTGGCCGAATCTCACCAAGGTGCTAGCACACCTTTGTGTGAGGTTTTCTCCACCTACGTGTCCATGTGGATACTTCTAGAGGACCGGCGCTTGACGGTCTAGAGATCCGGCAACTCCTTGGACGAGCGGGATAAGCGAAAGGCACGCTTCGAAGGTATAACCCTTATCTAGTGTAGATCTAAAGGTTTTACAAACTCGTACAAGAAAAGGTTTTTCGAAAAGTTTTTGTTTACGAATCTTTGCACGGATCTACGGCTTTGGGTGACTCGGGGTTTTCGCGGCCCGAAGAACCCAACAGTGGTATCAGAGCCACGTGCAAAGACTTGTACGTGTTCGTTTGTATTTTTTATGAAAAATATACCTTCTGTGATTTTTTGTAAAAATTGAGTTTTTATGATTAATTTTTCCGTAGAAGCGAAGCACAAGTGTCTCGGCACTTGTAGGCTTCGGCTACCGGAAAGTTTTCTTTTAAACGGCTTCGTTTTGCCCCAAATCCGTTTGGGACAGCGGGGTCGGGTGCCATTAGATCGCAAAGGAGCAACTCATGATGGTTAGATCGTGGGTAGGGGCATTGCCCCTAACCCCGCAAGGGAATTTGCTCCGCGATTGCACCCGAAATCGCTAAAAACGAACCCGCCGGGAAGATTTTTCCGAAACGGCAATGTCTCGACCCAAATCGTTTTGGGACAGCGGGTTTAGGCGCTGTTGGATCGCAAAGGAACCCTCGCGATGGTTAGATCGCGGGTAGGGGCGCTGCCCCTGGCCCCGCAAGGGGATCCGTTCCGCGATTGCGCCCGTAACCGCTAAACGGGTCCGCCGGGAAATTTTACTCGTAAAATTGCAAAAATTAATTTTAAAATTATAGAAAATTATGAAAAATATATAATTTTGAATTATATATTAATTTTGTGATAGTCATGGCCCAAAAACCCAATATGATTGGATTGTGTTGTAATTCATAATACGGCCTGCGTGCCGTCATATGATTGTGTCTGCTGTATTTTATTTTTTTTTTCCCACGGCCTGCGCGTCGTGCCTTTCTCTTATTCTGGTTGTAAATTAGATTTAGACTCGAATGTAACTCGAGTTTCAAATTGTAATGTACAAATTGGAGCGGTGGAGGGTCCACACGAGACGGAGTTCCGAGGCGGGCACGAGCAACACAAGGTGGTCAAAGGGAGGAGCTTGGAGAAGCTGTTGACCCTAGGTTGACCATTCGATCTTCTCATTGGCTTGAGAAGATCGTAGTAGGGCCATGACTAAATCACAAATAAATAAATTAATTAATTGTTATGTATCTGATGCATGTTTAATAATTAATTAATTAATTAGTGCCTTAACGATTAGATTAGATCTAAGTCGTGCACATGATGCACCCTTGCGATTAGATTAGATCTAAGTCGTGCACAAGATGCATCCTTCTCGATTAGATTAGATCTAGATCGAACCAACTCTAAATGCCTAACCGTGCCGTGATACCTATCACTACCTCGATCACATGTATTGTTGAATCTGCCAAAGCAGAGCAATACATATTATCTTGGTAGGGTACGGAGGGACAATCTTGGTCCCGCCTATCAACGCATGGGTGAATACAAACTCAATTAGATTGAGTATTCCTAGTTACTCGGTTGGATCGAGTCAACTATAGGCATTATTCCAAAGGTTGGAAAAGATAGGTCAAAATCATATCTATATTAACACTCGGGCGTATTAGCCAAAGCTAACTCGAGTTTTAATATAAATACGGATATTGATTTTATAAACAAGAGTTGCATAGAGATGTAATTGGTAATCGTTACCTACCGATCATACTAAGCCTTGGGCGTATTAGCCAAAGCTAACTCAAGGGGTATTATGATGTGGATCTTGTCCCACATGAATTATAGTATTCAGTGGGAGCATCTTTTAATTAAAGGCCTAATTAAATGATTTTTAAAAGGAATATGATATTTATTTCTGTAAATTTTCTGTTGTAGATAACCATGACGTCGAACACGAATTCCTTCTCCCTGCGATCTGTCCTTGAGAAGGACAAGCTCAACGGAGCGAATTTCCTGGACTGGTACAGGAACTTGAGAATAGTTCTCACCCAGGAACGTAAACTGTACGTTCTGGAGCAGCCCATTCCGGAGGCTCCTCCTGCCAATGCCCCACGGGCTGACAAAGATGCTTACAAGAAGCATCAAGATGACGCATTAGATGTGTCCTGTCTAATGCTCGCGACCATGAACTCTGAGCTTCAGAAGCAACACGAGTTGATGGGCGCATACGATATGGTTGAGCATCTTCGCCAACTATATCAGGGACAAGCGAGGCATGAGAGATTTGAGATCTCTAAGGCACTGTTTCAGTGCAAGATGTTAGACGGGGCTCCCGTAGGTCCTTATGTACTCAAGATGATTGGGTACATAGAGAACCTACAAAGACTGGGGTTCCCACTTGGCCAAGAGCTGGCCATTGACTTAATCTTGCAATCCTTGCTGGATAGCTATAGTCAATTCATTCTGAACTATAACATGAACGAGATTGACAAGCCACTGCCCGAGCTCCTTAGTATGTTACGAACTGCTGAGATTAACCTTAAGAAGGTTAAGCCCATTCTGATGGTCCAGAAGCATAAGGGCAAAGGCAAGCCCAAAGGCAAAGGAAAGTCCCAAGCCAAGGGCAAAGGCAAGGCACTGAAGCCTAAAGGAGGGGTCGCCAAGGATGCTACCTGCTTCCACTGCGGTCAGACCGGGCACTGGAAGAGGAACTGCAAGGTATACTTGGAGGATCTTAAGAAGAAGCGAAGTCAGACTTCCACTTCAGGTATATATGTTATAGAAGTCAATCTATCTATTTCTACATCATGGGTATTAGATACTGGATGTGCTTCTCACATTTGTACTGATGTGCAGGCACTGAGAAATAGCAGAGCATTGGCAAAGGGCGAGGTGGACCTACGAGTAGGCAATGGAGCACGGGTTGCTGCTGTTGCTGTAGGAACTTATCAGCTATCTCTGCCCTCTGGGCTTGTACTAGATTTAGATGATTGTTGTTATGTGCCTGCTCTTACTAAGAACATAGTTTCAGTTTCTTGTTTAGACAAGAAAGGATACTCTTTTATAATAAAAGACAAATGTTGTTCTGTTTATTTGAAAGATATGTTCTATTGTAGTGCACCACTAATAAACGGACTCTATATTCTAGACCTTGAGAGCCCTATCTATAACATTAGTACCAAGAGGTTCAAGTCAAATGACATGAACCAAACCTACCTCTGGCACTGTCGCTTAGGTCATATAAATGACAAGCGCTTATCCCAACTCCATAAGGATGGTTTGCTGGACTCATTTGATTTAGAATCATATGAGATATGCGAGTCATGCCTACGAGGCAAGATGACCAAGACGCCCTTTAGTGGGCATAGCGAGAGAGCAACTGATTTGTTAGGACTCATACATAGTGATGTATGTGGCCCTTTCAATGTTGCTAGAGGCTGTTATAGGTACTTTATCACATTTACTGATGATTTCAGTAGATACGGTTATGTGTACTTGATGACACATATGACACATAAGTCTGAATTCAATGAAAAGGAACCAGCTTGGCAAGAGTATTAAGGTACTTCGATCAGATCGAGGTGGTGAATACTTAAGCCATGAGTTTCGTGACTACTTAGCTGAGTGTGGGATTTTATCTCAACTCACTCCTCCTGGAACACCACAATGGAATGGTGTATCCAAAAGGAGGAATCGTACCTTATTAGATATGGTACGATCTATGATGAGTCACACAGATCTTCCGACATATCTATGGGGATATGCTCTAGACACAGCAGCTTTCATACTCAACCGAGTTCCATCAAAGGCCATGATAAAGACACCATATAGGATATGGACTGGGAGAGATGCCCAGGTGTCTTTCATGAGGATTTGGGGTTGTGAGGCTTACGTACGACGTCAAGTCTCAAACAAATTAGGACCTAAATCCGACAAGTGCTATTTCATTGGATATCCCAAGGAAACTAAGGGATATTACTTCTACATTCCTAGTCAGCACAAGATAGTTGTGGCAAAGACTGGGGTCTTTCTAGAAAGGGACTTTGTTTCTAGAAAGAATAGTGGGAGCGCGTTCGATCTTGAAGAAGTTCAAGATGCGAACAATAGCACTGATGCCTCGATGGAAATTGAACTGGAACCACAAAGTGTTGTGGATGATGTTGTTCCACAAGGAGTTGAGGAACAACAACCAGTTCAAGTAGACATACCTCTTCGCAGGTCTGATAGGGTACGTCGTCAGCCTGAGAGATACTCATTTCTCTTGTCTGACCATGATGACATTGTGCTCATAGAGGATGAGCCTACCACCTATCAGGAAGCTGTGATGAGACCAGATTCCGAGAAATGGCTAGAAGCCATGAGATCTGAAATGGAATCCATGTACACCAACCAAGTATGGACTTTGGTTGATCCACCTGAAGGGGTAAAACCCATTGGGTGTAAGTGGGTCTTTAAGAGAAAGACTGACATGGATGGACTTATTTATTAGGGTCGCTTGGAAGCTAAAGGTTTCAAGCAGATTCATGGTATTGACTATGATGAAACTTTTTCTCCAGTAGCGATGTTTAAGTCCATTCGGATCATGCTTGCTATTGCAGCCTACCATGACTATGAGATATGGCAGATGGATGTCAAAACCGTATTTCTGAATGGAAACCTACTCGAGGATGTGTACATGACACAACCTGAGGGTTTTGTAGATCTAGAGCATACTAGCAGAGTATGCAAGCTGCATAAGTCCATTTATGGATTAAAGCAAGCTTCTCGGAGCTGGAATCTTCGTTTTGATGATGCAATCAAACAGTTTGGTTTCATCAAGAACGAAGATGAGCCTTGTGTCTACAAGAAGGTTGTAGGGGATATAATTGTCTTCCTCATATTGTATGTGGATGACATACTACTCATTGGGAAGGACATCCCTATGCTTCAGTCTGTCAAGACCTGGCTAGGGAGTTGCTTCTCAATGAAGGACTTAGGTGAGACATCCCACATTCTTGGGATACAGATCTATAGAGATAGATCTAAGAGATTGCTTGGCCTAAGTCAGAGTACATATATTGACAAGGTACTCCTTCGGTTTGCCATGCAGAACTCCAAGAAGGGATTTCTGCCGATGTCACATAGCGTGAGTCTTTCGAAGACTCAAAGTCCCTCTTCTAGAGAGGAGAGAGACCGCATGGATCAGATCCCTTATGCCTCAGCCATAGGATCGATCATGTACGCCATGCTGTGTACTCGACCTGATGTCTCGTATGCTTTGAGCATGACGAGCAGATACCAGTCAGATCCAGGTGAAAGTCACTGGATAGCGGTCAAGAATATTCTTAAGTACTTACGAAGGACTAAAGAATATTTCTTGATATATGGAGGCAATGATGAGCTAACTGTAAAGGGTTACAGTGATGCCAGCTTTCAGACCGATCAGGATGATTACCGATCGCAGTCAGGGTTCGTATTTTGCATTAATGGTGGTGCTGTCAGCTGGAAGAGTTCGAAGCAGGATACAGTAGCTGATTCTACAACAGAAGCCGAGTACATTGCTGCATCAGAGGCAGCAAAGGAGGCAGTTTGGATCCGCAAGTTCATCACTGAACTTGGGGTGGTTCCTAGCATCGCTGACCCAGTTGAGCTCTATTGTGACAACAATGGAGCTATAGCACAGGCGAAGGAACCTCGCTCACACCAGCGGACCAAGCACATACTATGGCGCTTCCATCTCATTCGAGAGATTATCGATAGAGGAGATGTGAAGATTTGCAGAGTACCTACAGAGGCTAACATCGCAGATCCCTTGACCAAGGCTTTGGCACAGAGGAAGCATGATGGTCACACTAGGTCTTTAGGCCTTAGAGCCTATACTGATTGGCACTAGTGCTAGTGGGAGATTGTTAGTTAGAGCCCTAGAGCCAATCATTTGATGATTGTATGGACTCATGTATATCATATTCTTGTATATTAATAAAGGCATTTGTTTGGTTATTATACTTATTTATATTAGTGCCAAATAGACTAAGTATAATAGCGTCCTTGAGTAGAAGGTTCATACCTATATCAATCGATTAGTTGAATCGATAGTGAGATGATATAGGGAACACTACTCTAAATCATTCCTAGTCTAGTATTAGCATTCATGGACAATGTTAATACAATAAGACTAGTATGTTGGTCAGCTCGATGACTTGATCTCACAAGTCATGGATATAGAGATATCAAGCTGACACATGGGTATGCATTAGAGAATGTATACTGAATGACCCGCCATGAGAAAGTATCATGGATCGTTATATGAGTGTCATATACTTTCTCATGTGGCTATTAGTATGACTATTAGTCCTTAGACCTGTCACCATGGATCCCTACATAAGGAGTTATGTACTTTAGTTTCGTCAAACGTCACCCGTAACTGGGTGGACTATAAAGGCGATTACTGGGTATGTAACAAATTATGCGGAGGGATGTGAGTGATGTAGATGGAATCTATCCCTCCCATATGACGGGAGCGACATCGGTATTCTTGATAGAGTGAGACCACTAAGTGCATGGCCATGCCCAAATGAGTCAACATTAGATGTTGAGCTCATTTGATCGAGTGAGTCTACTTGGAGTTCAAGATTTAGATTGATTAGAGGATGACACGGTCTATGCCTTACATTGATCAATCTAGATGTCTAGGAGAGAAGGACAATGTCACATATTGTGAGGAGTCACAATTAGTAGTCACAAGGTGATGTCGGATCTCGACATTCTTGTAACTTGGGTAGTAATGATGTGTTGCTAGATACCGCTCATTACTTATGCTCCTAAATGGGTTTAGGGCATTGCCAACGTTACAAGAACCTATAGGGTCACACACTTAGGACAATTAGATGGAGATTAGGTTCATATGATGAACCAAGAAGATTAGATTCATTTGATGAATAAAATTGGATTAAGAGTAATCCTAATTGGGCTAACTTGAGTTCGACTCAAGTTGAGTCATGTATTTAATGAGTCTAATTTAGATTATGACTTATTAAATCAATTTAATTTAATGAATTAGATTCATTATATTAAGTTGGCTCGAATCAAATGGTTGGATTAGATCAACCATGGTAGAGATTGGGTCAAGTTTGACTTGACTAGAGAAGGAAGACCAAAGGTCAATTTTGACTTGACCTTTTGCCACCTCATTGGTGAGTTGGCATTAGGTGGACCAATGATGATGTTCCACATCATCATGGTGTGCCACCTCATGGAAGTTACAAAGCCATTTTCTTATTAACTTCACATTAATTGCATTTAATGGGGAGTTACACTTGATGAGAAGTGGCCGGCCACTTTTGAATTGGGATTGATTTTTCATTCATTTTCATTCAAGTGTGGTGAATCTTCCTCCTTCTTCCTCTCAAGCTCTCCCTCTCCCTCTCCTCCTTGCTTGGCCGAATCTCACCAAGGTGCTAGCACACCTTTGTGTGAGGTTTTCTCCACCTACGTGTCCGTGTGGATACTTCTAGAGGACCGGCGCTTGACGGTCTAGAGATCCGGCAACTCCTTGGACGAGCGGGATAAGCGAAAGACACGCTTCGAAGGTATAACCCTTATCTAGTGTAGATCTAAAGGGTTTACAAACTCGTACAAGAAAAGGTTTTTCGAAAAGTTTTTGTTTACGAATCTTTGCACGAATCTACGGCTTTGGGTGACTCGGGGTTTCCGCGACGCGAAAAAGTGATTTTCGCGGCCCGAAGAACCCAACACCATTCTGTTGGGGTGTACCAGGTGCAGACAACTGGGATTGAATCCCGACCTCTGATAAGTAATTCCTAAACTCTCCGAAGAGGTATTCGCCACCACGATCAGACCGTAGTGTCTTGATACTTTTACCAAGACGTTTCTCCATATCAGTCTTGTACTCTTTGAATTTATCAAAGCACTCAGACTTGCGGCGCATAAGGTAAATATATCCGTATCTTGAATAATCATCTATTAAAGAGATAAAATATTCAAAACCACCTCTTGCCTGGATAGACATAGGACCACACAGATCAGAATGAACCAGTTCTAACGCTTCTTTGGCTCTATACCCCTTGGCCTTAAAAGGTCTCTTGGTCATCTTACCTTCCAAGCAAGATTCACAAGTTGAAAAATTTTCCAATTCCAATGGACCCAAGAGTCCATCAGCTATGAGTCTTTGAATCCTACTTAAGTTAATATGACCAAGCCTTAGATGCCAAAGATACGTTTGGTTCATCTCCGAAGGTTCCTTTCTCTTATTGGAATTAGAAGATTTGTTATTAATTTCCATTTGTTGCTTTGTGGGAGAAATTGGATTTAAAGTATATAAATTGCCAACCAATGCACCAGAATAGATAATGACTTTATTTCTCTTTATAACTACATTGTTACTGAAAGAAACAGAATATCCATCCAAATACAGTTTAGAAACTAAAATTAAATTCTTTCTAAAACTGGGTACATAAAGACAATTTCTTAAAACCAAACATTTATTCCTAAAAGGTAAGTAGACGTCTCCCACTGCAACAACCGCCACCTCAGTAGCATTACCCATGTATACGGTTATCTCTCCTTCAAATAGTCGTCGGGTTTCCTGGAACCCGTGCAAAGAATTGCATACATGATCAGTGGCTCCTGTATCTACACACCAGGTGCTGGTAGATAACACCGCTAAACATGTTTCAACTACTAGAGTATGAGATATACCTTTATTGTTCTGATTCCTACGAGGACAGTCCGCCTTCCAATCTCCTGACTGCTTGCAGATGAAGCACTTGCCCTTCGGCTTCTTCGTTCCAGCTTTTTGTCCTGTATCCTGAGGTTTATTCACTCTCTTTGCTGAAAAGACCTATTTCTTCTTCTTCTTGCCTTTTGACTTAGAAGTAGAACCATTTTCAGCATAGTGAATCTGAGAACTGTGACGATATATACCTTTAACTGCCTGTAGTTCTGTCAAAAGTTCCGCCAACGTATACTCTCTTTTGTTCATGTTATAATTTAGGCGGAACTGCTCAAAACTCCTGGGTAGCGTTTGGAGAATTATATCAACTTGGGTTTCTCCATCGATTTCTCCTCCAAGGACTTGTATTTCGTTCAGATAAGCTATCATTTTGAGGATATGATCCCTTACGGATGTCCCCTCAGACATGGTGGCTGTCATTAACTTTCTCATTGCCTCTTGCCTAGCAGTCCGACTCTGGTGCCCAAAGAGTTCTTTGAGATTGTTCATTATATTATAAGCTGTTGGTAAATCTTGATGCCGATGTTGCAATACATTTGACATTGAAGCTAAAATGTAACACCGCGCCATCTCATCTTCATTTACCTATTTCCTATAATACTCAATCTCCTCTGGGGTAGAGTCACCGTTAGGTGCATCAGGGAAAGCCTCAGTCAGTACAAACTTATAGCTCTCGGCAGTAAGAACAATGTCAAGGTTCCTTTTCCAATCTATATAGTTGAGACCAGTAAGTTTATTTTCTTTCAGTATAATGGCCAGTGGGTTGAAAGTCATCCTAAGAATCACAAAATAAACTTTGGTCAAGACTTTAAATTTAGAATAATATTGATTCCTCAAACAATACTATTTTAAATTAACCAACACCTCAAATCACCGTGAATATTATATGCCACGTTAGTTTGGACGTATACAAATTCAACATTTGTAAGAGGAGGGTGTAACCCATTAATTTTATTATCTTGTCATCCTAACTTTATGACAAATAAAATTAATAGTTGATTTTTCTTTGGTCATACAAAACAATAGCAGTGACTCCGTTGGGGAGGATACTATTGAATGCATCTAAGTGTATACCATTACTTGATACTTATTCCATTAAATAGGATTGTGCCCCTTCAGTTAGAGAAGATCACACGCTCCTAAATAATTTCATATAACCATCCATAAAGGAAGTTTGATCTAGTGATCCACAACAAACCCATCCGTTGTGGAGGGAGGCACTCAGAGCCAACACACAAGCTTGTTGCATCACTTACAAACCAGTAATGGAGACTATGGGATTTATTTAAAATCTCTCTCCCACTTAGTTATTTAAAATGAGGATTTTAACCTATGCTAGCATACATCACATGCACATAAACATCACAGTAAATAAAAACAATAAATTTGAAAATTAATTTTCCAACTATTATGATCTTTTCCATCACTGTCTTCAGTATGCTCCAACTCTAGCTGCTGCCATATTTAGCCACTGCCATCGGGTCTAGTCATCGCATCCTACTTGCTTCTTATTCCGCTGCGCTTCTAGTGCTCCAAAAGTACCACGCCTCGCAAGCATCCGCTCCGTGACAAAAATAGAATTTTACAAATATCGATCCTATATTCCATAAAGGAATGTACATGTATTCTAGATCGAACAAAAATAAAATTCTAAAAATAATATAGCTCCTGCTGTATTTTATGCATACAATCATGCACACAAAATAATGCCCTTGACAAGTCCAAGGGTCCAATCACACATAAAATCTATATGTCATAATAGTTGGAGCCTGCAACCACAAAGTTAGCACATCCTACTATTATCCTACCTAAATTATGTATGACATGTGCATAATTAATTTGAAAACCAAAACACACAGAGGTAAACCCTAGCTCTGATACCAATTGTTGGTTAGTCCTAGGAAAATCGTACCGGTTCCACTGTACAAAAATTTTGTACAAGTGTCGAACCTTTCCTTAAATAACCTATTGTGTTTTTTAGAAGTTAAATTAGGAATCGCAGACGGAACTTAACATCATTGATTACAAATTTAACTTATCTGTTCTTAATAGTTTAGATTCGAATCGCAAGCGGAACTTAACACTATTGATTCAAATCCACCTATGTTATTAATTTCATTAAATATTAATTTCTAAAATTGGCTTCCAGGACTGCATGGCGAGGCACATGGTCTTCTTGGATATGGGAGCAACCACCACCGCCTAGACAAAGCCTTTTAAGGAAAGCTAATATTTAATTTCCTTAAATAACTCTAGGTTTAACCAAAAAGAACAATCGAATCACAAATTCGAAAAACAAAGAAAACACAAACTCGAAAAATAAATTCGAAAAACTAGATCTAATGCCTCTTGTGTTTGAAATTCTTACAAAGAAAAATAACTAGTATGATGCGGAAGAAAAATGCTAGTTATACTTTCTCTTTGTATGCTAATGACCTCGAGATCTTCTGCCGTATTCCTCGTCTCGCGTTGGACGTCGTGTGGGCGACAATCCTCCAAGATGAACACCACCCAAAAGCTTTCTTCCTCTTCCTCTAAAATCCGACAACCACCACCACTAAGGAGAAAAGAGCAAAGGGAAAGGGAGAAGAGAGAGGGCCGGCCACACCAAGAAAATCTCCAAGCAAGAGAATAAGAATTGTGACTCATGAAGCCTCCTCACCCCTTCTTTTATATCAGTTGTCCATGTTGGTTGCTACTCGGAAAACCTATAGGTTCCACTGTACAAAAATTTTGTACAAATGTCTGAACCTTTTCCTAGCTACCATGTGTTCTTTTAAATTAAATTTTGGATCGCCTGCGGAACTTAACACGTTTGATCCAAAACTTAATCTATTTGTTCTTTTAGGTTTTGACTTGGATCTTCTGCGGAACTTAACACGTTCGACCAAAGTCTCCTTAAGTTATTAATTCCATTAAATATTAATTTCCATAATTGGTTCCCAGTATTGACGTGGCGAGGCACATGACCTTCTTGGATATGGGAGCAACCACCACCGACTAGACAAAACCTTTTATAGAAAGCTAATATTTAATTTCTTAAAATAACTTTAGGTTAACCATAGAGAACAATCAAATCATAAGGAAAAGAAAAAAACAAAAGAACACAACCTCGAAAAACATATTCGAAATTCTAGAACGTAAGCCTCTTGTATTTGGTATTATTTCCATAAATAACTAGTATGATGCGGAAAGAAAAATTACTAGTTATACCTTGTAGAAAAACCTCTTGATCTTCTACCGTATTCCTCTTCTAACCTCGGACGTTGTGTGGGCAACGATCTTCCGAGATGAGAAACCACCAACCACCTTCTCCTCCTAGCTAGGTTCGGCCACAAAGGAAAAGCTTCACCAAGGAAGAAAATCAAAACACTAACCAAGCTCCAAGAGATACTAGCTTTCTCTCCTTCTTCTTCTTCTCCGAGTAATATCCGACCACCACAAGAGCTCCAATAGAAGAGGGAGATTCGGCCACCACAAGAGAAAGAGAGGGAGAGGATGGCCGGCCACACCAAGGAACAAAAGAGGGAGAGAAAATAATAGAGGTTGTTCCTCATGAAGGCACCCTCACCCCTTCTTTTATATTCCTTGGCCTAGGCAAATTAGGAAATTTAATTACAATAAAATTTCCTTAATTTCCTTGACATTATTTAATTGAGAAAAATAAAATAAAATTTCCCAATTAAATCTACATTGGCCGGCCACATCATTGGAGAACAAATTGGACAAGTTTCAATCAACAATTAAAACTTCCTAATTTGTTCCGGAAATTTTAAAATTAAAATTTCTCTTTAAAAATCTCTACATGGTTAATAAAAGAAATTTATATAATTTTAATTTTATCAACATGTGAATAATTTTTAAAGAGAAAATAAAATATCTCACCAATCTACAAATAAGGAAAGAGATCTAATCTCTTCCTTTAATCTTTTGTAAATTTTACAAGAGAGATAATTTAATTTTGATTCTCTTTAATAAATTATTTCTTCCACATAATAAAAATTAAAATTCTTTTTAATTTATTTTGGCCGGCCCTACTAGTTTGGATTCAAGCTAGGGCCGGCCACCCAATCTTATACCTAGGCCGACCCTAGCTTGTTTCCCAAGCTAGCTTGGCCGGCCCCTATTGGGTGGGTATAGAAGGTGGGTATAGGTGGGTATAGAACTCTACAAATAAGAGGCTACGATAGGGACCGAGAGGAGGAATTGGTTTTGGTCTCCTGATAAAATTAAGCATCCCATGTTCGCCCCGAACACACAACTTAATTTTATCAATGATAATTCATTCCACTAGAGAACTATCATTGAACTACCGCACCAATCCCAAATTACATTTTTGGGCTCCTTCTTATTATGAGTGTGTTAGTCTCCCTGTGTTTAAGATATCGAATGTCCATTAATTAAGTGAGTTACTGACAACTCATTTAATTAATATCTAAGTCCAAGAGTAGTACCACTCAACCTTATTATCATGTCGGACTAAGTCCACCTGCAGGGTTTATCATGACAATCTTTATGAGCTCCTCTTGAGGACATTATCAACCTAGTATCTCTAGGACACAGTTTCCTTCTATAATCAACAACACACACTATAAGTGATACCATTTCCCAACTTATCGGGTTTATTGATTCAACGAAATAAATCTCACCCATTGATAAATTAAAGAAATAAATATCAAATATATATGCTTGTTATTATATTAGGATTAAGAGCACACACTTCCATAATAACTGAGGTTTTTGTTCCTTTATAAAGTCAGTATAAAAGAAACGACCTCAAATGGTCCTACTCAATACACTCTAAGTGTACTAGTGTAATTATACAGTCAAGATAAACTAATACCTAATTACACTACGACCTTCTAATGATTTGTTCCTTTCCATTTTGGTCGTGAGCTACTGTTTATAATTTATAAGGTACTGATAACATTATCTTCTGCATGTGACACCACATGCTATGTTATCTACAATATAAATTAATTGAACAACTACAAACAAATGTAGATAATTTGACCAAATGTGAATCTTTTATTCAAAAATAAATGTTTACAAAAGCTTAGGCTTTCAGTATACACTCCAACAGTCCAAGGCAAATAAGGGAAGAATTTTTGCAAAAATTAAAATCTTCCTCTGGTTTTTCCTTTTCCCTTTTAATTTTTCCTTTTCTTTCCTCTTGATTGAATCAATCAACCAAAAATTAATTGATGATTTTATTTTATTTTCAATTTGGTCGGCCACCTTGCTTGGGCACCAAGCAAGGGTGACCGACCCCCTTAAAGAGGAAGGAAATATTTTTTTTATAAAATTTTACAAGAAGAAATCTTCTTATAAAATTTTACAAGCTCTCTTTCCTAAAGTGGATGTTAAAAAGGAAAGCTTTTAAAAAATTAAAACCATGTTTTAAAATTTAAAACTTCTCTTTAAAAATTTCCTTTTTAACATGAATAGAAAATTTTAATTTTTAAAACTTCTCTTCCTTTTTTCTAAAACCATGAGGATGGTTAAAAAATGAAAGTTTTAAAACTTTTAAAACTCTCTATTAAAACATGTGGCCTAATTCAAATAAGGAAAGTTTTTAAAATTAAAATCTCTCTTTTAAAACTTATAGTTTTCTACAAAGAGAAGATTTTAAAAATTTAAAAACAACCCTCCTTGTTTGATTATTGTGGCCGACCCTTACATGCTTGGGCACCAAGCAAAGGGCCGACCCTTTAAGAGGAGATGTGGCCGGCCATTGCTTGGTCACCAAGCAATGGACCGACCCCCTTCTTGGACACCAAGATGAGCCTTTCTTTGGATGGACTTGAGGCTTTAATGAGGCTACGACAGGGACCAAGAGGAGAAATTGGTTTTGGCCTTCCGATGAGCTTGAGTATTCTGTGTTCGCCCTGAACACACAACTCAAGTTCATCGATAATAACTCATTCCACTAGAGAGTTATTATCGCACTACCGCACCAATCATAAATTACATTATGGGCTCCTTCTTATCATGAGTGTGTTAGTCTCCCTGTGTTTAAGATAACGAATGCCCACTAATTAAGTAAGTTAGTGACAACTCACTTAATTAATATCTAGCTCCAAGAGTAGTACCACTCAACTTCATTGTCATGTCGGACTAAGTCCACCTGCAGGGTTTAACATGACAATCCTTATGAGCTCTTCTTGGGGACATTCTCAACCTAGATAACTAGGACACAGATTCCTTCTATAATCAACAACACACACTATAAGTAATATCATTTTCCAACTTATCGGGCATATTGATTTATCGAGCTAAACCTCACCCTTTGATAAGTCAAAGAAATAAATATTAAATATATGTGCTTATTATTATATCAGGATTAAGAGCATACACTTCCATAATAACTAAGGTCTAGTTCTTTTATTAAGTCAGTACAAAAATAACTTACCTAAAATGGTCCTACTCAATACACTTAGAGTGTACCAGTGTAATTTATTAATCAAGAAAAACTAATACTTAATTACACTACGACTATTCCGATGGTTTGTTCCTTTCCATCTTAGTCGTGAGCAACTATTTATAATTTATAAAGAATCGACAACATGATCTTCTGTGTGTGACACCACTCACCATGTTGTCTACTATATAAATTAATTGAACAATTACATTTAACAAATAAATGTAGATATTGACCAAATGTGATTCTTTTATTTCTAAAATAAATGTTTACAAAGGCTAGACTTTTAGTATACACTCTAACAGGATGAGGGGTTGAGTGAGAGGGCCCTGGTCGTGCTTCACCAGGCGGGGGCGCAGCTGAAGGACCCGCCGTATCATCTAGCACTTGGGGAGGAGTATTGATAGGTTTAGAGGAAGGGGGTGCAGTCTGTTCCGGGGCACATATGGCAGGAGGAACCGCATCAGTCGGGGGACTGGGGGCCGACGCAGGGGGAATCAGAGACCTGAGGACTGGATCAACAGATGAGTTGCCAACACCTCCCGTGCCTAAGTCTGGCTCTGGTGGAGCGCGCCTTATGCAGAATCTCAAGGGTTGGTCATTAGAGTCTGAGCCTCCAGGAGGAGAATGAGATCTCCGAGCTGGAGGGACATTAATTCTGGCAGTTCTGGCAGGATCAACAGTGAGATGGGCCTACCAGGATGCCCGGGAGGCCTCTCGGAAGGAAGGACTAGCTGGAGGAATGTCTCCAGACCCCGAAGGAGGTCGGGGGGGGGGGGTCTGTCTGTCGGAGGGTCCTGACATTGTGGGAGGAACTTGAGGAATAGCAGTGGTAGTTGCTCCTAGTCAAGCAAGCGCAGAATGAGGGAGTGGTCTTCTGTCCAGTATGATTCGGCCCTTGCGCATTATCTCTTGCTCGCTAAGGGGGAGAGGCTGGACTTTTGAAGCGCGAAGCAGGGTGTTGGCTGCAAGGGAAAAGCAAAGTTGTAAGGACCACGTCAAAAAATAGAGCAAAATAATTCAAGGTTAGACAAAACTCACCTAGAGAACGAGGCAGCTCAGAAGACGAGATGCGGCTCAGTCTGAAGAAGGACAACATGTCTTCAGATAGCAGCCTTATCAAATCTAGTCGCTAGCATCTCAGTTGAGCCAGAGCATTCATGAAGAGGGGTCATTACTAAAGTCCCCCACATAAGGGACCCCTGGAAGGATTCGTTGCCAGTGGGTAGGCCACTCCACGGCAGAGGGAAACTTCAAGAAAAGATACCTATCCTTCCAAGCTGGATTAGAAGAGGGAATAGGACAAAAGAAGGTAGTCCTAGTTGTTGGGACCGATTATGTAGCTAGAGGGGGTGGGGGAGTGAATAGCTCGGTGCGATCTCGTGCTCATCGTTGCTTGTTTCTTCAAGGATATGCAGCGGAAAATACAAAGAAACACACTCAACGCTAACACTAGGGATTTACTTGGTATCCACCTAAAGATGAGGTGACTAATCCAAGGATCCACACACTCACGCACCCTCCACTAATAAAACACTCCTTTATGGTAACTACCAAAGGCGGAGAAGCCCTACAAGTTCACACTACAAGAAGAAAGGGAAAGGGAACAAAATACAAGCTAAAAGCTTACAAGTTAGCACAAGAAAACCCTAACCCTAGATTTCTTCTTCTTACTGTAGATCCACCTCTTGACTTGAAAATGCCTCCAAGAACCCTCAAGATCTGGCGGGAGAACTGTGGAGAAGTGATTGGAGTCGCTGTAAGGATCGGAGATGAAAGCCGTGGAAGTTCTATAGAGAGAACAGCTCGCCAGCAGCTAAATACGACGCCAACGGTCGGATCCCAACCGATTGGATTGCTCCCAATCGATTGGATTGCTCCCAATCAATTGGGGAGGCTTTAGATCGATCGGCTGATCGATCCAGAGCGCCTCTGTGCTCTCAGGAATTGCCTGGATCGGTCGGCTGATCGATCCAGGGCTTATCGCGCAGAATCGAACCTCCCAATCGATTCACTGATCGATTGGGGGCTCTGGATCGATCAGCCGATCGATCCAGAGTTGTTCTGTTCGTGTGACACTTCTCCCCAATCGATCCACTGATCGATTGGGAGAAGGCTTGTCGTGGGGACTCGTCCAATCAATCAGCTGATCGATTGGGCATGAGCCAATCGATCGGCTGATCGATCCAGCTTATGATTTTTGCCCAAAACCAAGTCTAAAGTCCCCTAAACCAACATCCGGTCAACCATGACCTGTTGGTACATCATGCCTAGCATCCGGCCACCCTTGACCTGCTAGGACTCCCTCACCAAGTGTCCAGTCAATCCTTTTGACCCACTTGGACTTTTCTTCCTCATGCCAAGTATCCAGTCAATCCCTTTGACCTACTTGGACTTTCCAACACCAGATGTTCGATCAGCTTTGATCCATCTGGATTTCCTCATGCTTGGCTTCACTCACCAGGACTTTCCCAATTGCCTGGCTTCACTCACCAGGACTTCCAACTGCCTAGCTTCACTCACTAGGTCTTTCCATCTGCCTGGCTTCACTCACCAGGACTTTCCCAATTACCTGGCTTCACTCACCAGGACTTCCAACTGCCTAGCTTCACTTACTAGGTCTTTCCATCTGCCTAGCTTCACTCACCAGGACTTTCACCTAGCTTCACTCACTAGGTCTTTCACCTGACTTCACTCACCAGGATTTCCAGTCAAGTATCCAGTCAACCTTGACCTACTCGACTCTCCTTCACAATCTCCCACATGAACAATTGCACCTACAATCTTCATGTCTTGTCTACATGTATTGTCAAACATCGAAACTAACACATCAAGACTCGAGCTTGACTCAATTCAAGCTCAGTCAACACGGTCAACCTTGACTTGGGGAATATTGCACCAACTGTTGGTAAATTACATTACAATTTTGAAACTCGAGTTACATTCGAGTCTAAATCTAATTTACATCCAGAATATAAGAGAAAGGCACGACGCGCAGGTCGCGAAAATAAAATAAATAAAATAAAATAAAATACAGCACGCACATCACATAACGACACGCAGGCCGTATTATGAATTACACAACACATTTCGAAATCCAATTTGGGTCGTTTGGGCCATGACTATCACAAAATTAATATATAATTCAAAATTATATATTTCTATAATTTTCTGTAATTTTTTTATAATTTTAAAGATTTTATGAGTAAATTTTTCCCGGCAGTCCCGATTAGCGTTTTCGGGCGCAATCGCGGAGCAAATCCCCTTGCGGGGTTAGGGGCAGTACCCTTACCCGCGATCTAACCATCGTGAGTTGCTCCTAAGCGATCCAAGAGCGCCTTAGCCCGCTATCCCAAAAAATTTTAGGGTGAAACGTTGCCGTTTTGAAAAATTCTTCTGGGTAGTCGAAGCCTATAAGTGCCGAAACACTTGTGCTTCGCTTCTACGAGAAAAATACCCATAAAAACTCTAAAAATCATAAAATTACAGAATATCACAGAACTAAATTTTTGTCATAAAAACAAAAACTAAACTCGTACAAGCTTCGTACATGGCTCTGATACCACTGTTGGTAAATTACATTATAATTTTGAAACTCAAGTTACATTCGAGTCTAAATCTAATTTACAACCAGAATATAAGAGAAAGGCACGACACGCAGGTCACGAAAATAAAATAAAATAAAATAAAATAAAATACAGCACGCACATCACATAACGGCACGCAAGCCGTATTATGAATTACAACACATTTCCAAATCCAATTTGGGTCGTTTGGGCCATGACTATCACAAAATTAATATATAATTCAAAATTATATAATTCAAAGATAACTCAAGGGTTGGTATGATGTGGATCTTGTCCCACATGAATTATAGAATTCAGTGGGAGCATCATTTAGTTAAAGGCCTAATTAAATGATTAAGAATATGATACTTATTTCTGTATTTATTTCTGTTGTAGAATTGCCATGACGTTGAACACGAACACCTTCTCCCTGCGATCTGTCCTCGAGAAGGACAAGCTCAACGGAGCAAACTTCCTGGACTGGTACAGGAACCTGAGAATAGTTCTCACCCAAGAACGTAAACTGTACGTTCTGGAGCAGCCCATTCCGGAGGCTCCTCCTGCCAATGCCCCGCGAGCTGACAAAGATGATTACAAGAAGCATCAAGATGACACATTAGATGTGTCCTGTCTAATGCTCACGACCATGAACTCTGAGCTTCAGAAGCAACACGAGTTAATGGGCGCTTATGATATGGTTGAACATCTTCGTCAGCTGTATCAAGGACAAGCGAGGCATGAGAGATTTGAGATCTCAAGGGCACTGTTTCAGTGCAAGATGTCAGACGGGGCTCCCGTAGGCCCATATGTACTCAAAATGATTGGGTACATAGAGAACCTACAAAGGTTGGGGTTCCCTCTTGGCCAAGAGCTGGCTACTGACCTGATCTTGCAATCCTTGCCGGATAGCTACAGTCAATTCGTTCTAAACTACAATATGAACGAGATTGACAAGCCACTGCCCGAGCTGCTTAGCATGTTAAGAACTGCTGAGCTAAACCTTAAGAAGGCTAAGCCCAACACTGTTCTGATGGTTCAGAAACATAAGGGCAAGGGCAAGCCCAAAGGCAAGGGAAAGTCCCAAGCCAAGGGCAAAGGCAAGGCACTGAAGCCTAAAGGAGGGGTCGCCAAGGATGCTACATGCTTCCACTGCGGTCAGACCGGGCACTGGAAGAGGAACTGCAAGGTATACTTGGAGGATCTTAAGAAGAAGCGAAGTGAGACTTCCACTTCAGGTATATATGTTATAGAAGTCAATCTATCTATTTCTACATCATGGATATTAGATACTGGATGTACTTCTCACTTTTGTACTGCATGTGCTGAGAAATAGCAGGGCATTGACAAAGGGCGAGGTGGACCTACGAGTAGGCAATGGAGCACGGGTTGCTGCTGTTGCTGTAGGGACTTACTTTCTATCTCTGCCCTCTGGGCTTGTACTAGAGTTAGTCGATTGTTGTTATGTGCCTGCATTAACTAAGAACATTATATCAGTTTCTTGTTTGGACAAGAAAGGTTTCTCGTTTACTATAAAGAACAAATGTTGTTCCGTCTTTTTAAACGATATGTTCTATTGTAGTGCACCTCTGATAAACAGACTCTATATTCTAGACCTTGAGAGCCCTATCTATAACGTAAATACCAAGAGGTTCAAGTCAAATGACATGAACCAAACCTACCTCTGGCACTGTCGCTTAGGTCATATAAATGACAAGCGCTTATCCCAGCTCCATAAGGATGGTTTGTTGGACTCATTTGATTTTGAATCATATGAGATATGCGAGTCATGCCTACGAGGCAAGATGACCAAGACTCCCTTTAGTGGGCACAGCGAGAGAGCAACTGATTTGTTAGGACTCATACATAGTGATATATGTGGCCCTTTCAATGTTGCTGCTAGAGGCGGTTATAGGTACTTCATCACATTTACTGATGACTTCAGTAGATATGGTTATGTGTACTTGATAACACATAAGTCTGAATCCTTTGAAAATTTCAAAGAATTTAAGAATGAAGTACAGAACCAGCTTGACAAGAGTATTAAGATACTTCGATCCGATCGAGGTGGAGAATACCTTAGCCATGAGTTCCGTGACTATCTAGCTGAGTGTGGGATTCTATCCCAACTCACTCCTCCTGGAACACCACAGTGGAATGGTGTATCCGAAAGGAGGAATCGTACCCTATTAGATATGGTACGATCGATGATGAGTCACACAGATCTTCCGACATACCTTTGGGGCTATGCTCTAGACACGACAACTTTTATACTCAACCGAGTTCCATCAAAGGCCATGATAAAGACACTATATAGGATATGGACTGGGAGAGATGCCCAGGTATCTTTCATGAGGATTTGGGGTTGTGAGGCTTACGTTCGACGTCAAGTCTCAGAAAAGTTAGGACCCAAATCCGACAAGTGCTACTTTATTGGATATTCCAAGGAAACTAAGGGATATTACTTCTACATTCTTAGTCAGCACAAGGTAGTTGTGGCAAAGACTGGGGTCTTTCTAGAAAGGGACTTTGTTTCTAGAAAGACTAGTGGGAGCGCGTTCGATCTTGAAGAAGTTCAAGATGTGAACAATAGCACTGAAGCCTCGATGGAAGTTGAACTGAAACCACAAAGTGTTGTGGATGATGTTGTTCCACAAGGAGTTGAGGGACAACAACCAGTTCAAGTAGACATACCTCTTCGCAGGTCTGATAGGGTACGTCGTCAGCCTGAGAGATACTCATTTCTCTTGTCTGAGCATGATGACGTTGTGCTCATAGAGGATGAGCCTACCACCTATCAGGAAGCTGTGATGAGACCAGATTCCGAGAAATGGCTAGAAGCCATGAGATCCGAAATAGAATACATGTACACCAACCAAGTATGGACTTTGGTTGATCCACCTGAAGGGGTAAAACCCATTGGGTGTAAGTGGGTCTTTAAGAGAAAGACTGACATGGATGGACTTATCTATAAGGGTCGCTTGGTAGATAAAGGTTTCAAGCAGATTCATGGTATTGATTATGATGAAACCTTTTCTCCAGTAGCGATGTTTAAGTCCATTCGGATCATGCTTGCTATTGCAGCATACCATGACTATGAGATATGGCAGATGGATGTCAAAATCGTATTTCTGAATGGAAACCTGCTCGAGGATGTGTACATGACACAACCTGAGGGTTTTATAGATCCACAGCATACTAGCAGAGTATGCAAGCTGCATAGGTCCATTTATGGACTAAAGCAAGCTTCTCGGAGCTGGAATCTTTGATTCGATGATGCAATCAAACAGTTTGGTTTCATCAAGAACGAAGATGAGCCTTGTGTCTATAAGAAGGTTGTAGGGGACATAGTTGTCTTCCTCATATTGTATGTGGATGACATACTACTCATTGGGAAGGACATCCCTATGCTTCAGTCTGTCAAGACTTGGCTAGGGAGTTGCTTCTCAATGAAGGACTTAGGTGAGACATCCCGCATTCTAGGGATACAGATCTATAGAGATAGATCTAAGAGATTGCTTGGCCTAAGTCAGAGTACATTCATTGACAAGGTACTCCTACGGTTTGCCATGCAGAACTCCAAGAAGGGATTTCTGCCGATGTCACATGGCGTGAGTCTTTCGAAGACTCAAGGCCCCTCTTCTAGAGAGGAGAGAGACCGCATGGATCATATCCCTTATGCTTCAGCCATAGGATCTATCATGTACGCCATGCTATGTACTCGACCTGATGTCTCGTATGCTTTGAGCATGACGAGCAGATACCAGTCAGATCCAGGTGAAAGTCACTGGATAGCGGTCAAGAATATTCTTAAGTACTTGAGAAGGACTAAAGAATATTTCTTGATATATGGAGGCAATGATGAGCTAGCTGTAAAGGGTTACAGTGATGCTAGCTTCCAGACCGACCAGGATGACTATAGATCACAGTCGGGGTTCGTGTTTTGCATTAATGGTGGTGCTGTGAGCTTGAAGAGTTTGAAGCAAGACACAGTAGCTGGCCGAGTATATTGCTGCATCAGAGGCAGCAAAGGAGGCAGTTTGGATTCGCAAGTTCATCACTGAACTTGGGGTGGTTCCTAGCATTGCTGACCCTATTGAGCTCTATTGTGACAACAATGGAGCTATAGCACAGGCGAAGGAACCTCGCTCACACCAGTGGACCAAACACATACTACGGCGCTTCCATCTCATTCGAGAGATCATCGAAAGAGGAGATGTGAAGATTTGCAGAGTACCTACAGAGGCTAACATCGCAGATCCCTTGACCAAGGCTTTGGCACAGAGGAAGCATGATAGTCACACTAGGTCATTGGGGCTTAGAGCCTACACTGATTGACACTAGTGCTAGTGGGAGATTGTTAGCTAGAGCCCTAGAGCCAATTATTTGATGATTGTATTTTGGACTTGTTGTATCATATTCTATATATATAAATAAAGGCATTTGGTTTTTGGTTATTATACTTACTTGTACTGGTGCCAAATAAACTAAGTATAGTAACGTCCTTGAGTAGAAGGTTCTTACCTATATCAATCGATTGGTTGAATCGATAGTGAGATGATATAGGGAACACTACTTTTAATCATTCCTAGTCGAGTATTAACATTCAGGGACAATGTTAATGCAATAAGACTAGCATGTAGGTCAACTTGATGACTTGATCTCACAAGTCATGGATATAGAGATATCAAGTTGACACATGGGTATGCATTAGAGAATGTATACTGAATGACCCGCCATGAGAAAGTATCATGGATCGTTATATGAGTGTCATATACTTTCTCATGTGGCTATTAGTATGACTACTAGTCCTTAGACCTGAAGTCACCATGGTTCCCTACATAAGGAGTTATGTACTTTAGTTTCATCAAACGTCACCCATAATTGGGTGGACTATAAAGGCGATTACTGGGTATGTAACAAATTATGCGGAGGGATGTGAGTGATGTAGATGGGATCTATCCCTCCTATATGACGGGGGTGACATCGATATTCTTGATAGAGTGAGACCACGAAGTGCATGGCCATGCCCAAATGAGTCAATATGAGATATTGAGCTCATTTGATTGAGTGAGTATACTTGGAGTTCAAGATTTAGATTGGTCAGAGGATAACACGGTCTATGCCTCACATTGATCAATCTAGATGTCTAGGATAGAAGGACCCTTGTCATATATTGTGAGGAGTCACAATTAGTAGTCACAAGGTGATGTTGGATCTCAACATTCTTGTAACTTGGGTAGTAATGATGTATTGCTAGATACCGCTCATTACTTATGTTTCTAAATAAGTTTAGGGTATTGCCAACGTTACAAGAACCTATTGGGTCACACACAAAGAACAAGTGGATGAAGATTAGGTTCATATGATGAACCAAGAGGATTAGATTCATTTGATGAATCAAACTGGATTAAGAGTTATCCTAATTGGGCTAATTGAGTTGGACTCAAGTTGATTCATGTGTTCAATGAGTCTAATTTAGATTATGACTCATTGAATCAATTTAATTAAATGAATTAGATTCATTATATTAAATTGGCTTGAATTAAATGGTTGGGTTAGATCAACCATGAGAGAGATTAAGTCAAGTTTGACTTGACTTGAGAGGAAGATGAAGAGTCAAGTTTGACTTGACTTTATGCCACCTCATTGGTGAGTTGGCATTAAGTGGACCAATGATGATGCTCCACATCATCATGGTTACTTAAGTGAAGTGCCACATCATGGGAGTTACCAAGAGTTGTGACTCTTGGTATCCCATGGAGGTTACAAACCACTTAATTAGATGAAAAGAGTTTATTTTGCAAGTTTAACTCTCATTCAAGTGATCTTCCTCCTCCTAAGCTCTCTTCTTGCTCCTTCTCTTCTCTTGGTCGTGGGTTTCAAGCAAGGGAGAAGAAAGGAGAGTGAATCTAATCCAAGAAGAAAGGTTAGTGAAAGTCACATAGAGATTTTAGAGGAGTGTGTTTTCTTCTTTTCCTTTCTTCTTCTTCCAATCCTACCCGAGAGCCCTAGAGAGTGCTAGCACACTTGTGGTGCTCTCTTCTCCATCCTTGAGTGTTAGAGAACACTTCTTGTTCGTGTGGATATCACTAGAGAGTTGTCTACGTTGACAACTTCGAGATCCGGCGTACCGTTGGACGAGCGGGATTTGCGAGGGCACGCTTCAAAGGTATAAAATATTTTTCCTTTGTAGATCTACTGTAGATCATAGTTTGAAACTCGTACTCATATTTTTGAAATCTATCCTTCGCACGAGATCCAGTGGCATGGGTGATTCGGGGTTTCTGCGACGCGAAAAAGCGGTTTTCGCGGCCCGAAAAATCCAACACCAACAATCTCCCCCTTTTTGATGTTTGACAATACCTTCTTTAAGTTAGGCTAATCTCATAGCCTTAGGCTAATCCCATAGCCTCAACCTTCTTCATGCTACTAGGTAATGAAGACGTAAGTTAAACCCTATATTTTCCCCCTAAGAGGACAAATTCCCTCTTAGATAATGAAGACCTAACTTAAACCCTTCATTCTCCCCCTATTGGCACACATCAAATTCATTCCCAATCTTTGGGCACTAAAAAAAAACAAACTCTCCTCCTGAAGAGTTACCTTTCGTTGTTTACAACTTCACTCGTTGCTCACAACACAATAATGAAGGTCCTATACCCTTCATTATTTTGAACGCTCAACCCTTGAGCATTTACCACCTGGTATATCCACACACGATTCAAATGAAGGTCTCATACCCTTCATTATCATCAAATGCTCATCCTTGAGCATACACTACTTCAATAATGAAGATATCCACTCTCCATTACATTCAAATGCCCAACCTTGAGCATTTTCGCTAAAGAAGGTTAACCACCTTCCAAGGTGTATGAAAAATAGATTTTCATGTCCTTAAAGATTAACTCCCCCTAAAGACATGCACGTAACTTCTGTCATTGCACCAACAATGACTTGGAATCCCTAAACCTTTAGGAAACCCAAATTTAGAAGTTTTGAGGTTCAAAAGTTCAATATTGAAACAAAACCTCAACCTAAACCTCTACTTAGTCTTCCTTAACCAATCCATCCTTGTTTTCATCATGAAAACTCCCCTTAAATATGTATAAATATGTTTTGAGGGGTTAGGAATGGTTACCTAGACTAAAGATGGTCAAAAATGTTGAAATCAGACTTTACCAGCCAAAATCAGCATTCCCAATCGATTGGAGTTGGGTCCCAATCGATTGAACCTGCTTGAATCGATCCACTGATCAATTCAGGAGGGCTGGATCGATCGGTGGATCGATCCAGGAAGCTTCTGTTCGCGAGAAGCTTGCTCTCAATCAATCGCCCGATCAATTGAGACCCTTCAATCGATCGGGTGATCGATTGAAGCTCTGAAAAAGCTAAAATTTCATTTCAATCAATTTCAGAAAACCCTAGAAAAATCTACAAAATTCCAAAAATCGTAAAAATCATTTTAGACATTATTTAGGGCATATAGTATCATGAAAAAATAGTTTTCTAAGAAAATACTTCATATTTTCAAAGATTGACACAAACTTGAAAACTTATAAACACTTTAGTGTTTTCTTCAAGTTTGTGCTCAACTATTCAATGATATCAAAAGATAGCCTTCACCAAGATTTTCCAAAAACATTTTAAAATGATTTTCATCCTTGGGCTTAATGCACATGACTTGTACATTAGCTTTCCCAATGATTGGAAAACACATAACTATGTGTTTTGATGAACCTAAAACTCAAAAGAATGCACTAAATCACATCTTGAGTTTTGTTCATCATCCTAACATCTCACTTGCATCTAATGTGTACACAAACACATACAAGCCACCTTATAGTTCTTTGTGAGATGTAAGTCTTGGTTTTGCCCTAATCTAGGGATCATGCATATCTACCTAGGCATTTTGAGGTTATGAACATCCACCAAGGATGTTACTTGTTAATAAATGCCATTAGTTCTTAATTGCAAGGAATAACCTAATGCATGATAATGTTATGGCATACATCAAAGAAAAATAATTTTCAAAAGAAAATTTCCTATGACTATATGATGTATGTATGACATGACATGGTATTTTTGTATTTTTCATAATAAGGTATGAATGCCAAAGCAAATAAATATGATGTCATGACAAATAAAAGACAAACAATCATGACAAGTTTTAGCATAATAAAATACCTAGATTACCTATCTAAGTATCCTAAAATCTTGGCTAACTTAAAATTTGAGTCCTAGATTGCCCTTAAGTCCCTAATAAAATGCCAAACTCCCAACTTGACATTTATTTTACTCTTAATTTGTTGTGCCAATTGAAATTAACTATATTCCTCAAATTTTTGGCACAATCTACTCTTCCAAGAGTAACCATTTGAGTTAAGGCATAGATTGTCTTTAATCCCTTAAGAAACTACCAAAATCTCAACTTGGTAGCTCTGATCATTATCCCAATTTTACCAATTTAATTTAGAAATACAATTCCTCAAGGTTTGGCACATTTTACTCCTACAAGAGTAACCATTTAAAAATAAGGCCTAAATTGCCCTTAACTTTCTAAGAAAATGCCAAAATCCCACATTGACATTTCTTTTACTCATATTTCGTTGTGCCATTGAAAATACATCAACACTTCTCAACTCATAGCACATATTACTCCAATTAAAGAGTAAATGATAATCCTTTTCATTTTCAAAAGTTAATAATAACCTTGAAAATGCTCCTTGAGTGTCAACTTCATTATGATTAGGTTAACTACCCTTTCAATTTGAGTTGACACTCTCTAACCCATCTATGGGGTAGAGAAAATGCTCCTAGGAACTCAAAACCTATTGGTGCTCCTTGGATGCTCTAGGTACTCGCTAGAGATAACCTCCCTAGATACCTTCCTAGTGACTTTGTTTGTCTTCTTAGAAGCCTTGGTCACCTTTTTTAGGTCAACCCTAGGGATTTCTTCCCTTGTGACCTTTTTAGTGACTTTGTTAGACTTCTTAGAAGTCTTAGTCACCTTAGTTGCAAAAATACTCCTAGGGATAACTTCTCTTGTACTTTTGACTTGACCCTTAGACATAGACTCGGTTCCATAGCTATATGGAACCCTATGGTAAGAAATTACATCCTTCTTAGCCTTAAGTTTGTATCCAAAACCTTATGGCCATTGGATGACTTTTGTTGTCCTAAACCTAGGTTTTGCTCATTTTTCCTTTTTAGGATATTTTCCATCCTTTTTAAGGTCTTTTCCATTTTATCAAGTCTTGACCTCAAGACTTGATTTTCTTTCCATAAATCCTTAGTTTTTGATTTATTATTAAATCCATGAGCATTTCTATTTCTAGGCTTATAACTAAAATCCTTAGAGTTATTGCCTAAATTCTTATCTACCTTCCTTACCCTAGGTGTGGTAATTTTAGCATGAAGAGCCATGTATTTTTCTTGAATGACATCATGCTTCCTATTTTTATGGTAAATAGCATTAAAATGATATAAATTAGAACTAGCATGCTTCTTACCATTATTTAAAGGGGTAGGCTCAATAAATGATACCTTTCGTTTTACCTTGGAGGCTCCCCTTTGACTTGTGCTTCCTTCTTGAGCCTTGACCGCTTTCTTCCCCTTCGGACATTGACTTCTATAATGTCCCTTTTGGTTGCACAAAAAGCACACAATGTGCTCCTTGCTCTTCTTTGTTGAGGGAGCGGTCTCTTTGGGCTTCTCCTTACCCTTTGGTGCCACTTGACTTTTTTTCTTGGCCAATTTAGGACATTTGCTCTTATAATGCCCATGCTCCCTACACTCAAAACATATGATATAATTTTTATTTTTAATTGAAATATTTATACCTTCACATGTAGGGGTGTCATTTTTTCCTTTGGATCCGGAGGTAGAAGCTTCCTCTTGATCCGATAATGATGCTCCTCCAATAGATTTGACTTGACTTGTGGAGGTGGAAGCTTCTTCATCCTCTTCTTCTCTTGACCCAGATGTGGAGACTGCTTTTTCTTCTTGATCTGGTGTCAATAAAAATCGCTCCCCCTCAATCATAGAGGTGGAGGCTTCATCATCTTCATCTTGTACATGGAACGAAGAGTATGCTTCCTCTTTGCTCTTTTCATTGCTTTCTTTTGAAGATGAAGCTTCTTGGACTTCTTCTTCGGAAGTTGAGCATCTCTCAACTTCGGAGTCCTCCTCCTCTTGGTCTTGCTCCAATGAGTCGCCCTCTTTGGATTTGTCTTGATTTGGTACAGTGGAGGGGATCCCATGAATCTTGGCCAATTTGCTCCATAACTCTTTGGCATCTTTAAATTCTCTAACGTTCTCCAAGATGTTGCTCGACAATAGGTTGACCAAAAGCTTGGTCACTTTGTCATTGGCCTCACATCTTTGGATTTGTTCTTGGCTCCACTTGCTCCTCTTGAGAATTTTGCCCTTTGAATTCTTTGGAGCTTCGAAGCCTTCCATTAGAGCAAACTATTGCTCTATCTCCATCATCAAGAAATTCTCGATCCTTGATTTCCAAAGATCGAAGCTTGTTGAAATAAATGATGGAGGCATCCTTGTATCGAATCCAAGTCCGCCTTGAAATTCCATTGAAGTTGAGCTTGATAAAATCTTTGACTTGAAGAATTTTGCTCCAACTTCTTCACCCTCTAGCTCTTTTCCCTTTCCGGCGATAATTCTGGTGAAGAGCAACCTTGCTCTGATACCACTTGTTGGGACCGATTATGTAGCTAGAGGGGGGGGGGTGAATATCTCGGCGTGATCTTGTGCTCGTCGTTGCTTGTTTCTTCAAGGATATGCAGCGGAAAATACAAAGAAACATACTCAACGCTAACACTAGGGATTTACTTGGTATCCACCTCAAGATGAGGTGACTAATCCAAGGATCCACACACTCACGCACCCTCCACTAATAAAACACTCCTTTATGGTAACCACCAAAGGAGGAGTAGCCCTACAAGTTCACACTACAAGAAGAAAGGGAAAGGGAACAAAATACAAGCTAAAAGCTTACAAGTTAGCACAAGAAAACCCTAACCCTAGATTTCTTCTTCTTACTGTAGATCCGCCTCTTGACTTGGAAATGCCTCCAAGAACCCTCAAGATCTGGCGGGAGAACTGTGGAGAAGTGGCTGGAGTCGCTGTAAGGATCGGAGATGAAAGTCGTGGAAGTTCTATAGAGAGAACAGCTCGCCAGCAGCTAAATACGACGCTAACGGTCGGATCCCAATCGATTGGATTGCTCCCAATCGATTGGGGAGGCTTTGGATCGATCGGTTGATCGATCCAGAGTGCCTCTGTGCTCTTAGGAATTGCCTGGATCGGTCGGCTGATCGATCCAGGGCTTATCGCGCAGAATCGAACCTCCCAATCGATCCACTGATCGATTGGGGGCTCTGGATCTATCAGCCGATTGATCCAGAGCTGTTTTGTTCGCGTGACACTTCTCCCTAATCGATCCACTGATCGATTGGGAGAATGCTTGTCGTGGGGACTCGTCCAATTGATCAGCTGATCGATTGGGCATGAGCCAATCGATCGGCTAATCGATCCAACTCATGGTTTTTGCCCAAAACCAAATCTAAAGTCCCCTAAACCAACATCCGGTCAATCATGACCTGTTGGTACATCATGCCTAGCATCCGACCACCCTTGACCTGCTAGGACTCCCTCACCAAGTGTCCAGTCAATCCTTTTGACCCACTTGGACTTTTCTTCCTCATGCCAAGTATCCAGTCAATCCCTTTGACCTACTTGGACTTTCCAACACCAGATGTCTGATCAGCCTTGATCGATCTGGATTTCCTCGTGCCTGGCTTCACTCACCAGGACTTTCCCAATTGCCTGGCTTCACTCACCAGGAGTTCCAACTACCTAGCTTCACTCACTAGGTCTTTCCATCTGCCTGGCTTCACTCACCAGGACTTTCCCAATTTCCTGGCTTCACTCACCAGGACTTCCAACTGCCTAGCTTCACTCACTAGGTCTTTCCATCTGCCTAGCTTCACTCACTAGGACTTTCACCTAGCTTCACTCACTAGGTCTTTCACCTGGCTTCACTCACCAGGATTTTCAGTCAAGTATCCAGTCAACCTTGACCTACTCGACTCTCCTTCACAATCTCCCACATGAACAATTGCACCTGCAATCTTCATTTCTTGTCTACATGTATTGTCAAATATCGAAACCAACACATCAAGACTCGAGCTTGACTCAATTCAAGCTCAGTCAACACGGTCAACCTTGACCTGGGGAATATTGCACCAACACTAGTGCGGGCCTGGAAGCGGAATAAACCTTCACTATGATGATAGGGTGTGAAGAAGTAGTGGAACAGTCGAGCAGACCAGGAAAGTTCACAAACTTCGCACAAAATCACGAAGCCGCATAGAAGCTTTATAGAGTTGGGAGTTAGCTGGCCCAGAGAAATTCTGAAACAGCGGCTTACGTCGAAAAATAGAGGATAGATGGGAAGACGAAACCCTGCTACGAATTGTTCCTTATAGAAAGTAACGTAACCTATTAGAGGAGAAGAGGCATGATGCAGTGTGGTGGGAATGATGATATGCATGTCGTGGGAAATTTCATAGTTGAAGTGGAGATCATCCAGATCCATGCCATCGAAAGTAGAAACTCCAGGGGGTAAGATAATGTTGGAAAAAGCCATAAGGAGACATTAAGTGGAAGCCAGGAATAAGAGATGGAAGTAGGGGCAAAGGGCACATGGAGTCAAGGAGCTTGAGAGGAGGCGGAGAAAGCAAGAGAGCAAGAGCAGAAGAGAGAAGCAGATGAAGAAGTTTCATGAAGAAGCAGCGGCGGCCCATTTATAGCTGACGCCCACGAGGGCAAAACAGTCCACGCGACATCTAATGGCCCCTAATAAAAGTACTTTGCAATACGTGTGCAAAAAGGAGCCGCATGATTTTCACAGAAAATGAGGCACGAAAAAAGAGGCGGGAAACAGTAAGTGGCGCAAAGTACGAGGGTTATCCCGAGTCACCTTGGGAAGAAGCGACACGGTATTATGAGGCATTGGCGACTCAATTGTTTGTCTTACAGCTACCACGTTTAAGGGGTGAACGAGCTCGGGAGCCAGTCCAGGACAGTGAGCAGGCAGAGGTCCAGGTCGGGGGGACTGGGCAGAACATCATCGAACTCAGGACAGATCGTAGGCCGGGGAACAAGCGGATGACCAGGCAGGAAGCAGGCAGGTCCCTGATCGAGAGATAAGAAACGAAACGCTTAAGAGAAATGGGAGAAATTTCTTTAACCTAAGTGCCTGCGGATAATAGCAGCTTGGGAAACGTCAAATCAGAAAACGGTAGATCAGAAAACCACAGGTTGGGAAATTACAGATCAGGAGATTTCCTAAAGTTAAACAACCTTCCTACAAAAGCAGTATCTAAAGGAGTACACATTAAAGAGTTTTAACATCAAGGCTGGGGATCTGAGGGAGCTACATCACTCGGAGCAGGAGTCGGAAGAGCCAAAAAGTTGACGTCTGCGGTGAGGGATGGGAAGGCTGAATCAGGAACTTCATTCAGCAGGTGCTCCCTGTCCAGGAAGTCAGCTGGGGGAGCAGAGCGAAGAAGGCTTTGCTCAAATAGTTGACGCACTGCGCCTGCACCTCCATAACAGACCATCCGGTCGGCGAATTCCCCTATCTTCTTTTGGAACAAGGGAGACTTAATGTAAGAAAGCCTGTAAGCTTCGAGATGCTCTCCTTCGCCTAATCTGTACTTCACCAATTCCACCCGTACTTCCTCTGTAGAAGCCAGGGCCAGTGCCTTCTCCTTCTTCAAGGTGGAAGCCTCTGTCTGGGCCTTGTGGAGATCTGCTTGAAGGGAATTAATGGTGGCCTGGTCTTGATCCTACTAGGCTTTGAAAATTTTCTCCCAGTCAGCACTGGCGGTTAGGTCTGCTTGGACAACCTCCAGGTCTTTTTGCAAAGCTTTATGGGACTCCTGGAGTGCCTTCAGGTCTGCAGAAAGAGAATCCAGCTTGGAGTTCTTCTCCTTCAACTCATCTGCCAGCTGACGGTGACGTTGCCCCTCTGAATTCAGCCTAGAATCACTGGTCTGCAGGACCACTTGTAGCTTTTTTATATTTTCAGTGGATTCCTGGGCTAGGTCGCAAGCAGACTTAGCAGACTCCCCGACCGCATGCAGAGACGAGTCCAGGGGGTCAAAGGGGTCATGTGGAGTCAACGACAACTCCAATTCTTGAATACGAGCCTTCAGTGACTCGATTTCTCGGAGCAGGTCAGCAGCAAAATGAGCTAGGCATAAGCCACTGGAGCAGGCTTGCTCGACAAAAAGAAAATCAGCAATGATATGCGAATTAAGTCTAGAAAAGGAAAGCTCACCGATATTATGTGTCGGGAGGCCAGATCCAGACTCTCCCATTGAGAGTCGACACAGAACTGATCATTGGCTGATCGCCAAAGGGTGGCTAAGTTGCCGAGCAGCTGAATTTTGCCGCGGATTGGAATGTCACCAGTCTTTGTTGAAGTCCCCGTCGGATCTGATTCGACCTCGGAGGGAAGGCGCTAGGAGGATGTGAAATCCAGCTCGTTCCTTCGGGGTCGGGCCCTGGTGCGAGCAGATGTCGTCAAAGGGGCAGCGGGTAGAGAGGGGGACACAGAGCCCACGGGCTGGTCTCCAGTAGAAAGACCAGCCTGCTCTGGAGCCAAAACCCGGACAGGAGTAGGGGTCGAGACTTCTGCTATCCGAGGGGATTCTGGAGCAGGAACTATGGGTGTTGACACCTGGACTTTGGGACGCTTGGAAGAAGCCCGTTCAGGCGGGTGAAGTGGGGAAGCCTGGGTCGAAGGCGCGACTTTCTTGCGTTTACGCTGGAGTCGTAGACGTTTGTCGGGAGGCGGGGAGGGAACCCTCTCCTCCTTGATGGGCTCCAGAGCTGCAGGGATAGTTTCAGAGGGGCCCGTTGGCAGAAGCAGCGGGGGGAGAGGATGCTGAGGTTTCCTCCTCAATTTCGTGAGAAGTAGGTGAAGAGGTAGCCAGGCTCTTCTCAACCTCCTCACCCACAGCCTGCAGAAGGTGACTGGGCCTTCGGGTAGATCCCTTGGAGTAGGCTCGGAACATAACAACCTCTGCAAAGAAAGGAGAAAATACTTTAATTAGCTGCTGGAAGGAAGAGCTACATCTTACCAAAAGGAGCTCCTATAGCTGCTGGAACCGGGCTGAGTCTGAAGAAGTGTAAAAAGGCTTCGCTTAATATCACCGAGAGGAGAAGTTGAACTCCCTGTATTTTCTCGTAGGAGGTATGATAGGCGGGAGTATGAGTATGGTCACGCAACTCGAAGGGAAACGGAAGAGCGGGGCGCCATTGGGTCGACCAGGTCACCAACCCGGGCAGTCGGATGAAGAAAAAGCGAGACTTCCAACCTTTGTTGGAAGAAGGCATATCAGAAAAAAAATTTACATCCAACTATGGACTGTTAGCTAGAGCCCTATAGCCAATCATTTGATGATTGTATTTTGGACTTATTGTATCATATTCTATATAAATAAAGGCATTTGGATTTTGGTTATTATACTTACTTGTATTGGTGCCAAATAAACTAAGTATAATAATGTCCCTGAGTAGACGGTTCTCACCTATATCAATCGGTTAGTTGAACCGATAGTGAGATGATATAGAGAACACTACTTTTAATCATTCCTAGTCGAGTATTAACATTCAGGGACAATGTTAATGCAATAAGACTAGCATGTAGGTCAACTCGATGACTTTATCTCACAAGTCATGGATATAGAGATATCAAGTTGACACATGGGTATACATTGGAGAATGTATACTGAATGACCCGCCATGAGACAGTATCATGGATCGTTATATGAGTGTCATATACTTTCTCATGTGGCTATTAGTATGACTATTAGTCCTTAGACCTGAAGTCACCATGGATCCCTACATAAGGAGTTATGTACTTTGGTTTCGTCAAACGTCACCCGTAACTGGGTGGACTATAAAGGCGATTACCGGGTATGTAACAAATTATGCAGAGGGATGTGAGTGATGTAGATGAGATCTATCCCTCCCATATGACGAGAGCGACATCAATATTCTTGATAGAGTGAGACCACTAAGTGCATGTCCATGCCCAAATGAGTCAACATGAGATGTTGAGCTCATTTGATCGAGTGAGTCTACTTGGAGTTCAAGATTTAGATTGATTAGAGGATGACACGGTCTATGTCTCACATTGATCAATCTAGATGTCTAAGATAGAAGGACAATGTCACATATTGTGAAGAGTCACAATTAGTAGTCACAAGGTGATGTTGGATCTCAACATTCTTGTAACTTGGGAAGCAATGATGTATTGCTAGATGCCGCTCATTGCTTATGTTTCTAAAGGAGTTTAGAAACATTGCCAACGTTACAAGAACCTATTGGGTCACACACAAAGAACAAGTGGATGGAGATTAGGTTCATATGATGAACCAATTGGATTAGGTTCATATGATGCACCAAAGATTGGATTCAAATTAGACTTATTGAGTTAGACTCAATTAGATTCAATTGTTGAATGAGTCTAATTTAGATTTGATTCATTGAGTCAATTTATATTAATGAATTGAGATTCATTAAATTAAAATTGACTTGAATCAAAGGTTGGATTTAACTCAACAAGGAAGACAATTGGTCAAGTTTGACTTGACCAAGTAGAAGTTGAAACATCAAGTTTGACTTGATGTATTGCCACATCATAAGGATGACTCATCCTTGCCACATCACCTCCACCTCATGAGGCATGCCACCTCATGGGGGTTACACCCTCCCCTTGGCTTTAATGTGGCCGGCCACATTAATGGGGAGGTTACAAGATGTGGCCGGCCACACATTAGTGGTGGAGGTTTTGGTTGTGTGGTATTATGGTGCATTCAATTCATTCTTCTTCCTCTATGCTTCTTCCTCCTCTCCCTCTTGCTGTTGCCGTGACTTCCATGGTGACGAGAAGGTGTTGAGTTTCATCCAAGAAAAGATAAGAGAGTGTGAAGGACACAAGAAGAGGATACTACTAGTTGAGTATGTGAGAGTCTTCTTGTTTTTCTCTCTTTTTCTTTTTCAAATTCTATCCGAGAGCTCTAGAAAGTGCTAGCACACTTGGGGCTCTCTTCTCCATCCTTGAGTGCTAGAGAGCACTCCTTGTTCGTGTGGATATCACTAGAGAAGTATCTACCTTGATACTTTGGAGATCCGACACGTACCTTGGACGAGCGGGAATTTTGCGAGGGCACGCTTCAAAAGTAAAAGCTCTCAACACATAGATCTAGGAGTAGATCTAAAGTTTTTGAAACTCCTACTTGTATTTCATTCGGTTTTTCCTTGCACGGATCTACGGCTTTGGGTGATTCGGGGTTTCCGCAGC